>NW_006292094.1:4115474-4123516 GCF_000327345.1 Myotis davidii | reverse complement strand
GGACAGTGGGTGGGGAGAGAGGGCAGAGGGTGGGGCGGGAACTGGGAGGAGGGGAGTTATGGGGGGAAAAAGAGGAACAAATGTAATAATCTGAACAATAAAGATTTAATTTTAAAAAAATTATTCTTTAGGTCCTGGTTGGGTAGCTCATTTATTTGGAGTGTTGTCCCGATTAGCCAAGGTTTTGGGTTTGATCCCATGTCTTCTCTCTCTCTCTCTCTCTCTCTCTTCTCTCCATTTCACATCTGTCCCACTTTTTAGCCTGCAGCAGCCAGCCTGAAGTATTGCTAGTCAGTGAACATAGGGAATGGCCTGGACAGAGTGGGCCTTGCTGGGCTCCTCCCAAAAGCCCTTGCTTTTCTGGACCTGGATACCTGTAGGCACAGCACCTGGTACCCCCTTTCTCCTGGCAGAGGTATAGAACTGCATTTCCCTTTCTGTTAGGTCTACTTTGGAACTGCAGAAGGAACTTGTCCTAGGAAAGTAAGGAAAATGACCCACAAAAGCAGACGAATGAATGATGGTCTCATTTGAGGAGGGCTTGGTTCCTGGAATCAAGGGGGCCATTCTTGCCTAGTCATGGACATAGGAAAAAGCCTTACTGCGGGACTTTATCTTTGGTGCCTGCCACATTTTATCCTCACTCACTGGCCCTACAGTCCCTCTCATGGTTATGGTGGTTATCAGGAATTGCCTTGGCAGTGGAATTAAACAGGCAATTTCCTGAACCTCTCCAGCTCCCAGAGTGAAATGTGGTAAGTGGCACCGTGAGCCTCTTCCTAGTGGCAGGACTCCAGGCTCAGAACCTGAGAATCTTCGTGGTAGGGAAGGATTGTGAGCCTGCATTCTGAACCGGCCCTGCCCAGTTCCTCCCCGGTCACCCCACCTGAGATGGCTCATCCCCCGTGGCTTTCTCCTCCACCACTCATTCATGTTGTTGGTCACAGCCGGTCCTCTGCTGGAGCATAAGGGGTCTTTTCCCAACCCAGTCCTCAGGCTTCCTCTCACCACCCAGGGGCAGCTCACTGAAGTTAGCCATGACCACAGTGCAAGCAGCAGGTAAGAGCCAACACTCAGCCAAGGAGGGAGGGCAGGGTGGGCCTGGCCAGAGGAGAGGATGACAACCTGAGAGGAGGAAAGGGACGGGGAGAAGAGAAGAGGGACCCTTGTGGCAGAGGTGGCTTCTCTTCTTCCTGAGGACCCTGGCCACTGCAGTCCTCCACGCCCCAGGCTTCATGAAGCACCACTTCACAGCCTTGGTTCCCTGCTTCCGTCAGGAGAGCTGAGTTCTGGGTGTTGATGCAAAATAGAATAATGGCCTAGAGAAGGAGACCAAGACCCCATGGGCCTGCAAGGGTCCTGTAAAAATCACCATCTGGGGGTGGTTCACACAAGTCCCTTACCCTAGGACAGTGATGGTGAACCTTTTGAGCTTGGCGTGTCAGCATTTTGAAAAACCCTAACTTAATTCTGGTGCCGTGTCACATATAGAAATTTTTATATTTGCAACCATAGTAAAACAAAGACATATTTTTGATATTTATTTTATATATTTAAATGCCATTTAACACAGAAAAATCAACCAAAAAAATGAGTTTGCATGTCACCTCTGACACGTGTGTCATAGGTTCGCCATCACTGCCCTGGGAAGTGACCTCTCCATCTCAACTTGGCAGTGGTCATTTGCTTGCCCCAACCAAAGAAGATGCCCGGTTGTCACCAAATTCAGTACTCCGTGAATGGTAACAAGTTCAAGTTTACCTTGGTTTCTCTCTGTCATCATAAATACTGGTGACAGGTTTCATAGGGAAATACCTCCTGTAAATCTGAGTAACTCCCCTTGACAGAGGGTAGAAAAGTTTCAGTTATGTCATTTCCTCTGAGTGATACTCTAATCTCAAAAAGCCACCGAATGAAATCCCAAAGAGTATTAGTCATCTTCATGGGCATCTTCCCTATATGCTGGGCACTCGAGATTTTTCAAAACCAGGAATGGCCTTATGAAATGATCCAGACCTATTGCTAGCCTGAGTAGGGGATGTACTTCACGGTCTATGGGCCAGAGCTCAGTTCTGGAGGTGGGAGACCTACGTTTGACTCCTCACTTACTAGCTTCTTCCTTGAAGTCCTATTTAGAAATGGGATTCTGTTGTTCCTGGAAGGCAATGAAGTAAAATTGCCTCCACATAGGAGACATTGTTACAATTTTGAAAGGGTATGGAAATCCTGGTGTAAGAAAGTGGGCTCATAGAGGTGAAGCTCAAGTCACACAAGGAGTTTGTAGAACAACTCAGATGGGAACCAGGTCATTCCAACCACAACCCACTTCCTCTTCGTGTCTTCTTCAACATCCAAATTTGGCTGAAATCTTCTTGCATTCCTCCTGCCTCCAACCTCAAAGTCTCAGAAGAGCACCTGTACTGTTACTCTGAATATGACAGATAAAAGGTGCTAAACTAAATTTGTGTGTGGTTGCCACAAACGTGTTGATGATCATGTTTGAGTCTCTTACTAGTCTGCATGTTAGTACATCTGTGAATACTGCAAGGCTTTTCAGGACTTTTGAGTACAGCTGTTTGGAAATTTATTCAGCTAGAAATTGCCTGTTCTAAATTTACTCTGTTCTTGTAAGAATTGCTAGAAAAAGTTGACTTACAGAGATGCTTTCTAGGTTTCATTGCACAAGTAAGTGTGGTCTATGGGGCAGAATTATAGTGAGGAATACCTCTTAGAGCAGGGGTGAGGAACGTCCAGCCCATGGATTGTAGAGGCCTATGAAATCATTTGGTCTGGCCCTGCAAAGGCATTAGGAGTGAGTTAATTAAACGGTTGACCAAATATAGCAGGCTGATTTTAAGTTGATAATTTGTATGACCCGAGAATGATGTTCTAAATATCCAAATGGCCCTTGGCAGAAAAAAGGTTCCCCACCCATGTCTTAGAGAATGCAGGGTGTAGTATGGATTTAAAAAAAATATTTATATTGATTTTTTTCAGAGAGGAAGGGAGAGGGATAGAGAGTTAGAAACATCGATGAGCGAGAAATATCAATCAGCTGCCTCCTGCACCACCCCCCACCAGGGATGTGCCCACAAACTAGGTACATGCCCTTGACCGGAATTGAACCAGGGACCCTTCAGTCCTCAGTCTGACATTCTATCCACTGAGCCAAACCAGTTAGGGCTGTAGTATGGATTTTAATACAGTAATATGTATATCACTTGTGATAAGATTTACCATGTGACTTGGCATGAAGTTGTATGTCATGTAAAAATGTTTGCACTTAATTTACAAAATATTTAGAAATACTTGCCTAGTAGAATTGTAAGGCTTACCATAGGCTTACTATAAAACTTAATACTCAGTGTTTGTCTAAGATAAACATTTAGCAAACATTCACCAAATATTTGTTGAGGGCCTTCTGTGAGCTGGGCACTTGTAATTGGTTACAGCCTTGGATTTTGAAATGAATTTGCTTCCTTTTTTTTGTTCGTTTCTTACCACAGTCCCAACCATGTGAGATCCTAGCTTAAATGTGCAAGAAGCTCATGTGATGGGTTATCAGTACTTCCCGAAACATGCCGGAAAGGTCTCACTTACTGTTTTGTTTTCCTCTGGCTCCTCTGCCCCACCAGTTCCCCTGCTGAGTGCTCCCAGCAAAAACATGTACACACAGCAGTTAAAACCATACATACTCACTTTTATGGAAATGGCAATACTAAAATTTGTTTTAATGTAGGCATGGTATAAAAGTAGATTCAGAGCAGAATTTCAGCTAACTGAAAAATATGCACGGAGGAAGGTATGTTCCAAATCTTCAATAGGAACAGATTTCTGTTAAAATTGGCAAACAGTGACTGGCTTTTCTTGTGCACTTTGCATGGAGGCAGTGCGCTGTGATTGTTAGGGTCCCGTGTGCTGGTTCTGGGATCTGAAGAGCCATCTTTCCTGGCTCTGAGTCCTCAAAAAGGTTAGGAAGCCTCTCTGCCTCGGTTTCCTCATCAAGCCATTGGGGGCCGTTGATGCCTCCTTACTTCATGGGATGGCCGGATGGTGAACTGAGATATAAAGTATGTTGCAGGAAAGGTTGCTCCTAGTCTCCGCAGTGTCACTGACCTCAGTCAGCTCTTACACTGCAGATCGTGGCTCTCTAGCCTGGTCAAGCACCCATCCTCCACGGTGACTTCACACCTTTCTCCTCTCTCCTCAAACCCCAACACTCCTCTCTGTCCTAGGTTTCAGCTGCCGACCTGCTTCCTGTTTCATATAGAAAACAAGCAATCAGATGAAAGCAGCCCCTCCTTCCAGCTGCCCACCTGCACGAGTGCCCACGTGCTCTACCTTCTCCCCCCGTCCTGTGGGTGACTGCCCCCTGGGGCACTAGATTCCATCCCCTTATGCCACCTCCTTCCCTCTTCCAGATTAGATTGTTCCCACTAACTTATCAACATACTATTACTTTCCCTCCCATTAAAACAAACCAGCAAACACACAAAAGCTCGTCCTCCTGGCCTCCTCATGGCTCTGCCCACCTCAACTTACCCACTCTGATACCCCTGTAAAATCACAGGCCTCTACATCTCCTTGTCCACCTCACTTTGCCCATGACTCTGCTCATTTTACGCCTCCCCCCACCCCCCCACCCCCGCGCACAGCGCTTACCACTTTCCAACACTACCCCTACCCCATTAGAGTGTGGACTCCACAAGGTAGACTAGCACCCGTTTTATTGCATCCTGGGCAAAGTATGTGCTCCAAAATATTTGTCAAGTGGGTGGACAGCTGTTAGCCACTGAGATAGTCTTAGGCCTTTTATCATAGGATAATGCTTCACAGACACCTTCCTGCCTGTGCCCTCCTTTGGTTAGGCATCACTTCAGGATTTGCATGCACCAGTGTGAGCTGGCCTCCTTACCCCTCCCTGTGCAGTCCGCTTCTTCTGATCCACATCCAGACTCTAGCACCACTGTCACCTGAGCTGGAAACCTGAGTATCCTGTCTTCCACATCCACCCAGGAGATAATCAAATCTTAATAGGCTCTTAATCTCTTTCACACCTCTCTCCTCCTCTCCTCTCCACCGCTGCCCCTTCCTCCTTGACCCCACTGCTCCTTTACTCTTTACACTGCTGCCAAAGTCATTGTTCTAATATGCAGATCTGATGCTCCCTCTCCCTGTTTAAACTGTGCAGTTCTGCTATAAGCTCTTACAGGATGCCATCCCACCTCCAATATCTGGGCCCACCTTCCCTCCCCGAAGCCTCACCCTTGCCTCCTGGAGATCCTCCCTGGACTCCAGCCACACCAAGTGACTCAGTCGTGGTAGGTAGTGGGCTGTGGCCCGCTCTTTGGGACTACAGTTCACTCTGCCTGGAATGCTTGTCCCCTGGTCCTGCCAAATCACCGCTGGCTTTCCAGGTGGGGCTTCCTCTTCACTCTCAGGCACTCAGGGCTCCCGGGCACCGGTAACCCTCTCACTGCACTGCTGTTGTGAATTTATTGTCTGGCTCCTTACCAGGCTGTTCCTTTTTTGGTTCCCTGTCAGTCCACCTTGCAGGTGGAACCTGGGATAACGTGCCACACTCAGTTTGTTGGATGAATGAAGGAGAGGGGCCTGCTTTGAGTCTGGGCAGCCTTCGTCAAAATGATGTGGGGAAATCTCCAAGCCACACAGTACCATTCACTAATGCAGTGCCCCCAGGATTTCCGAGTTGGGGCACTTCTGAGAGGAAGTCAATTTTTGGAAGAGAAGGGAGTCAGAAGCTACATATTTTGTGGAGTTTGATTAGCAAACATAGGCCTGTGAGGAAAGGAAAATTAACCATGAAATTGAAGGGACAGCTGCCAACTTATATTTAGTCCAACAGGGAAAGACATCACTGAGCTAGCTGATGCTGCTCATTAGCAATTTGCAAGGCAGGGATGGACAGGGGCCCCATTGGGTGTCCACAGCTTCCAGGTGTTAGGACGTCTGAATTGAGCCCACTTCTCCTCAATAGTTGATGAGGCATGGTATGGGGTTGCACCCGTTTTTGCTAGAAGGGGCTTTCACTTTCAGCTGTTTTAATCCTATGGTTCATTTCTCACAGCTGCTCTGAGGAGCCCAGGGCCATGCCACTCCAGGACAGGACCTTGCCTGACCCACTCAGCCAGTCTCCGTTCTTGACCTGGCTCTCCCCCTAATGCTAGCCCAGGGCCTTACCTGGCCTGCCCCTCATTCCAACCCCACAGGATTGGCAGGATGATGGGAATGGGCTTTGAGGAGCTATAGCTGTGATAAATATGATGATGTTGATCCTGAGAAGAATATACCTGCCGAAAAGGACTCCTCATAGTTAATTAGGCTCAAATTAATAACCAGAGTCTAGGGGCCATTGTTTACATAGGTCCTTCATGTACACTACATTTCAGGGAAAACCTATAGACTAAGCTGTCAGGTTTTCTGCAGTGTCTTTTAGCTGAGCTGACTCTTATGAGAGCTCCGAGGATCAAAATTGGACCAATGGGACTGAGACTTTCCCCATCCAATCAGGCTGCACAACTATATCCTCATTAGCATTTTCACTGAACCATTAGAGCAACTCCATTCCAACCAATCAGGACAGTGGTCTTTAGACCAACCGGTGAGAATTTGGAGTCCTTATTTGCATGAAAGTGGGCCAATCAGGGATCAGCAGTGGATACTTCTTTCTATATAAGTCTGCTTTGAGACTGCACACTTTCAGTTTACACCAAAGACATACTTGGGTGGCTGGAGTTACCGCAACAGTGGAGCTGTAGGGTTGTTTACTGTTGGGTTGAATTGGCTATAACAAGCGACCTTCAGTTGACATTGGTGCGTTATGAGCAATTGAAGATCAGGCAGGGAACTGCAGTTGTCCCTGACCTAAGTCAAAATTCAGGCCACATGAAAAAGTATGGGAGGTTCTGAGGAGCTACAAATGTGAGGGGCCTCAAGCTTGCAGAGCTTTCTTTTCTTTTTTTTGTTAATCCTTACCTGAGGATATCCGCCCCCCGCCCCCCCCCATTGATGTTTAAAGAGAGTGGAAGTGAGGGAGGGAAGGGGGTGAGGGTGGGAGTGAAGGGGGTGAGGGGGGGAGAGAGAGAAAGAGAGAGAGAGAGAGAGAGAGAGAGAGATGAGAGAGGCACATGGATTGGTTGCCTCCTGCACTGACCAGGCCTGTGGGGGGGGGGGCGATCTAACCACTGAGCACACTGTTCGGGGCTGCAGATCTCTCTTTTTGAAGTTTTGTTACAAACCCGTTAAGCATTAGGTTTGACAACAAAAATGCTTCACTGAGGGAGCCTGACAGTGATCTCGGTCAAGTCTAGGTCACTTCCTCTCTGCTGAGCCTCAGTCTCTGGACTGTAAATTAGGAATAAATGCTTCCTGAGTTACTGTGAAAGTTAGCAAAACCGAGAAACAATGATTGGACAGTGCCTGTCACACAGTAGGTGCTAGTATTTTTGTCCCCATGGGGGAGATATTTGTAATCAGTGCTATAAATCACATGATTTGATTTGTCAAGAAAACCCCAGCCGAGGCCGGGTTCACACGCACTCCCTGCTTTTTCCTGTAGGAGTTGACGCTTCCACTGACCCTGACTACATCCTGATGGGGATCCAGAGTCGCTCAGAATGCGGAGCCCTGGTGGTGACATCCAGTGGGTGGCCCGGGAACTCGCGCTGCCAGGCCCTCCTCTAAGCCATCCCAGCCCCGTGGTGGGTGGTCTTGGGTCCTAGGACTCCCCGCCGGCAAGGAGTCTCCGTGTCCTTGGAGATGGGTGACCGGCCCTAACGCTGGGCTGGGGGTCCAAGGGCCACGACTCTCAGTGGCGTCTGCGGCTGGGGGGTGGGGTGTGTGTGTGGGTGGTGCGCGCGCGCTCCTTGAGATGGGAGATCTGGGAGCAGCGGGTGCCAGGCAGGAAGACCGGGCAGAAAGGCGCCTAGGGTTACCGCCAACAGGTGGCTAGCGGGGCGGCCCCTTTAAGACGCCGTTCAGCTCCGCCCCGCGCCGCCCCCCCGCCGGGAGCCCTGCCAGGT
>NW_006292094.1:4090024-4115259 GCF_000327345.1 Myotis davidii | reverse complement strand
CGGGGCCAGGGACCGGCGCGCAGTTTCGGGAACGCGGGGCCCTCGGGTCAGGCAGCCCATGAGGAAGGGTTGGGGGCATCTCCCGCACCAGGAAGCTGCTGTGGGGCCCTGGCGTCTGGGCGCTGCCCGAGCGCCCTCAGCACACCTGGGGGGTTGCGCGCCCGAGGCCCGCCCGTCTCAGGAAGCATCACAACCCAGTTTCAAATTAACTTTATTAACGAGGCTCTGTCTGCACTTTAGCACCTAATAAAGCCCTAGGAGGCACTTAGTGAAGGCAGCTGTTGTCTTGATTTTGGAAAGGAGCGTTTTTTGTGGCGGGGGAGGAAGGGCAGAGCAGTTCTCCCTGCCGGCTTCTCATGTGCCTTCCTGTCCACAGGGATACCTACCCACCACCCCAGGGTCTACAACATCCACAGTCGAAATGTCACCCGGTACCCTGCCAATTCCATCGTTGTCGTTGGCGGCTGCCCAGTCTGCAGGTATGTCACAGGTCTGGGGCTGGCCCCCCCAAGCCTCGGAACACACATAGCCAGAGCCTCATAAAGGCAGGCTCGTTGAGGTGGGTCGGTCTGGATTTGGGACAAGCTGTGATGGGCAAGCATGGGCTCAGTTATCCTGGGTGGAACCTGTTTTCATAGGGCAACTGGGGTGGGCTCTGTTTCTTGGAGAGTTGAGCCCTAAGTGAATGGGATGCAGAAATATTAGTTGGACTGACAGTCTCACATCCCTGGTTCTCCTGAAGGTGGTGGAAGACTTCCTTTTCAGGGAAGGGGCTGTTTGAAGTGTGTGGGCAGGGGAGCCCTGACTCGGATGGTCCATGTGTTGTGGAAGCTGGAGGTCCTAGAAGCCAGGAGAGCTGCAGCTGTGAGCCGGGTAGTGGAAACCCATGGTTCTCCCAGCAGGAGCAATTCTCCGTATCCTTGAACTGGGGCCTCCACAAGTCTTCTAATGACTGTTTGTTTATATGTGGCCCCAGATGCTTTTTTGTGTGGGTCCTCGGGATTCAAATTCAGATCAAGACTGGGTCCCTGCCCTTGGTGGATTCAAGTGCTTGGACAGTTTAGAAAACATGGACTTGGCACGGACCATTTTTCCTGACTGGGAGGAGGAAGTTCAAATTTCTGAGATGGGATTGAGAAACCCTGGTTTACACTTACACTTAATTTCAAAAGTGCATCTAGAAGGCCCAGAGTGGAGTCAAAGGGAAGTTAACGAGTTCAGAGTCACAGGGGGCAGCTAGGGCTCTGGAAGAGGGAGGCATGACAGAAATGGGGGCAAAAGACTGGCCGACCAGAGCCAACCATGTGCCTAAAGAGGAGGCTGTGGGCAGGGGAGAGCCCCTGGAGCTTGCGCCAGGATACCCCATTTGCAAACCCCGAAAGGGTGTCTCTTCTGACACAGCTGGTGAAAGGTAGGCCTTTGGAGAATGTGAAGGGGGAAGGAGAGGAGGGCAGACAAGGGCCTCCTCCTGAGGGCCCCTCTCCCCGTGCGGCGCTCTAGGGGGCGTCAGAGCTGTTGGGGTTTGTGGAGTGTCAGGCTGGCAAATTCAAGGAGGATCAGGAAGGTGCCTGCAGCAGAGGAATCTGGCTGGGATTTCAGTGTCTCCCTGCCATGAATGCCACTTCCTAGGAGTGCCCAGCCTGCCAAAGGAGCTGGGATCAGAACCTGGCCCTGGCAGCTACCCCCTGGGCATATTTCCCCATCTGCAAAGTGGGGATATCTGATGGGATGGACGGTCTGTGAGGCTCTTGTAGGTCCAAGTCCCTGAGTTGAGAGGAGTGGACACCAGCACCAAGGCCCCTGTGGCCAGTGGAGGCTGGGAGCCAAGGCTGACATGTCTCCAGGGCTGGCTGGGCTGCTGCCAGGTGGGGAGCATTTCCCAATACCCACCTTCCCTAGATTGGGAGCTGTGTCATTTCGGAGGCCTGTGGCTTCTGCCCCATGGCCCCCAGTCATTCGGAATCTGGACTCAGTTTGGGCTGTGTTCTCTGCTCTCTCGGGATAGTCTTCTGTGGGGCTGAGGGCAGAGGCGCCTGCATTTGGAGCCAGGCTTCTTCCTTGGGATCACTATCTTCCCGCCTCTGGGTGGTGGGTGGCAGGCAATGAGGAGGAATGAGTGCTCTGAGAACAAGTTTGGGGGATTGAGTTGGGACCAAACACTGACTCCCCCCAAGGCATGGCCTCCTGTGGGCCCTCCCGTCTGTGGGGTGAGAACAGATGCCAGCAGTAAGGGTTCTTCCCTGAACTTGGGTTCCTCACATGAGAGTGTCCCTGCCCTTCCTGCTAGAGAGGGGGAGGCCCCTTAGTCCTCTGCCTTTGCAGTGGTGTGTGGTGTGGGCGTGGCTGGCCAGTGGACTGAGGCTGGGCAAGAGAGCTGGGCAGCACTAAGGAGGGAGAGGCCTGGGCACTTTCTGGGGAAGCGCCACTGTGGTTTGGGGGGTGGGTATAGGGGCCCTGGGGCGGGTCCTCTCCGGGGAGAGGAGAGGTTTCCCCTGGGCGCAGTCCAGTGCAGCCACTGTGTGTCTGGAGTCATGGGGTTGGGAGACAGGCCGCTTCTCAGTGACCGCCCTGCTGCCTCCCTTTCCATCCAGCCCGCCAAGCTCTGTCCCTGTCCCTCCCTGGCAGCTTGGCAGGAATTCGCTGAAGTCACACGGCTGCGATTCCCTCTGAGTGAGGTCTGGTGTAAGAGGTCTGTCACTTGTCATTTTGTCATCGTCCAGCCTTTCCTTAAGCAGCCAGACTCCACCCTCCCTTTTTAGCCGACTACATGAATATTTCTTTTGACTTCAGCACATACTCCTCATTTCACCCCTGCTGTGGCCTCTGAACTAGTCTTCCCGTGGGGATACAGCTGCCCCTCGATGCAGGATGAGGCGGCAGCATGTGGTCTGGGATCTGGGCCTGGCTGAGTTCACCTTGGCTGTGGTGGGGGAGCCTGTTGAGAAGGCCCTGAGCAGCAGGGGTCAAAGCCTGGAATGGGACGCAAGCAGTAGGCACAAGCAGTCGGCGCAGGGCCTGGCTGGCACTGGGCCCCCCACTGACACTGGATAGGTATCATTGGGTATTTAGCTTTGAGGGTGCCCAGAGGGGTAGGAGGAAATCCAGGAACAAGTGGTGTCATGGAAGCCAAGACAGGCTCAAGGAATAGTATCAGTCCAGGATGTGGCATGGGTGGTCAGCATGGGCACTACTGGTGACCCTGGGAGAGTTCTGGGAGGTAGAGGCAGGGCTTAAGTGTGTGACACGGCATGGGGTGACAAGGTGGAGTGCGGGCAGCTCATGAGAGGAGGGGGCCTGTGACAGAACCTTGAGGAGGTGACTGTGCCTGGACATCCTCGGGTTGGGGGTTGGGGATGGTGGATGACTCCCAGGCCCCTATTCTGGCCTACACTTTGTTCAGAGGCCTGGTCATCAGGCTTATGCATAACTGCCCTGGAGTGGCCGGTAGCTCTGTGCCCCTGAGAGGCAGATGTGCCTCCTACTGCTGAGCGTAGAGATGGGACCTGGTCTCTGAAGGGAGCTGACTGGGTGCTTTGGGGCATCTGCCTCCTACCCCCCAGGCTCCAGGCCTTGGATGACCTGGAGGAAGTCCTCCCTGAGGCTGTCCTGTGAGGGCTGGTTGGGGGTTGCTCCCAGGGCTGGATGCTTTCTTGAGCCACCCTGTGCTATGCAGTCAGTGAGGGGGGATGAGGAGGAAGGGCTGCCGGAGTCGGGGCACTAACTGCCCAGGGCACAGAAGTGGGGAGGCCCTGGATGGTGGAGCTGGTTTGGTGCCAGAGCTCCGAGTGGTCCAAGGCCCGAAGGCCACCTCTGCTGCCCTGGAAGTGGCTTGATTAGCACCAGTAGTTGTAGGAACTGTTGGCCATGACTGTGGACAGAGCAGGTGTGCTCCCGGCCTGGGGCAGCCTATACATCCACCTATGTTAGGGAAACAGCTGGTGACCCAGGGCCTTCCTGAAGCCCCCACTCCCTACTTAGGCAGCAGGGCCTCAGGTGCTCTTCAGCTGGATCTTACCCACCTGTCCTGACATGTGCTCTGGGAGGGCCCTGAACAGCCCCGGGGAGGGCTGAGGACTGACCTTTGTAGTACTGAGAATGCAAGAAGTGGTGCCTGCCACACACATTCGGGCCTGCTGGTCGCTGTCCCTTAGACCTGGCCTTGCCTGTGCTCTAGTCCAGCTGGTCAGCACACACAGAAAGGGTGGCACCCATGAGTCTGGGAAACTGAGTGAAACGAAGATAAATGGGTCTCTTTCCTGTGGGAATTCTCAGATCCTTTTCTAAACTAATGCACGTTGTGACTCCAGGTGGGGAAAATGGGCAGTTTGACCAACCCCCCCCCCCCCCCCCCCCGCTTCCTTTTCTGCAGAGCTTATGGGGGGACTAGTGTTTCAGGATGAGTGCATTTGGGAAATACTTCTAGAATGTATTGTGTCCATTGTAGATGTTTTAGGCCCTTCCCTCCTGAGTGGGTAGGAGGGAGGGAGGGGGACATTGAGTGTGACTTTTTCTTTAAGCTGTTGAAAACCAGACTTCCTCTTATTCTGGTATATTTTTTCATAACTCTTAATGGAGCAGGGAGCCTCCTCTGCTGGGCTGGTGGGGGCGGGGAGTGCTGCTGCATGGTCCTCCTGCAGCTGTGATGGGTAGCAGCCATCACATGGGCTCGTGACTTCCTGAGAAGGGGCTGCAGCAGTAGCAGCAGCTCTGGCATTTTGAGGAGGAAGCCCTGTTTTGGCATTTCACTTTGATACTTCTTTACTCTTTTATTAAGCTGAACCTCCCTCCTCCTTCATGCAAAAGGTGGCAAAATAAGGAGCTGAATGTTGTGGGCATAGGGATCCTCAGCAATATTTGCTGACGATGGGGCTAGAAGTGGATAGACAGTGGCTTCAGAAAGACCAAGGAAGCTGGGATGGCCATGCAGCGGCATGGGAGATCGGAATGGGTGCAAAGGTATCAAAGCAGTGGGAGGAGTGTCAGGCCCTCCCCGCCCGCAGTTGCCCTCAGCTCACAGCAAGGTGGTCAGGGCTGCAGGCACCCCGGCCTCCAAGGAGCAGCTGGTCCCTGTTGGCTTTTTCTGGCTCCCAGGTCTGTCTGGTGGGAGTGAAACATTTCTCATTTGGGCTGAGCTGGCTATTGTAGTTCTCATTTTATTTTTTTTATAAATATATTTTATTGATTTTCCACAGAGAGGAAGGGAGAGAGATAGTTAGAAACATCGATGAGAGAGAAACATCAACCAGCTGCCTCCTGCACATCCCCTAGTGGGTTCGTGCCCGAAACCCAGGTACATGCCCTTGACCGGAATCGAACCTGGGACCTTTCAGTCCGCAGGCCGATGCTCTATCCATTGAGCCAAACCGGTTTCGGCGTAGTTCTCATTTTAATTTCAACTGTGTCCAGAACTTTCCAGAAGTAGCCTAAGGACTAAAGGTGGAGCTGAACACACAGCTCTTGCTTCCCACTTTGGGGGCCTTTGAAAAGGACCCTTCAATCTGGGTGGTGAGTCCAGGTCTCTGACCTATACTCACTGGCACCTGATCTCGGTGATGTCCCCAGGTGTCTTCGGTATTATAGATTGTGCACTGAAAGGTAAATGTGACTTTTTTCCCTGAAGCTTTGAGATGAAACTTCTCAAGTGACCTTTCAGACATTGTATGAACATGGCTGATTTCAGTCTTTCACTAAAAATCTGCTGCCTGTCCTCCCGGCAAAAATAGAAAAATCAGACAAAATTTTGAACTCTATCCTTATTTGTGGCATTTCCCTCTAGGGCAGCGGTTCTCAACCTGGGGGTCGAATGACCCTTTCACAGGGGTCACCTGAGACGGTCGGAAAACACAGATATAATTACATATTGTTTTTGTGATTAATCACTATGCTTTAATTATGTTCAATTTGTAACAATGAAATTGAGGGTCACAACATGAACTGTATTAAAGGGTCGCGGCATTTGGAAGGTTGAGAACCACTGCTCTAGGGACTAGAAAACTTTTCAATACTGGGAAAAAGTACTCAAATGATTGGGTTTTCTTGGTCTTGTGTTTTCAGAGATGTAGGAAATTTTATAGAAACTAGCATTTGTTTCTTGTTCTTCTGTAAAAGGAAATATGGCAGATTACATGGCAACTGAACGTTGCCTTTATAATTAAGTGATGATAGCTTTCAAGTAATTTCCCCTTTCTTCACATGGTCTGGGTAGTGGTCGACAGCAGCAGTTTGCCTTCCCTCCGAACATGGCAGACGCGTTGGCGGATCTCCAGGCCGATATGGCTGGTTGCTGAAGGCAGGTGAAGACTGCCTTTGCAGACCCTGTCACTGACACGCCAAAGGTCTGGTGGAACATCGGGCCGAGGGCCCTAACCCGAGCCCCCTTCCTCCCTTCTCTCTCCCCACAGAGTCGGGGTTCTGGAGGACTCCTTCACCTTCCTGGGCATCTTATTGGCCATCGTCTTTTTCCCCTTTGGGTTCATCTGCTGTTTTGCCTTGAGGAAGCGAAGATGTCCCAACTGTGGAGCAAACTTTACCTAAAGGGAACAGCACACCTGGCTTTCCTTCATCCAGCTGTCTTTTTCTAATGTATATGTCGTGTACAGTAGCTTTATTTGATTAAGCTTCAGGACTGTTTTGTAAGGGAGGTGGGATAGATTTGGCATGTGCGAGCTGGGTTCAGGGCACAGTCACGGAGTGTGGACACGCGGCAACACTGCTCCCAGGGTTAACGACAATTCAGAAAAGCACTTTTATTTTTTGCAGTCTTCAATTTGAGAAGGTGAGAAATTGTTTTAAATAAATAAGATTCATACCATTGTTTACCTGGTTCTTATTCAGTGTTTGCTTTTGTTTGGAAAACTTCAAACATGAAATAGAGACTAAAATTACGTACCCACCACCCAGCTTCAACACTGTTCAATCCTGTTATTTTTCTTGATAGGCATTTATAGCTCAAGAAAGTGTTCTTGTTTTCACGTTTTTATTTTATAATGAAACAGAATACCTTGACATTTCCAGAGCATGCCCCTCAGTGCCAAGGACAAGGCAAGCCCTCCCATCCTGTGTGAGGCAGGTGACACTGTCGTTCACTCTGTGAAGGTGGATACGGGCTGGGTGAGTCCAGCAGGCCTGTGAATTGCACCTGGTAACCCCAGGCCTATGTATTGCTGAAACAAAGCCAGAGGACCGCAGAGTGGAGGCTGATGCCCCCACTCCTTCTCACATCTCTAGAAACAATGGGCTTCTGCGGACCCTACTCTTACCTAATTGGTGAGAGGAGAGTGGGCCACTTCACTGACTGGTTTCTTGGCTGGCGCGTCTTCTTTCAGGACAGGTGCTGCTTGACACCTGCACTTCCCCTGACTCAGTCCTGGGGAGCCCTCACGTTCCCGTGTCATTAGCTCCCCACTGGCTGATCAAGGAGGAGGAGGAGGATAGGACTATGAACCTGAAGTGTCACGCACTCACACTGGTTTTACCTGCAGTTGACTTTGGCCAATTTCAAGCTTATAGAAAACGATAATATTTATGGGAAGATCAAAGGAGCTGTATGAGCAACAAGGCCTCCTTCCCTGCCCACACAGTGAATGGCCTGGGTGTGACATTTAACCACGGTTCTCCACTCCTCCAACATAGGGCCTAATCCCTGACAGCCAGCGACGAACTCCCTCCTGGAACAGCCCAGATTCCTAGTGCATGACAGTGGGTCTCGGCTAGAGGGCAGCTCCTCCCAGCCCCCACTCCCAGAGGTCCTCCTGGCTCTGAGCACTGTTTGTGCGTCAGTACCTGATGGGAAAGTGTCAGAGGAAATTAGTGACAGAAGCGCTTTGGTCAACTAGCTTATTAGCAAGAGTCCTCTGGCCAGGCCCACATGCAGCCTGGCCTGGTAGGTTTTCATTGGTGCCTCAGAGCCCAAATCAAGAAGTTCTGGGGCATTCAAGTACTAAGTACCATGGCTGTGATGGGGACAGGCAAAATACCTCAGCACTCTACAGCTGGGCCTAATCACGGGAAGGTTGGGGTTTCTCCATCTTGGGTAGCTCTGCATTTGACTAAACAAAAATTTAAAAATTTTAAGTTAAAAGTTAAAATTTATATAATATTTTCATAATTTATATTGCTTAAGATTCTCCTTTGAGTAAACATTACAGTGCTACGTAAGAGCAGGTACTTTATAAAATACAAATGTGGTCTCCGCTGCATGCAGGTACAGAAAGCCAGTCCTGAAAGCACAGACTATCCCTTATTCTGGCTATTTCAAAAATAATCATAGAATATTTAAAAAATGATACAGTAAGGATTAGAACCAAATTTACTGCTCTTTGAACAAAATAGGAAGAAAATACTTTCAGTGATTGAATTGGTCACTCAACTAATTTATCTTCTTTAAGACAGAAATGTGCAAACCCAACTGTGAAATTGAGAAAATGCATTGATTTGCTAAAGTAGAATACGTTTAAAATCAGGCACCCTCCGGTGAAGCATCATGACAGTACAGGATGCACCACACCTATGACTTTGTACATGTGAGAACAGAAGAAGATCCAGGAGAAGTCTTTGGCCATCTTTTCATCGAATGATTGGTGCTGACCGATCGTTTGTCACTGTTGGTCGGAGTTTCACAGTAGCGAAGGGGTTTTCTCCACTGTGGGGGAAAGAAAAAACGTGCGGAAATACCTTAAGATGGGAATTTTATTTTTTTGGTTAATGCTCACCTGATGATCCCCCCTCCCCCCACCATTGATTTTTAGAGAGAGTGGGAGTGAAATATCGATATGAGACACATTGATTAGTTGCCTCTGCACACCCCCCCGAACAGGCCAGGATTGAGCCTGCAACCCAGGTATGTGCCCTTAACCAGAAATTGAACCCGAGACCCTTCGGTGCATCGGCCGATGCTGTAAACACTCGGCAACACCGGGCAGGGAACATGGTTTTAAATGAACTAAATACAAACGGTTGCTCTGCTCTGTAGAGTTATATGCCAGATGGAAATCCCGGGGAGCGTTTTTCTGATATGAAAAGTTTACTGTGGCAGCTCCCCGGTCCACCTCTTCCAGAACTACCTGAAGTTACAGGAGAGCCCAGCGCTCTGCAGTCCTCTGGAAGGGGGTCGGGTGGGACAGCCACCTAAGACTAGGCCTGGATTACTGTGTTGCCAAGGACAGCAGGTCATCAGGAGACCACTCTTCTGCATCTGGGCAGATGCGTCCCAGGACTGTGATGAGAGCAAGGTGGCTGCATTCTCTTGACCCCACAGGCGTGAGGCTGTTTTCAGGATCGGGCCTCCTGGGCTGTGCACAGGGCAAGGCCCTCTCCAGGACACTACAGGCCACTCGCCAACAGGGAGGGCAGCGTGCCGCTCAAAAGGGCTTTGGGAGTTCACGTACCTGAGGAAAGGAAGTTTGGCAGTCCCGTTTGTGTTATTCTGTGGGAAGATAGAGAAGTTTATGGAAGGCTCATGAAATGAGACATTTTAAATAAGACCTAAAGGTAAAGGCATCTAAAACACAAGGGACTGTTGAAAGCTACGAATGTTTAAAGGTGCCCCGGAGTCTCAATTCATTTGGGACTGTCTAGCTGTGTAAATTCACTTCAAAGAATAACAGGAAGAACAGAACATTTTAAAAGATAGTGAGGGACCTGCACTGTGTTGGGCCATCTCACACTCAGGGAGAATAGGCCTGTGGCTCCTTGCCCACAGCCTGTTTCAGGTGCAAAAGTTGGGAGTGCAGGTGGCTTTTTGGGAGCCCAGTCCTGAATGAAGCCATGGGAAAACTGCATGAAAATGAAATGGGTTTTGGTGCCCACAGACTGGTGCCCAGTGCTCCCCAGAGATCTTGCAGGAAGTTGCACAAAGGGAAGAGAAGGACGTGTAAACACTGTCTTTGTCTTCAGAGCCTGCAGGTCCCAGGGACTTAGGGTCTCCCAGTGGGGCCAGGGGCCTCCTTTCCTTCCTTCCCTAAAGCTTACAGGCTAAGAATCCGCTTTGAACCTGCTCCGCCTGCTCTAGGAAAGCACTGCTCTGAGCACCTGTTACTCAGATGCTGCCCAGGAGAGGGCAGTGTGCCATTGTCTGACAGGGGCTGACAGACCAGACCTGACTAAAAGCTCCCAGGCTCCCCGTGGTCAGGGCACAGGCCTCTGAACACTGACTACAGCTCCTCGCACGTCATGTCCCGCTGCCCGCCAGCTGGGGTTTGAAGGTCATGCCTTGCCCAAGCCCACACCAGGGCTCCTTGGGAGGCCTCTACCGGGTTTTGGACCTACTGACTCTCAAGGCAGAGGTTAGGGACACGGGTTCAGACCTGCGCCTGCTGTCTCTGGGCCTCTGAGGACCCACATCTTAACCTTGAACCTCGGGACCAGCCAGCTCATCCTGATGGTGGCCCCAGCACCAGGAGGCAGAGTCCTGGCTCTCTTCTCACTGAAGCACATCCTAGCAGGGCTTACATGGGTTCTTCCCACAGGGCACGCAGGCCCCAGAGCAAGCACTCCTGGTGCCGTGCTCACATTCTGTGATTTAGAGATAAAAATACACCAGGACGCATGTCGCGCGAGTGCTCCAACACTGCCAAACAGGAAGCCCAGAACGGAGGTACAGGGTCCCACGTGAAAAGGTCCCTGAGGTCAGGAGGAAGGGCAGCCGAGTCCTCTTGGCCTGGGAAGTGCACTTCCTGCTAAACCAGAATCCCCAGGCTTGGCCTCCAGGTGACACACTGGAAACCACAGCCTCCTGCCTTTCCTCAGGGTGGGACTGGGTCATTCTTCCTTGGGTATCACGCCTGAGGGTTCTGCCCTGAACCGGAAATACCCCACCTGGGAGCAGCCCAAGGGTCCTCAAGGCAAACCCTCAAGGCTTGTTCAGAGGGCCTCTGCCCCCGGGAGCTTCGGACGAGTTTAGCGCCTTGTGTCACCTGGTGCCACAACATCAGAGAGGAAGAGAAGTAGCACAGTCCGTCCTGGGAAGAAAGGCGACAACTTGTGCTAAGGAGGAGGGCACGATGACCTAAGACAACAGCTGGAAACCATCGAGCGCCGGGTCATGGTCTGGTTCTGGTGCTGCCTACATCTGCTGCTTTGTGAAAAGTCACTGTGCACTTTTCTTCATGTGGTATTCCTCAATGTCTGCCATAAAAATAGGACCGTTTCAAAGGTTTCCCCTTTAACATCTACCAAGTCTACACTGTCCCAGACCTGCCCCTCTCCCCTTCCCCCTGCACCTCCAGTGGAAAGGCACCTCCAGGCCGGCCATGGCACTGCCCTCACTCCTCCAGTGAGGAGAGCTCACGCTAGATCCCGAGGGTCTGCAGAACCTCCCCACCTCACCTGAGCACAACCCATCCCTCTTACTGGTTGACGCTGGAGCCCCGGAGGGGTGTCTGTCCTGCCTGCTGCCCCACAACGCCCATCTGAGCGTGTCCCTCCACTGGCTCGCTGAGGCCGAGCAGTGGGGTTTGGGGTCTCCTGGCCTCTGCACCCTCCCGCCCCTGTGTCACCAGGCAAATGTGCCTTGTCCTGAGCAACACCGAGGTCTCTGCAGGCCTCTCCTGGTGCCCCTGCCCTGGAACTGAGCGGTCCTGCATGGCGCCTGCAAGCCTAGGTGCTGCCTCCTTGTTCCTGTCCCCTCAGGACATGCATAGTGCAGACACACGGCGTGAGCTCAGACCAGCTCTGTGGACCTAAACCGTTCGAGGTCCCACAGTCAATGGGCAGAACTGCTCCTGTGCAGGGCGTGTCCTCTGAGGCGGTGGTGTGCGTCCTGTCTCATGCTTCCCCTCGGACTTCCAAAGCAAGACTCTGTCCCTCGGGCTGGGCCGGCTCCCCTGGCCTTGTAGGCACAGCCTGTGGCGTGTTCTGTGTCCCTTCTTGGCAACCGGCATGGTGCTGGTCCAGAGTGCACTCGACAAATTACCAAGGCACGAAACCAGATGCCGACAGGTCAGGCATGTCATGAGGGGGTGGAGTGGCTGTCCAGGGGACACAAGGACAGGCAAGGCCTTGTGACTGCACAGCAAGACAACCCCCACCAGCTGACCATGGCCAAGCAGGAATCGGCAGAGTGGGGTACATCCTGATTTCCCAAACCCAAGTCCACCTGGAGTGGGCACCTGCTGACTCACATGGCATCCATCCCACCTAGATTTCTGCTGGAAAGTCCCTAACAGGCCCACCTGCCTTGAAGGTCGGGACCAGTTGGTCCGAGCTTACAAGTGATCTTGGTCAGCTCAGGCCACCAGCACAGCCCGTTTCCCAGATGGAAGGCAGAACTCCGGGCAAGGGATCTGTGGCCCCCCAAGCAGGGTGAGGCAGTGAAAGGCAGGGCTGGTGGTGAGAGACACCCTGAGGGCATCTTTGGAGCCTGCCCTCTCTGTCCTGCTCCCTGGCAACAGCCTCCCTTCATCTCTGAGGCCAGCGGGAGGTGAGCCGTCACCTGCCACACCTGACCCTGTGCTAAATGTTACAGCACATGCCAGTCCTCGGCTGTGGCTGGACTTACTTCCCAGTTCACAACCTCCAACCTAGTTCAACCCCCCTATTCCTAAACTGGGGACCCGGAAGCCTGGCCAGGGGAAAAGGCAACTACCTGGAGTCACAGGCTCTTTCTGAAACCAAGGTGCCCACTTCGTGGAGTGGAAGGTAGCAAACAAGGCGGCTGGCAGGGCCTGCACAGGCCCTTTTGGGTCAGCAAACGTGCGCTTTGAAGCGAAGGCAGGCCTAGTTGTTCAACAGCCTTTTAGAGTCTCGTTATCTGATTATTTAAACGGCTGCCACTACAGTAGGGAACACACACTTGCTTCAGCCCCACAGCCACGCCCTTGCCCCTCAGCTCACAGGGCAGCTGTCTAGGTTCGTGGTGCAGGAACGTCCCACCCACGGTATCGGGTGTGCAGTGGACTTAGCCTACATGTCCTGGTGTTTAAACAAAACTCGACAGTAACTGACAGTAATGACGGCTGCCTCTATAGAAACTACGTAGAGCAATGCTGTGCCTGCTCCCATGGACCCAGCCTTTGGCTGACAGAGAACATACTTTCCCCATCAGCAGCAGTGGGTACGCATCTGGTTTAGGAAAGATAACAACCAGTCCAGTTGGGCGCAAGAAGTTTTCATACAAAAGTCCAGGACCGTGTCCCCGCCGCCCTCAGGGCCCGGGCAGGGGCCAGCCATGGTATGCACTTCCCGAGCACCATGCTCTTAGGTTTTTAACTGGAACACGGTCTGTTCTGTGCGACCTGTGCCTGACTGCCCAGCATAGTGGCCACGAGCCATATATGACCAGATTAAAAGTGAACAAATTTAAAGTAGGAAATCCCATTCCTTAGCTGCACCGCCCATTCTCCGGGGCTCCACTGCCCCGGGCCCTGTGGCTACTCTTCTGGGCAGTGCAGTTCTGGAATATTTGTCTGCTCTGTAAGTCTCCAGTTTAATGTACTGAAGAAGCACTTCGCGTCTTTTCTGCTCGGACACACGAAGATTGGAGCCTGTGCTTCCTGCTGTTGCCAAGAGGCTGTTAAAGCCAGATAGTCCCACCTCTCCGAGGTCACAAGGTCACGGTGGAGCAGAACTGGTTCTCTGCCCGCCCCCAGCTGAGTTCCTGGCACTGCCGCCCCGGGGGGAGGCGGTCTAACTGGCTGAAGGGTATGGCAGACGCAACGTGAGGGTGTGTGTTGGAGACAGAGTTTCGTTTGTACTCTTCTGCAGTTTGCACAGGATCATCGAGTATCACTTCAGAGACGCTAGTGACAGACACATGAGCCAGTCCTTTAACTTCGCTGTGCACCTGTGACACGCCCTCTGCTCGCTTCTGGACCATTGCCCTCTCCATTCCAAGGTCAGACGCACTCGGTCTGACATTAGGAACAGTGACCGTCCTGGAATCACGGCCAGCAGTGCCTCAAGCCCTCCAGCTTTGGCTGACTTTCTCTTTTCTTGTGACTGCTGTTAAATGGAGTTTCCAACACCCCCCAGATCAGAAAAATAATACAGCAGCTTGTCAGCACCTCATCAACAGTACATGGTACTTGTCTCACCAACAGTGTTCTGATGGGAGACAATGGTCAGAACTGCGATTCCCAATCTGCTCTGGGACCTCAGAAAGCCGCTCTCACCTTTCTGGGCCTTAACAAGGCCCCACAATGCCTCCTGGGACGTTAGAAAGTGGCCAATGCCCAGGAGGCACTGAGGGCAGGAGGGGTATGGAGGCGCCATCCACAGGCCAGCACCGGGGCAACATTTGGGTCCCAGGCCAGCAACTCGCCGGGGCCAGGGCAGTGCTAGGATCCACTGTGTATGGACGCTGGGGAGAAACATCTACTCTATCTTAACATACTTACCTATGTCCATCTCACAGGAAATAGAATGAAACGTTAACAGTAGTTATCTGATTATAGATAACTAAAATTTTCTTTTCAATACTTAGTGTATGTTTCCCAAAATTTCTACCCAAACAGAAATTCTCTGGGTTATTTTTATAAGCAGAAAAAGTGTTACTTTCAAAAGTATTTTAAATACGGTATAATGATTAAACATTTTAATTTTTACAAACTTGGAATTGTCTCTTCAGCCACAACCTGCAGCTGTGACTGCCAGGCAGGTGTAAAAAATATTCAAACATAGGTTTGCTGACTTAGGGTAGCAGGGGATGGATAAAGGTTAACGCAGGAGTTCATCCTTAACTGTCTCAAGAGTGGCATCATCCATCAGTTTATCTGTAGTAGACTTTTTTTACACAGAACTGCACCATAAAGCCATTTCTTTCTATGTTTAACAGTTTGACAAATCATAAACTATATAAATACCCCCATGAAAGATAACTTTCAATCTGTTTAGCAAATGTGGGAAGAGGGTCTCTAAAATTGCAGGTACTTTAAAAAACCACAGAGAGCTTTGTTTTTCCTGAATACAGTCATGCTTGCAGGGCCCTGATTATTTTTAATTATTCAGAACCTTGGTCCAAAACCATTTTTTTCTAGTAGTTAAATGAGTACCTTAATTTCAGATAAGAACGTTTTTCCTTTATAATGTTAGCATGTCAAAGATCTGGAGCTCAAAATTACATGTTATTTTTTTTAAAAGCCTCCAAAATATGTAAACATGAGTAAATCAGACCTGCTCCCAGTTCCAACAAAACTGGTTTCTCTGTGTAGGCTACACGAGTTAGTCACTAGGCCCGTCAGTTCTCACCCGTCAATCCCCCTCCCATCTGCATGGAACCTCCTCTCCCCATGACCGCCTGCCTCCGGCCCCCCTCCGGCTCCAGCATACCCTCGGGTGGAGGGAGGACAGCGGCAGCCCACGCTCCCGGCTCAGCGCTCCACTCCTGGCCTGTCTGTCCTACCGCTTCTTGGACCACCGCGCCAGACAGCACCCAGCCACCCAAGTTCCCAGAATGCACGCCTGCAGGCCTCGTGTTTGGTCAGAGCTCTTCCTTTGAATGTGGCTCAACCGCCTGCCTCCCAGATGCTGCCTTCGATGCTTCCCAGGAGCGGAGTCCTGCCACCTCCTGTCACCTCTTCACCCTGCACCTCTATACACACAATAAACACCTGTTCACTGGCCTCACTCCTATTCATCTCCCCAGAGCCCAGCCCAGGGCCTGGACCACCCTAAGCCATGAGTGATGCCCAGTGGATGAGCTCCAGGGCAAAGGTCCCCGCACGTGACCCAGAGCCCTCCAGGGCGCCTCCCTTCACAAACTGCCTTGATGTTTAGAAAGAAGTCTGGTTGGGCACAGTAGTCGGATGCTGCAGTAATTTTTGTTGCCCAAGTTGTAAATGTGACCTCACTGTCGGTATCGACTATACTGGCTTGCGTGATAAACTCGCTTTTTGTGGAAGGTTTCCGTAATCATTAAGAGTCCAACAACATTCATTGTTCTAACAGCTGTAAAGTCAGTGACAACTGAGGTTGCCTTTGGAACTCACACAAGCAGGACTTTTTCATGAGATATCTGGGGCTTTTAAATGCTCTTTTTAAATGAAACCAAAGACTGCAGGCTGTGAAATGAAAGACTGAAAAGGCCTCTAGCCTGCAAGACAGAGTCGGCCTGCCCGAGGGATCAGGGAGTGCTGGCCTCACAGCACCAGGTCGGGCAGTGCTTCCTCTTCGATTCACGGGAAAGTGCAAAGGACCGCTGCCAGTTCTTCCTCAAATGTGGGGTGGACCTCACTGCCACGCCATCAGGGCTTTGGTGGGAGACTTCAGGTTACTGATGGTGTGGAGATGGCGTGTGGAAGGGAGAGGCGGTTTTGGGAGACAGAAGGCTGGGAGCAGGCAGGGAGTGTGAACTGAAGACCCCTGCACGGGTCCAGGTGGGAAGGGCAGAGGCTTCCACGGGGAACTGACCCAGAGGAGGCTTGGTGAGCGCACAGCACCAGGTCGCCTCCGAGCAGCCCCACCCGGCCCTCAGGAGGAAGCTGTGAGCCTCCAGCTCTGCAGCTCAAGGAGGGCAGGGACCTCAGGGTGGGCACTGTTCGCAGGCCTCAGCTTCCTGGGCAGTCTCAGCCCTTCCAAGGCAGCATTCCTTATGGACAGTCTGTTCGGATGAGCCAACAAAAAGGTTTAAAAATAAAGTTAGGCCTCATTTGAAGTCCAAATGCTAAATAATGTCATCATTGACTCTATTGGTATTTAAAAATGCGATCTTTCAATTTATCTAATTCAGTGTAGTAAGAACTACATCAATGCTTTCTTCATCCACCTTTATCCACATGGTAAAAATGCTGAGAAGTAAAACATGTTATCATTTTCTAAAATTGGCAACTGTCTGCATTCGCTAAAATGCCAGTGTTTTTATTTGTAATTCCAGCAATGATTTTGGGGCAAGATTCTTTCACCTTAAAAGGCATCATACGAGCCCTAACCGGTTTGGCTCAGTAGATAGAGCATTGGCCTGCGGACTGAAAGGTCCCAGGTTTGATTCCGGTCAAGGGCATGTACCTTGGTTGCAGGCACATCCCCAGTAGGGGGTGTGCAGAAGGCAGCTGATCGATGTTTCTAACTGTCTATCCCTCTTCCTTCCTCTCTGTAAGAAAAAAAAAAAATCAATAAAATATATTTTTTAAAAAAGGCATCATACGACCTTAATAAAGTAATGGAGCAGGTGATCATCAACGGCTGCTAATGGCACAAGAAGAGGGACAATCGGACACATGTGCCAATGAAATGGTCTAGCAAAACAAAACAGGCTAACAAAACAACAGCAGGCTCTGATCAAGGCTGGAAATATAGGAGGAAGGGGAATGTGGACAAGGACACCATGAGCTGCAGTTGGGAAAACCCAGGTTGGGACAGACACCTGCAGGACTACAACTTGCTTGTACCCATAAGTTACAGGAACAACAGACGGAGATTTGTAGATAGACAAACACTTGTCATGAGACTCAGCGACCAACCATAATGTATGGAGCTGACCCAGATTCAGATTCAAACAAATATATTGTGAAATTTTTCCCGAGACAATCAGAAACTGGAAGTGACTGGTTGATGATACTCGGGAATTACTGTCAGTTTTTAAAGATATGACCATTGGTACTGTGGTCATATTTTTTTAAAAAGGACTTTTAAGATACTTATAGGTGAAATGATAGGGGGTTTGGCATTAGCTTCAAATTGATCTGGGAGTGAGTGGGGGAGAGCTGAATACAAGATAGGTAGACGGAGTGGCTACTGGAATTAGATTACTAGGTCACTGGGTTATTCTTTTCACTTTCATGTTGCTTGAATTTTCCTATAAGGAAGTTGAAAATCAAACACAACCGGAAGGCGCTAGAGACCCACAGGTCACACTGGACCAACCTGGACCCTGAGTTTGGGACGTGCAGCTGTAAAAGTTTTTTTCTCTAAGCAAAAGGAACTTTTATATTTTTAGGAATGCCTTAAGGTCATTTCCAAATAGTTTGAATATTGTTTTAAAACATACTAGGGCCTTTAATAAAATAGCATTTGATATCTTTGCCCTTTTAAGCAATAGCTCCCTCCATGCCGACAGAATGGAATAGCTCCATTTTCAACAGCCATGTGTCCTCCTTTTGAACAGTTTTTGGAGTTAGCTATTTGGGGTAATTTGGAATGAAAAAGCTGCAAACAATATACAGTGCAGTGAGCTTATCAAAGAAGGGAAGCTAGAAAAGATGTAGTTGAATGAGCTTTCAAAGCCTTGCATTTCCTGGACCAGAACAGGGCACTGCAGCCTGGGAAAAGGCAGGCATGTTCCAGACATCTGAAGGCTCACACAAAACATGGCCATTTTTAGGAGGGATCCCAGTTCAGAAAGCCCACTTATGCACCATTCCCAGGTGAACAAGACCACCAGTAGTGGTGGTGATGGGGACTGAGCTGAGATCCCCTCTCCCCTGTCCCCCAGCCATGAGAAGCAGGGGGATGGCTTCTATACACATCACAGAAAGGACCACACACTGGCTGGAAGAGAACTAAAAAGCACCCACTGTGTGGATTACCAGCAGCACCTTGGGGGTGTTTCTGGGAGGAAGCCTGGGTGCCAGGCCACCTGCAACCTTGGGCACGCCTTCCCCGGGCTCCTTCCGCTTCTCTGGGCTTTAGCAGAGCAGCTGCATGGTGCTGGACAAACAGCCACACTGACTGCTTTCAAGTTAAATCTTGACCCCAAATTGTCACTGAGCCTATGGCATTGGCCCTGCATGCCT
The DNA here is from genome assembly GCF_000327345.1 of Myotis davidii. Taxonomy (NCBI): domain Eukaryota; kingdom Metazoa; phylum Chordata; class Mammalia; order Chiroptera; family Vespertilionidae; genus Myotis; species Myotis davidii. The sequence continues at coordinate 4,096,594 of NW_006292094.1, read as the reverse complement.
ACTGCTCTTCTAAAGCATGTTCCTGTTCTTGCTCTTCAGAACAGATTTTCTTTTTCCAAACTTGCCCACTCCAACCCGCGATGATGGTACTTCACTGAGCGCACGCGGGCGCTCCCAGCTGCCCGCCTAGCTGCACCTTCCCAAGCCACCTCCCGTTCTCCATCCCTCCTCCTCCTTCCCCTCCTCCTCCTCTGCTATATAATCTACGCGGAAAAAAGTGAGGGGAACAAGAAACCCTGGAATCATCGCCTTCCTTCTCTGCTGCTCGAAGATGCCGAGGATGTGGCCTCCTCAGGGTTTTAAACTTTCTACTCCTGCCTGGGCAGCTCCTCCTCTTGACCTCTGTATGGTGGGCTCCTTGCAATTCAGGTGTCGGCTTAGATGTCACCCCCTCAGAAGCCCTCTGCTGTTGGTATTCACGTGCCACCCAGATCCCCCCTTCAGGCTGCAGGGATGCTGCTGGCACATGGTCCTCTGTTCATGACCTCCAGAGCCCACCCCGGCCTGTCACTCAGAAGACACCGTTGCCAAAGGAATAACAGCTGTCTGCTGACTTTCTACAAGTGGCTCCGCATTAAAGACAAGGCACATACGATTTCTCACAACATTCCTGAGGACGCAGGGACTAGGCTGCCACTTTTACCTTTGAACCTTCCTTCAGAAAACAATGTGAAAATGGAAGAAAATGCAGAAAACAGTAATTAAGAGACTCAGGGACTGCAGCCATGACCAAAAGCAAGGAGAGACTAAAACCTGAGATAGTCTGGCAAACTAGGGACTTTGTATATAAATGGTCACTTACAGGTACATAAAAATGAAGGGACTGGAGTTAGCAGGTGGAAAGGCTATGCGACAGAGAAGGGGACCAAGAGGAGCGAGGAGAAGGTCCTGCCCCCACACCCCAGAGACTCGCAACACACCCCAGAGACTGTCCCCCACACCTCAGATACCGTCCCCCACACCTCAAAGACTGTCCCCCACACCTCAGAGACTCGCCCCCACACCTCAGATACCATCCCCCATGCCTCAAAGACTGTGCCCCACACCCCAGAGACTGCCACTTAGGATTTGGGTACACAGGACATTATACACAGCTCTACTCACGAGAGACGTGGTTTCTGGTCCGGACGCCGGGGCTTTAAAGGTGGATGTGGGCTTGGGAACATCTGCTTTCTTGTCTGCAGCTGCTCGCGTGGACAAGCACTCCAGGTAATCGGGAGGGGGGATGGGGACGGCAGCACAGCTCTTCTCCGACAAGTCCACGGTGCTCATGCTCCTCACGGGCGCTGGGCTAATGGCCCGAGTTAGGGAACAAGATAGAGAAGGTCCTGCCACCAGATCCCAGCACTCAAAATAGCCACAATCAGAACGACAACAGAATCATCATAAAGAAGGACTGGGTAGGAGGAGGTCTCACACACACACACACACACACAATATCGTAGATATTATCGGGATTGGAGTGCAGATTTAGGGGTTACTGGGATAGAGGTGCCAAAGGAAGCCCATCGGTGTAATAGGAACCATGGTAGTAGACACAGCACAGGAAGGAGAGAAGGAAAAAGGACTAAGGACAGACAGATCCCCAAGGAACACCTATGTTTAAACAGGGGGCGGGGGAGTGGCCTGTGAGGAAAGGGAGGATGCTGGTGAGGTGCCAGGACAATCGAGGGCCAGGTCCGGAAACCCAGCAGGGAGCGTTACAGAGGTGTCCCCCAGTGTTGCAGGCTGCTCAGGAAGGCCAAGAGGGAAAGGTGACCCTAGTTTGTTTGGCTCAGTGGATAGGCATCCGCCCTCAGACTGAAGGGTCCTGGGTTTGATTCCAGCTAAGGGCGCATACCTCAGTTGCAGGCCCTTGATCTCTGGTTCCTGGTCAGGGCTTGTGTGGGAGGCAACCAATTGATGTTTCTCTTTGTCTCTCCCCCTCCCTTTCACTCTCTACAAATCAATGGAAAAATACCCTTGGATGAGGATTAACAAAAAAAAGGAGGGAGAAGAGGGATGCACCCAGTGTGGGTGGGACGTTGGGAGTGGCCCTAGAGGGCTGAGGGGTGGGCCTGGGCTGGGAAACTTCACGGCAGATAGTCAGTAAAGCCCGTGGACACAGAAACCACTAGGAAAGCGTGTGAGCAGCAGTCTCCTGCTCAGTCCCCACAAATCAGACAGAATTCTGATCTGCCTGGAAACAGCAGGTTGAGTTCCCTGTCACTGGGCCCTGTGGGCACAGCCGGTCCTACCTGGGCGCGGGCACACTCACTGCCTCCTGCGCGCTCTCTTCCAGCAGCCTCGTGTACGAGGACGGGAACCAGCCCCTCCTGCGCGGGCAGAGGAGAGAAAGGCCTGGCTGTGGGCGGGCCGTGGACACGTGAACAATAAACACACTGAGGACCTCTCCCCCCATCACGCCATGTGTGCTTCACATACAGTGTTCCTTTTATGTGGATTCCCTTTATGCCCCCTGCCCCTTCCTGGTTTTGTTTAATAGATGCGTAATCTACAAAGAAAACCATTTATGTGCTAAGTCTCAAAGTACATCTGATATGCAGATTATCCTTGAGAAATCCAAAGTCACGTGTTTTGTTCTCAAAAAACCAGAGAATACTTAAAACCTATTTCAGAGGTGACGCATAGGATCTAAGCTCTATTCTTGTGTCAAACTGATCTATCCATGCACACATGCAGAAAACAGGCTGGGACAGAACAGCTCCAGTTCACTATACCAGCGGTCGCCAACCGAGGACCACTGGTGGTCTGAGGTCCAAAAGGTTGGCGACCGCTGAACTAAACCACAACTACAGCTAAACTAGGACCATAACGCTGGCTAAAACGCTAGTATGTCCACAAGGACCATGTGCCGCTCACAGGAGAGACGGCAGTTCTCTGCCGCGCTGGGCTCTGGCTCCTGAGTGGACCACCCACCCGAGACTTACGCTTTGGAGGTGTCGTGCTCTCCGTAGAGCCAGCCGTCTCTCTCCTCAGCAACGAGCAGCGTGATGACGTCTCCCTGCGCAAAGCCAAGCTGGTTGGTGCCAGCCGTGTGCGGGAAGATGGTTTTCACTTTCTGCCTTTTCATCATGTTCAGTCCCGTTGCAACAGACACCGATCGCTGTAAACTGGGATCCTCCGAAGAAGCTGAAGACAACACAGTGGTGATGGCTTTTCCAGGAACAACAATCGGGCCACTTCCAGCACAAAGCCAGGCGTGTTCTACTGCCACAGCCTTACCGGTGCGGGAGGGACAAGGACTACAAGGGACTGCAAGGAGGCCCCTTCTGCAGACGGAGGGGATAAAGCAGGGCCTGCCGGGCTTCCCCGCACTCCTGCCTCAATCGGGGTGGCTCTCAGAGGCAGGCAAGCTGTCCACCACCAAACGATGCTTCCCTTCCCTGCTCTCAATACGAACCACAGGCCGAGGGAGGCCTCAACTCTAGCCCAACTGCCCATGACCTGGGCCAAAGACTGGAAATGCTGCCGTGAAGACAAGCACCTTAACTGAGCCCTTCGCAGCCTCTGAGGTTGGCCCGGGCAGAGCCAGGAACCAGCTGCGGGCGGCCTGGCTCCACAGCCCAAACCACACTCCGTGGAGCAGCACGCTGTGCACTTTGTGTCTCAATTCAAATACCGCCTGTTATTTACACTCAAAACCAAAATTGGAAAGGAGATTTTCTTCTTTTTAGGTATTTTTTCCAGTCAGATTTTGCTAGCCCACTATTTAAAACAATGTAAGATCTCTCTCTGCTTTCCTCCTTAATCTTATTAATTACTCTGTAAACTTTGCTAACTTCTTACCACGCGCTCTCTGATTACGTCAGCAGTGCTGAATGCATTAGCAATGTTATTTCCTTTTACCAAAAAGAATCAAAGAATCATTTGAATGACTGGGATGCACACAGCATTATGTATTTTAACTGTACATGGTATATAACTTGCAGTCCTTCCTTCAAAGGCAAATGCTTGCAGGCCGTTATCTCCCCAGCTGCCATTCGGAAAATCTCATCTCTTCCCCAACAGCTGCAGTACGCTAACCCGGGGTCTCTCTAGCACACGGCTCAGCGGCCACGGCTTTCACCCTGGGAGTCACCCAGAGACAGGGGCCTGGGCGCCAGGCTACTGTAGGCAGAGCCGAGTCTAACCAAAGCCTCCCGAAACGTCCGCAAACAACTGGTCCCAATTTCCTGCAATTCAGTCAACAGCGCTAAGGACTTTCAGCAGCAGAACCACATGCCCAGGAGGCCTGGGCGCTGCCTGATGATGAGAATCTCTGGTTACAGCTCAAGCTGAGCCTGTCGGTGAGATCAACAACCACAATTCTGTTACGTGAACCTTTAGAGTTTTACTGAAAAAACATTATTACAATTACCACTGAACACAGGACACAGTGGGGGCTCTCTGTACATCATATCCTATTTCAAAAACAACCTTTCAATAGCATATTGGCTCCTGTAAACAGCAATCGGTATACAGAATTAGGATGTGTCAGAAAAGGTGTCATGTATAACATGTCCCCTGGTTTTTCCATAAACCCAGACCTGTGTTTGTTCTGAGGTGTAAGCTCCTCCATGTTGGACATGTGCCATATACATGCTTAGTCACCGCTACCTCAAGATGCATTTATCCAAAATATTGATTTTAAAGTTTTAGACAGGAATTTTACAGAAAAATGCCTTACCCGAATTCTGTGCAGCAGTCGCTGGGTTATTAAACATATCAATCAAAGGGCTGGTGACCACTCTGCCTGAAGGAGCCGGGGGCACCTTGGGTGGATACTTAGAAAGGGTGTCGTAGTCTTTCCCAGCCTGTGAAAAAGTCTTCATTAGTTTACTATTAGTCTAACATAGCAACAGAAGTACAGTTTTCCAGGCTGCTCCATATTACATGCTCTAAGTCCCACAGTTCCCCAAGTTCCCTTAGTTGAAGGGCAATACCCCATCTTGAATTATTTAAATAATATATTTTTTCCATTTTTTGTCTTTAAAAAAATAAAACAAAAAAACAAAACCATTATCTTTAAAAACAAAACAAAACAAAGCAGGCACTCCCCACACTCTCGCCCCCTGGTGACCACTAATCTGCTTTCCTTCTGTGGATTTCAGGCTCCCTCGTCCGTGCTACTCGGTCAGAGGAGTCTACATCTGAAATAATTTTCCACAGAACTTTGAGTGCTTTGCTCCATTGATTTCTTTTTTAAAAAAATGTTTTTATTGATTTTTTTGAAAAAGAGGAATGAAGAGAGAAACATTGAGAGAGAAACATCATGGACTAGCTGTCTCCTGCACACTCCCTACTGGGAATCAAGCCCAAAACCCAGGCATGTGTCCTGATCGGGAATCGAACCAGCTATCTCTTGGCTCATGAGTCTCTACCCCTGAGCAACACCGGCTGGCCGTTCCACTAATTTCTAACATCTTGTTTTGTTAACAAGAAATCTGGTCTGCATAGGTTTCTCTTTACTTTGTAAATAATCTGTTTTTTCTCTCCCTAGAGGTTTTCTGAATTTTCTCTTTATCCCTAACATTCTGCAATCTTATCGAGGTTTTGGTCATTTCTGCGTGTCTCAGATCGGCCTGGCTGCCACGTGAGAGACCAGGCGGGCAGGAGGCTGCTGCGGTCTCTCTGAGGGGCTGCAGTCAGAGCAGCGTAGGGCTGAGGGGTTGGACTGGGACATGCTCTGACGATGGAAACGTTAGGGTTGGCCTATGGACTGACAGTGGTATAAGCGAACAAGAGAGAGGAGTTGCCGCATCGTGTCTGAGCTGCTGGAAGGACGACACTGCCGTTCACTGGTTCTGGACCAGTTGAATGTGAGATCCCCATTAGACATCGGTGGTGATGCTGGGCAGGCAGTGGAGTGTACCTCCCTTGTCTCAGGTGGCCTAACACGTTTCTCCTCTTTCCCATTAAAAAAAAAGTCCTTGTTCTGTGTTTGCACTGTGTTTTGGAAGTGTTTCGGTTTAATTTTCCAAGCAGTTCCATTCTTCTAAATGAGCCCATCAGTTGTTATTGTGTTTTGAGGGCAGAGAGAGAAATGGGAAAAAAATTATTTTAGAAAGATTTCAAAGGGATGAGAGAATAGCACCATAAATCTCCATGCACCTAACACCTACCTTCAGTAGTTATCACTTCCTGCACAGAAAGGTGGATTGTTTGGTCCTGGCCAGTGTGGGTCAGTGGGCTGGGCATTGTCCCTTGCACTAAGGTCACCGGTTCGATTCCTGGTCAGGGCATATGCCTGGGTTTTGGGCTCAATCCCCATTAGGGGGAGTGCAGAAGGCAACTGACAATGGATCCCTCTCCCTTCCTCTCTCTAAAATCAATAAAAACATATCTTTTAAAAAAGCAAACACGCAATTGAGATCTTGGAGGTAGCGGGTTCCTACCATGCTCCTTCTCTCGACCACTGGCGAAGGCTGAGGCGTCCAGGACGTGGGGGTGGAGCTAGGGGTCTTTATTTCTTCTATCATGTTGATGATTTCCTCTGGCACTTTGGTGGCATCACCGCAGGTTTTCTGCCACCTGGGCAGTTTGGAATTCAGTAATTCTGCCGACTGTAAATCCAAAGGACACAATATG
>NW_006292094.1:4083493-4089990 GCF_000327345.1 Myotis davidii | reverse complement strand
GAAGAGCTGACACAAATTACATCCAATGATTATCACTGACAATGCATTGCCGGCTTATCACCAGAAGTATGGGAGCTCTGAGTGAAATTCAGGGAGTAGTTTGAGCCTCTGTGAGTATCTGCTGTCTTATTTGCTGAGAAGGTTGTAGGTTTCTGTTCTAAAAGAATTTATCTTCTCCCTCCCTGTGAATAATTAAGACTAACATAAGGACTGTAAATGATTAAGAACAAGTTCAAAAGCTAAAAGGGAAGGGTTGAGCGATCTGTATAAATCACCAAGAAATGCCAACCACCGCTTTCTCCCTCCCACTCCTGTGGAAAACACCTCCAGGACAGGTGGGGGACCCAGTGGACTCAGCTTAGGGAAACCGGATTTCCAAGTCAGAGGAGTCAGACCTGTGCACAGACGAGGGGCTACAGGCAAAGTGCAGTGGGCCCTGCAGTCAGCGCCAGCGCTGAGGGGCGCTCTGGCCCTCGGGCTGGCAGATCACGGGGCTGAACTGTGGAGCAGAGTCACAGATGGACAGAGAGAAGTCCCACAACCCCAGAGGCTCCCACAAGCCTGGCTTTGCTTCTTACAGCTGGAGGTTCCCTGAAGGCCTTTTCCAGGGCAGCAATCTGCTTGGAAAGGGGAAGCTGGGGCCTTCCTTGGAGCTGGTTTCATAGCAGACACACTGTTTTACTTAGAGTCTCTGCTCATCAGGTGTGGGCTGGGGGTGTTGGTGGAAATCCTGAGAGGGCAAAGCCTGCCCCCCAAACCACCTCTGTGCTGTCACCCCGACCCACTAACTGCATAGCCTGCTTCACCCAGGAGCCACTGACAGGACTGGGTGCCTTAGCTGGGGTACGAGACAGCACAGAGGGATGTTCAGAAGGTTGAAGAGATGCATGTAGAAAGCAGATTTGGTCTGTGTCCCTCTAAAAAGCCTAACTGGGCCCGGATGGCATGGCTCACTGGTTGAGCTTTGACCTAGGAACTAGGAGGTCACAGATCGATTCCCGGTCAGGGCACATGCTTGGGTTGTGGGCTTGATCCCCAGTAGGGGTTGTGCAGGAGGCAACTGATCAATGATTCTCTCTAATTGTTGATGTTTCTCTCTCTCTCTGAAATCATTAAAAATATATTTTAAAAATAATGATAAAAAGCCTAACTGTGACCCAAGGTTAAGTGTAAGAAAGACTGCTAACAACTAGAGCTCTCAGAAGTCGGCCAGGTTGCCTCACGACACTGAATGCCCCATCCCATCGCCCACAGGACGTCGCCAAAGAAGAACTTCACGGTTGCTTCTGTCCTCTCCGGCCTACGACCCTGCCCCAGGGCACGCTCCCCATGTGGAACTAGTAGATGCACTGGTGACAAAAGTGATCACCTAAGGGAGCAGTTCATGCTTGTAACAAGTTTAGATCTTCGCTATTTATTTATTTTTCAAATATATAGTTATTTCAGAGAGGATGGAGAGAGAGAATCATTGATTGGCTGCCTTCTGCATGCCCCACGCTGGGGATTGAGCCTGCAACCCGGGCATGTGCCCAGACCAGACCGGGAATCAAACCCTGATCTCCTGGTTCATAGGTCAATGCTCAACCACTGAGCCATGCCAGCTGGGCAGATCTTTGCTATTTAGATTTGGTGGCTGAATATTTCTTAAATACTTTATAGAATACGTAACAGATATACGCATACATACAAGGCCAAGTTTTTTTTTTCACTTGAAAAAAAGGGGAAGTTGCCTTATAACCATGATCTTAGTGCCTCGTATCATGCAGCACTCTCCAAATTACTTTATTATGAATAACAATGAATAACTGATGTCAATCAATGCTACTTTTGGATGTTTACATAAACCCAACACAATTCATAATTTAACAAAGAGGAAAGGCCATTGAGTGCATGTTTTGTAATGTTTTCTGGGGATAGAAGCTCCCAACTGCTGTGAGGGAGGGCAGGAAGGCTGACGAGATTGCCAACACTTTAGAGAAGAATGAAAAGGAGCTCCGACCATGGGCCCTGATGCTGCAAATGGGGGCTGCGCCCTGGGTACAATTTCCAGGGACACATACACATGGACCCTCGAGGTGAGCATCTTAGACCATGTGGGGAGTGGACCTGGGCCTGGGCCTCACTCTGTGGCTCTGATGAAGGCACTGAGGCCGAAGATGTGGCCCTGGGAGTTGGACAAGAGCTGACTCACAGGCAAGAAAATGAAAAACGTACCATTTCTCAATTACTGAACATTACTTTATCAACGGTTTTAAATATGGACGGATGACTACACTAATGAAAAATATTATAAACATTTATATGTCTATAAATGTCTAAAAGTTAAATATTCAAATTGGCCAAAAACTGTTTGAAATCTCATTGGCAAAATAGGTCCGCTGCTCTGTGTTGGGGCTTGTGTGGAACTGCCTTTAAAAGCATCTCAAGGCCATTTAAAAGCGACATAAAACCAATACACGGGACACAGCAGGCTGCCCGCACCTGCAGGTGGTAGTGCTGCGTGCGGCTGGCGAAGCTGCAGTGCTTGTCCACCAGGAAGCAGAAGCGCCTCTTCTCCTCCAGGAGCGCCTCTCTGCAGCCCTCCGCGATGAACCTCTGGATCTCGCTCTGGCGAGAGGTGACGGTTTCTATGTACTAGGAAAGCAAGGAGCAGTTATGCAGTATGATGGGAGGAATCAAGCAGCTGCTCAGCTCAGCATTTATCTTCCGCCATTTTTATACTCAGTTTATTTGGATAAAGGAGTAACTACTAAACACAGATAAACGTTACATAAAATAACTAAGTTGTAACCTGGCCCGAGCAGATAGCATCATCTTTATCAAGATCCCTGACTCCTCTGTGAGAGAAGCTGCTAAAGGCTTACATTCCAGGGGGCAGTTGGCACAAAGTATCGCTTTGTACTCCAGGGAGAAGAGCCTGTTGCTTTAGAACCAGAAAGTCTGAGTTCAAATCGAAGTGTCAACCATATGACTTGACTTAAGCCCCCTCCCCATCTGTAAAATGGGGGTAACAGTGCTTACCCTCCCTGAGTGGGCAGGACATGCCCATGTTTTTAGGAGGCCACTGACTAAGCATGCTTCACCCTGGAAAAGTCCGCAGCAGCTCACAATGCGAAGTCAGATGCTCACTCTTAACTTCACCAGCAGCTCAGCCGTAAGCGGAAGAAGGGCTAACTGCAGTAAACACTTTCCGCAAACTATAAATCATCACCAACAAAACAAAGTCATGCTGAAGAGCTTACCTCAAGTTCTTTGTGTTCGTATTTGACTGCATTTCGTCCTCCTTGACTTTTCCTTCTGATCTTCTTCAATTCAGCTTGAGATTTCTCCAAAGAATCTAATTTATTCCTGTGTTCTGTTTGGTATCTTTTGAGAGTGGCCTGCAAGTTAAACATTGCACTTATTTCACTATAGCAGCACCATACAAACCTGAAGGCAGCTATTTTGCCAGCATTTTCACTGGGTGTGGCCGGTCTGCCTCTCACTTCACACCATCCTCCCTGGTCCGTGGTCCTGAACACCCTCACTTCACACCACCCTTCCCTGGCCATGTCCTGCACACCTTCACTTCACACCACCCTCCCCTGTCCATGTCCTGCACACCCTCACTTCACAACATTCTCCCTGGTCTGTGATCCTGAACACCCTCACTTCACACCACCCTTTCCGGGCCATGGTCCTACACACCCTCACTTCACAACACCCTCCCCGGGCTGTGGTCCTGCACACCCCCACTTCACACTTCCCCTCCCTTCAACTTTAAGGTTTGATGCTTTGTCCTAAAGTTCTGTTTATATGAGGGGCTCTTGACCAGAGGGCAGCTCTCAGGAGACAACGTCTTTTCTTTCTCTTGTTCCTTCTTTCCTCCAGGGTGTTTGGACACTGGGTGGTCAGTACTTTGGTGAGAATAAGTACTGTTTTATGACTTATGATTTCAAGAAAGAGACTGAAGAAGTACAATCAACTCCCGTCATTTGGGAGCTGTACAACAGTTTTTTATTGGAGCCTGACAGACCTAGGTTAAAATTCTGGGTTCCTCCCTCATTTCCCGTGCGACTTCAGCAATTACTTAATTTCTCTAAGGTCCTTCTGCCCTCTAATCTGTACAGTGACGATAATATGAGTTCGTTCCCACATTTCCGAGTTTCTGTAGGGATGCAAAGTGCTTGGCATCACACCCCCCTCCGCAGCCCCAGCTGGTCCTGTGCCTTCCTCTGAGCACGGCTTACTGCTGCACAGGGTCTTGGTGAGAAGAAAGGGAACTCTGGGTGGCAGTCGGGGGAAATGGGAAGAGCCCTGTGTGCCGGGCAGGACCAGGAAGGAGGAAGCTGCTGGAACCGACAACACCAGGTGGCGGCAAGAGGACCACGCAGGAGCAGCCTCTGCCATCAGACCTGGCGCCCAGACGGTGCTCTCCCACATCCCCTGTCCCACGGAGCCAGCTGTGAGGGCCACCGCTGCTCGAACACAGATGCAGCTGTCGCCAGCACGGGTGTGGGCTTGGGGCCAAGACTTCCAGAAGCAGCAGGATTCCTCGCAGTATTTTTCTATGCTTTTCAATAAGGATCCTGAGTGTTAGCAGAAACGAGCCCACTCAGCCTCAGGTGAACTGTCTGTCTGTGCATTGTGCACACCCTCAACACAGACTCCCTCCATATCTGCTGCTGAGTCAGGCTCAGAGTCAAGTGAATGCAGCCTCCTGGACAGCCAGGCCCCGTGCCCGCGCCTGCCTCCACCACGGAGGCAGAGCAACGCCGAGTACTCACCGTCATGTATTTTACGTCAAGTTCTGTCTTCTTCTCCAGCTCATGTATAATCTCTTTGTGGAATGCTTTGAACTGTTAACAAAAGGAAATAAAAATATTCATATCAGATTTGAGATGTTAAGAAAAATAAAATTTAAAAAGAAATACATGTTGTAAAAATAGAAAAAGAGTTCACATACATTTTCTCTAAAACTCTCATCAAGTTTCTGGTGGGTACTTGAAATCTCTATGAGAACGTGGCCTGAGAACAAAACCAGACAAGTTAGGGGGGAAGCCATTGTGTGGTATTGTAAAGAGGGGAAGGAAGTAAAAAAGTGCCTCACAGTCCATTGCTGCCCCCAGAACCCGTGGGCGTCCGTTCCAGACACTCAGACAACTGACTGCGCCCCATGATGGGGTGGGCATCAGGGGACGCAGCTGGTCACAAACTCACTCGACAACACCCTTCCCTCAAAAGAACGCCAACTCTGTCTTAAAACTCACCTGTTCTTTCTATATTTGTTCATTCCCTGCGCTCAACTTATCTGGTTTAATTTTAAATTCTCTTAAAAAGGGTTCTCTTGGTCATTATAGTGACTAACTATAGGAACAAACGCCTTATTTTTATCTACTCCCTAGAGCAGTCTGAGTTTCTATCAGTCAGAAAAGATAAAAGCTTTTTTGGTTTCTCACATTAGTTCTCGTTTCATTCTGGAAGATATGAATGCTGTGGAAACCCACGGCGGGCGGGACGGTGCTCTGCCTCGCGTCTCCTGGGACGCTGTCCATTCTAAGGACCATCGCACGTGACAGACAGAATGTCCCAGGACAAGGGCCTTACTCCAAAGAGCAGCGGGACGAGCACCTGCTTGGAAAGCACATCTCCCGCCGCTCACGGCTGCGTGCACATCTCTGCTCCTAACTCTGATGAAGGTGAATGAGAGCCTCTCTCTGCCAACTTATCTACAGGAACCAAATAGTCTGATAGCTAAGAGCTGGGAAAACCAAAAAACCACACGGACAACCCCCAGCCTAGACCAAGCGATTAAATGTGCTGGCAGGTCACCCAGAGTTTTCTGGGGGAAATGACAGGCTATGGATGAGGGAGTATGTGGGGAGAGAAAAGAACACTGACTGGACTACGACTTCGGCCACATCTCCACACGATGACTCCACCAGGCCCTGTTCTCAAAACGTTGTAAGACATCGACTTTCAAAGGGCTGGCCCAGCCTTTCCTTCATCTTCAGACTCAGAAATGAACATGTCCACTCGAATGTCCTGTTAGGCACCGCACATTCAACAAGTCTAAAAGTGAACTCACCCGCTCTCTAACCCCAGATCGTGGCTGCCAGCCGGCCGGGCACACCTGTGTGATACCCAGTGCCAAAGACGCATTCCTTGTGCATGGGGGGCCATCACTTGGGCCACTTCTAGGGTGAAACCATGGCCCCTACTCATCCTGCTACCTTGGGTAACACGTGTGCCAGCCCTTCCCTGCCCAGGAGAGAAGGCACATGGGAACAGCACATTTTCTATGTTCCACCAGAGGAGGAAGAGGAGTCCCCCAGTCCAACCTGCCAGGTGGTCCTCTAAGGGTGCCCCCCGCCATGCCCCCGCCAAGCTCTTATCATTACTCTGGCCTCCCAGCTTATTCTCTTTGATCTTCTTCCTCACAGGTGCTAGGGGTCTTTCCAAATGCAAAGGTCACAGGTCCCTCCCCATGGCGTCCCAGATGAACCAGCTCCTCAGCA
>NW_006292094.1:4064271-4083403 GCF_000327345.1 Myotis davidii | reverse complement strand
AGCAGGAAGCCCGCCTGCACAGCTCTGCTTACAATGACAGTGGTCCGACCATGGAGGTTGGTGGGGGGGCGGAGGACCTCCTGTAAGACAGGACCTGATGAGGTTACAGGTGCAAAGCCTGTAGTCCCTAAGGAGCCCCTAACAGAACAGCCTGCTGGAGAGTGAGGGCAGACTCATCCCCAGCACCCACGGGTCCACCACGCCAAGTAATCAAAGTGCCCGCTCTACACCCCTCATTTACCCCATAATTAAGTTCTCGTGGAGCTCAACACAGAACAGAGTTCTTCACAAAGGAAGCCCTCACATGACCAAGAATATAATTACATCCATGTCACTTTATATCATTTGGTCATTTCAGATAGTGCAACAACCCATGTAACTTTCACATCTATGTTAAACACATAAGTAACTCTTGGCGACAGATAAAGAAAACAACAGCAAAAGCCCACCTCCACTACTTGAAAATCAATCACTCTACTCTTGGCAAATCGGATCTACTTAAAAAAATAAAAAAGTCTAAAAACAACTTTGCTTAAATCAGTCAGTGATTTAAGCTAGAATCAAGGCATTCGCATTTGTTCGTACTGTCAGGAACTTTATTTCTATATATAATGTAGATCTCTGAGAAGCGAGCTGCCAAAACAGAAGTCTGTGCCAGTGTGGGCACTGCTGCACTGCACTCTGGCGGAGGCCCCGCTCCCTGCACCCCCCTTGCTCCCCGCACCCACCTCAGCACGCTTGGCCTCCTGCCCACAGTTCCTCCCAGCAGGCAGCAGGGTGTGGGGGAGGGGGAAGGAAGGCTCAAAAGGTTTAGTGAAAAGCCCATTCACTCTGTGGGCAGGAACCAAACACCTGCCCCTACCCTTGTTATTCCTGTCCCTTGCAGCTTGTGGGATTTAAATGCCAGCCTCACAGCAGCAGCCATGGAGTGCTCGGTCATAAAAAGGGTCAGAAAACATCTTTATTGTGACCACGCAAGCTGCCAACAGTGTATTTTGAAACAGAACATGAAAACGGCCTTCATGTTTAATCTACAGAAGTTTATTCTTAGGTACTACGTGTTGCTTTATGTCTGAAACGTGGTATCACACACGTTTGTTTACTCTTAGCCCTGTAACCTACTTTTTCATAAATTACATTTAAGAAAAATATTTTTTGAAAAAAGAGGGTGGAGTTGAGAAAGCACAGCCCAGATTCTAATGGAACAGAACTAAACACACACACCCAAAAAGGAATTAACGTGTTGATCCCAGAAATCACAGCACAGCGTGTAACAAATCAACCATTTACTTTTTTTCCCTTTTAGGTTTTGAGTCAACATTTTGGGAAGAGACTCATAGTAGGTACAGTCATGTGACTAAGTCGGAGTATATTATGTTCTTAAATGGCAATATTAAAGGAATTTAAGTTAATATAGCTATTTTAAAATCATGAACTTGACATAATTAAAAGTCAATGTCTACCACTCATTTTTCCCTAAAATTCATATAATGGCAAATTTTAGGAACTTTGAACAAATATGTCCAACATTTTGGGGACAATATTGTCTAAAGGTATATATTTAGACAACAGGAAGTATGAACTTAAAATAAAGTTACATAAAAATTTTTTAAAAAGTATTGGTATAGGCCTTGGCCAGGTACTCAGTTGGTTAGAGCGACATCCCAATACACCAAGGTTGCAGGTTCGATCCCCAGTCAGGGCACATATAAGAATCAAGCAATGAATGCATAAATAAGTGGAACAACAAATCGAAGTCTCTCTCTCTCTCTCCTATAATAATAATAATAAAAGAGTATTGGTATAAACACATAGTTTTCATCTGAAATACAGATTAGTCATTGGACTATTAATATATCTTCAACTAGATAATTCTTCATCAAGTTACAGTAGAAATTTAGAGGAATGGAATGGGGACACTAATGGAACACATGAATATAAAGAACATGTGAATATAAAGCCATACATGTCACTTTCTGTCTATATTTGGCCACGGGTAATCAGAGCACATTTATTATTTTAAGAAAGCACAAAGCAATGACCGACTCACACACTACGGCCTCCATGTTACTTCAAGTGGAAGCAGACAATGAAATGACAGCGTAGAAGCCACCTGGCCTAAAGCTACACTGCATGGATTAATGTAGAATGACCATAAAATGTTACTGAAGAAAGGACCCACTTTTCCTGACTATTTTCCAAATCTCAAATGAGAGGAGAAAATACAATGGAAGTAAAAGTAAACTACACAAGTAGGTAGTGCAAGGATTAGTCACCCACCCAGGCTGAGAGGCCAATTATGTCATGAACCTGTGACCTCACTTGAAAGGCTTTGCAACCTAAGAATAGCTCCAGGGGCTATATAAACCCAGTCCTCTGGTCGGTGCTGACACGTCCCAGTGAACAATGTGCATGGAGGGGTAATGCCAAGAGTAGGGGAGCATCACTGAACGTCCCTCCAAAAGTCGGGCCTCTGACTTACCCACTGCAGCACCACAGTCCTCACTGACGCCTTGCACAGAGACTATACTTATTCTTTTTTTTTTTTTAAATATATTTTATTGATTTTTTACAGAGAGGAAGGGAGAGAGATAGAGAGTTGGAAACATCGACCCGCTGCCTCCTGCACACCTCCTACTGGGGATGTGCCCTCAACCCAGGTACATGCCCTTGACCGGAATCGAACCTGGGACCTTTCAGTCCGCAGGCCGATGCTCTATCCACTGAGCCAAACCGGTTTCGGCAAGAGACTATACTTATTCTGCCATTCATCACCATGTATCCCATTTGATGAAGACAAATGGGACACACAGGAGCTACACAAAAGGGTTATGTAGTGTCCTAAAGTCCCCTCATTGTCTGAGGTGAAAGTGCAGTGCCACTAACATCTGACTTTGATAAGAAAGGACACGTGCTAACATCTCCAGGGTACACCTGAAAGGATCAAATGCCTAATTACCAAGCTAGTTTCTTCTTGCCCTTAAAAAAGAGGATGAGAAAAAATGAATGTAGGACAGAGAGTAGAAAGCAAAAAATGTAAGTAAATAGACAATATAGTCCAAATAAAAGATGATGATTGTTAGGGTTAAAAAAAAAGCAACAACACCCAACTCTATCCTGCTTAGATGAGGCCTTAAATATAGGGACCCAGACAGGCTGAAAGAGAAAGAATAAGATAGTATGGCAGGCAATCACAGATTGGGGGAAAATAGAGTACACAACTGATAAAAGACTTGTATCTAAAACACGTAAAGAACCCTTAAAACTCAACAATAAGGAAGCAAGCAACTCAGTTAAAAAAGAGCAAAAGATCTGAACAGATATCTCACCAAAACAAGACATACAGATGGCAAATAAACATTTGAAAAGATACTCTGCATCATACGCCAATGGGAACTGGAAATGAAAACAACAATGAAATGCCCCCACTCACCTATCAGAATGGCTAAAATCCAGAAAACAGGCAACACAAAATGCTGGTGAGGATGTGGAGTAATAGAACTTACATTCATTGCTAGCAGAAATGCAAAACAGTGCAGCCACTAGGCAAGGCAGACCTGCAGGTTCTTAGGAAGGTAAATAGTCTTACCATTATCTAAGTCACCTGAAATCTTATGTCCACAGAAAAACCTATATATGAATGTTTATAGCATCTTTATTCATACTGCCAAAAACTGAAAGCAACCAAGATGAATGGATAACCAAACCGTGGTACATCGATACAACTGAATATTATTCAGGAGTGAAAAAGAAACTATTAAGTCACAAAAAGACATGAAGGAAGCTGAAGTGCACATTGCTTAGTGAAAGAAGCCAGTCTGAAAAGGCTACATCCTACATAATAAAAGCCTAATATGCTAAATGTCTGGTCAACTGGTTGGCCGTTCAACCAATCAAAGTGTAATATGCTAATGATATGCTAAGGCCGCTCAACCGCTCGCTATGACATGCACTGACCACCAGGAAGCAGATGCTCCAACCAGTAGGTTAGCTTGCTGCTGGGGTCCAGCAGATTGGGACTGAGCGAGATGGGCCAGACACGCCCTGGAGCCCTCCTGCGGTCCTTCCCCAGCTGGCCAACCTCCTGCATCCCTCCCTGGCCCCCATCATGCACTGGTGGGGTCCCTCAGCCAGGACTGTGCCCTTTCGCAATCTGGGGCCCCTCGGGGGAGGTCAGAGAGCCAGTTTTGGCCCAATCCTGCAATTCAGGCTGAGGGACCCCACTGGTGCACTGGGCCTCTAGTATTACATATGACATTATTCTGGAAAAGGCAAAACTAGAGACAGTAAAAAGATCGGTAGTTGCCAAGGATATGGGGGGGAGTGAGGAGTAGATATTGTAATGGTAGATACATCATTAAACATTTGTCAAAATCCATAGAACACAGCCCTGGCTGGTGTGGCTCAGCTGGTTGAGCGTCATCCCATGCACCAAAAGTTGTGGGCTTGATCCCAGGAGGGGGACATGCAGGAGGCAGCCGATCCATGTTTTGCTCTCACATCAATGTTTCTCTCTCTCTCAAAATCAATAAACTATTTAAAAAACAAACAAACAACAAAAAATTTAAAAAAACCCCAACAACTCATAGAATACAAAGAGTAAACTCTAATGTAAACTATGGATTTTAGTTGCTGATGTATCAAGATTGGTTCTTATCTATAACAAATGTAACACAGCAATGCAAGATGTTACAAACAGGGGAAACTGAGTGGGGAGAGAGCAGAGTGTGTGGAAACTCTGGGTAAGCTCTGTTCAATTTTCTATAAATCTATGACTGCCCTAAAAAAATAAAATCTATTAATTAACAACAATAACAAAAGAAACATCGCAGCAGCCATCTGCAACTACAGTGAGTAGGAGCCAGCACCTGCTTGGGGGACAGCACATGTGTGTCTGAATGTTTCTGGAAGCTGCAATGGATAAGAACTCCATCTGATTCTTAGCGATCTTGTGCCCCTGTCTGGCCTACACAGGCCTTAAAAGTCCAGTCAATAAGTAAGTATATTGAACAAATAAATGAAGGGGTCATTGCAGTGAAAAGGGACATAAAGAACAGTGACAGAGAGCAGGACAAGAGACTCCAGCAAAAGCCTGACCCATCCGAAGGTGGCGTCTGTCGTACTGGATTTTATTTCATAACAAATATCGCACTTTTATTATTTCTATAATAAATATGATATTTGTTGCAGAAATTCCTATGGGAAAATTAGTTTTGTTGAACCTGAATGCCTGGCCGTCACCTTGCCATCCTTTTCTCCGCCACTGAAACAACTACTTTCAGATGAAGAGAGAGGCTTTGGTGAGGCAGCTCCTGGAGTGCGGGCGCCTGGCACCCCGCAAAGTGAGCCCCTCAGGCAGGACTGGCACCCACACGGAGCTGTATCCAACTCAGAGTTTTCAGGAGAAATTCCTGGCAGCTTTCAGCTAACCAAGGTTTACTAACACAGAGTCCGGTCTCAGGATCCTGAACCACAAACAAGATTTATTTTTTTAAACAAGGGACATTTTTGTTTACAAAATTTTCCTTTTGCCAAAAAAGAAGCTACAATCCCAGACTATGTGGGCTCAGTGCTGGACACTTGGCAACCCAAGGTGAGAGGATTAAGTGTCCTAACACGGGAAAGGCGCCAAGAGCAAGGCACACACAAGACTCAGTGTTAGATTCCTTCCAGCTTCCCGGTTTCTGGTAGAAAGTGGGCCGGAAGGGAGGGATGGTGCAGAGCGGATAAAGTTGGACGAACCACTTACTGAGGAAGGTTAGCAATAAGAGAAAAGTGACATAAGGTAGCTAGAGATGGCAACACGAAGCACTTTTCCTTTTTCTTTTAAGAAAGGGATGACTTAAGGTGTGAGGGAAGAATGCATGGAAACCAATACACCCTGGATGACGGACATGTGAGTTAATTCCTAACCTGCATGTAAGAAATGCTTTACAAATAAAATATCCTGGCTATGTTGAGCTCAAGTCTTTTCAGCGAGGCAGAGAGGTAAAGCAAAGGGTATCAGAGGGTATCAGTGACCTAGTCCTCAGTGCGCAGGGTCAAGCGAAGCAGAGGTGTTCTCTGAAAATGGTAACTAAATAACTAAACGTCATGTCAGGGTGCCATGCAGACTGATAAATCGACTTGGGGAGCAAATGGGATGTTTCTTACCGTTTCATTTTGATTAGCGATTAAACTAAGCCAGCCTGCCTGCTGCACACTAGGAACATCAAGTTAAACGAAGGACAGGATATGGATGAAGAGCCACTGTTTCCCCGAGTTGGATTTTAATGTGCTGCTCTTATTTAGCTAAAGGACAACGGCCATTTCTTCAAGGTTATCAATTATATATCACACAGGGATAACTGATCAATTTCACATCCATATACAGATCACAAGTGATTGTTTTATTTACACCCAAATGTAAAATACAGCATTAAAAAGATTAAAAGTTTTCTACAAGCTATTATATCAGGTGAGGTAAGTTTGACATTAATTATTCATCTTCCTTTTTCATTGATTAGTAGATTAAGGCTAAAATGCAACCATTTTGATTACTAGTGAAAATGAAAGCAGAGTATTATCAATAATAAATGAAGCTCACAACTAGTTATTCCTTATGGTATCACTAATTAACTGTAGGCATTTCCATTCAAGTTAAAAAAATGCCAAAATTTTTTAAAGTTTTTTTTTTTTTTTTTAATGTTAAAAAGGACCGGTTTTGCTCTGTGGTTTAAGTGTCGGCCTTCAGACCAAAGAATCTTGGGTTCAATTCCCAGTCAAGGGCACATACCTGGGTTGCAGGTTTGATCCCCAGCCCCCAGTAGGGAGGGGTATGTGCGGGAGGCAACTAAACGATGTGTCTCTCTCACATTGATTTTTTTCTCTCTCTCTCTCCCACCTCCTTCCTCCTTTCCACTCTAAAAATCAAGGGAAAAAATATCCTCTCGTGAGGATAAACAAACAAACCTGGACCCTGAATCACAAAGATGTGGACAATGCCGAGGTAAAAAAGGTGCTAAGAGACAGTTTTCAGTTCAGTATTACTGAGTAAAACCATCTTACACATTTTAAGTGAAGAATTTTTCAACAAGTTTAAAAACACAAAATAAAACAGAGTACAGATCCCAACTTTCAGTCAGAAAGCCATTTTTCCTTTGACCTACAACCACACACCCCTCGGAGATTTTGGGTGGTCCTATTATGATTGAATTTAAGGAAGAGTCCACAAAACTTAGTATCCGTTTTATTATCTCTTCCTCCACAGGGACCACTGAACCTGTGAAGGAGAGCAAACAATGACCCTGTGCCATCCCGGTTCAAACGTCCCCCTCCCCCTCCTCTACCTTAGGGGGAAGGTGACAGACAGGGCACACCACTGCAGGACCCTCCAAGACAGCCATGGCTTCATGGCTTCAGTCCTTCCCTGTGCCAAGCGCTGTGCTAACAACCTCTACAGTGATGGCCTCGCTGAGTCCTCCCAACCGAAGGGAGGACTGCCATTACCCTCATCACACAGACGGCCACCGAGAGGCTCTAAGGTGGTTTTCCCAAGGCCACACAAGTACAGGTGGAGGGGCCGGAATCTGAACACGTCTGATCCTGGGCCTCACTTGTAAGTACTCTGCACCCTCCTCCCATGTGCAGAGAGAAATCTTGTCCAAGAGGAATTGGGTGTCTCTACTGTGTACCCGAGGGGGAAACAACGCCCATCACGTGGGAGTTACAGGAAAGGGATGTCTGCTTGCCATCAGCCGGAATACCTGAATGATTAGTGCTGTTGGAAATGGACCAGGCTACCTGTTGGGGGGGGGGGAGGTGGCGCGGGTGTGCAGAGGCAGCCTCACAGAGGTATAAATGTACTGGCTGAGTGCTGGCCGGGTCACCAAGCCAGTTCCGTGCAGATGTTTGGGTCAGGCAGGAAGTAGAACCAAAGTGGTGGGACTGACTCCCCACAGCGCCAGACCCATGAAGAACAGCCCCCCTGGCCCATCTGTCATGACCTCATGACACACAGAGACAGGAACCAACTCTAAGACAAACAGTAGCCTAAGGCCAGATGAACCAGAAATTTGGAAACCCTAAAGGAACTAAGGAGGCATAAAAACATGATCATCCATGACAAATGGCAGGGAACACCACTGCCTGCCACACAGACAACCCGCACTGGAGAAGGGGTGCAGGGAAAAGGGCTGGGTGCGGGAGGCCGGGTGCCATTCCCACCCCGCCCCTCATGCATCTGTAAGATGTCCTGTAAACCATCAGCCATTCCCAGGGACAGGTGAGAACCAAAGGAGAACACAGAAGTGGAGCATCTGACAGCTGTGAGCCTCAGTAATTGTTAGTTTGGGGCTGAGGGAAGCCACAGGGCAGGAGGCTTAAGTATCACTGTCGCTGGGCAAACAAAACAGGGCCTGTCTTGTTCACAGGGATATAGAACTACACACTCACACAATGAACTCCGGACTCACATTCCCAGCTGCCCCATCGACATTTCCACTTAGTCTGACAAACATCCCAAACCTAACACATCCGAACCTTTTAAAATATCAGTCAAACCACAACACTCCTGAGTTCAAAACCTTCTGAGGCATCCCACCCCCACTTCAGGCAACATTCTTACCATGACCCACAAGGCCCTACCTGACCTGGCCCCACCCTCGAGCCCACTCCATCTCAAGACCCCCACCCCTCCTACTCCTCCATTCTTTTTTTTTTTTTTTAATATATTTTATTGATTTTTTACAGAGAGGAAGGGAGAGGGATAGAGAGCCAGAAACATCGATGAGAGAGAAACATTGATCAGCTGCCTCCCGCACGCCCCCCACTGGGGATGTGCCCGCAACCAAGGTACATGCCCTTGGCCGGAATCGAACCTGGGACCCTTGAGTCTGCAGGCCGATGCTCTATCCACTGAGCCAAACCGGTTCTGGCTACTCCTCCATTCTTAACGGCACCTAAACCAGACTGGCTTCCACACTGTGGCCCAAACTGAGGCTGCCTCAGGGCCTTTGCACTGCCAGCACTCATTGGAATGGCCTCCCCAGACATCGCTCCCTCCCCATTGTGTGCCCCTGAGCACTCTACCTAACCGGGTCACTCCCCCCTTTAGGAGCAGGGACTAGATGCACTGATTTATCCTCAGGGACTAGATCAATGCCTCTCAGGTAGAGATGCTCACTGGAATGCACAGTGTCATCTCAATGAGGAAAGAAAAACTACTATAATCCCTTGACCACTAATATTTGGTTTTATGTGCTTTTCAGTATACCATAGAATGCCTCCCGCCCCCTCCCCACTTCATTTTTCAAAATAGCAAATCAGAAACAAACCCCGTATTGTACATGTGAGGCAAGTGTATCAACCCCCAGGTCTGATACACTCTTTTAGTTGCTCAACATTTTAAGCTCATCCTAGAGCACCATAGTGCCACCCTCTTCACAGAGCTGGGACTCCACCGCAGCACCAACAGAGGAAAATGTAAAGAAGGGAAATGTAGGCAGTGATAAAACATGATGAGTAAATGAATGACATATGAATTCAAAGAAATATGTATGAGATGCTAAACTTTAAAAAGCAGTGCACGAAAGTTTTTATATAGCCACAGATTTTAATTATGCAAAAAAGAGATATTTTAAAATAATAAAGATAGAAACTGTTTATTAGTTTTATTTTTAGTAAGGTAATTTTTAAAAAATGAAGTACATTTTTATACTCATTATAAAATCAAAGTATAGTTCTAAACTTCTTAAAGGACTCATAAGCTATTTTAATAGATTTATATGTTGCCCTGGCTGGTGTTACCCAATGGTTAGAGTGTTAGCTCACGCACCAAAGGATCTTGAGTTCAATTCCTGGTCAAGGGCATGCACCTGGGTTGCAGGTTGATCCCCAGCCCCGTGGAAGGCAACCAATTGATGTGTCTCTCTCACATTGATATCTCTTTGTCTCTCCCCTCCCTCAAATCAATGGGAAAAATATCCTGGGGTGAAGACTAGGTAGAGAATACAAGTGAGATGAGATTAAAATATTCAATATCTATGCAGAGAACAGACCTCATTCAGTCACACATTTCTTTTGTTGCAACAATGGAAGCTGCTGCTGCTAGCTGTGGCCTGAGTCATGAGCACTTGCCTCACATGAACCTCAGCTTCACAGCCTTCGAGTCACAGGAAGAGGCTCATTCTGGACAGAGTCCAGGTCTTAGTTGTGAAGAGCTTGCCACGTAATTTGCCTCTGTGGTCACCTTGTAATTTTTATTTTATCTGTGAACCCATGCTCCTAAAATATATTTTTAAATATATTTTTTTATGTGCCCTGACCGGGAATTAAACCTGCAACCTTGTTCTATCGGGACAATGCTCCATCCAACTGATAAACCTGGTCAGGGCTGGACCAAGTTTGTTAATGCTGTAAATGACAGCCATGGTTTCAAGAGGGCCCAGAGAAACCTGGTTCACAGTCTGAATGGAAGAGCCCAACCCCCGGGTCTGATACACTCTTTTAGTTGCTCAACAAACATTTTAAGCTCATCCTAGAGCAGCGGTCACCAACCAGTAGTTCAAGGACCACTGATGGTCTGTGAGGTCCGAAAGGTTGGCAACCGCTGTCCTAGAGTATATCTAGCTCTCACATCCTTGCCTCACCAATTTTGCTGATCAGGGCAAGGGCTGCCACATTCGTTTTAAGTGCCACCTCCCCTCCAGAATGTCCCTAGAACAGATGCTGCTAAAGAACCACACCCCCACCCCCAAGGACTGCTGTGGGAATTAAGTCAGACTCCTGGACTCTGCATTTCCAGTCATGCCAACAAAACCCACATGCCAACGACGGCTCTCACGGGGTTACGCAGTGGCTACGAGGCAGCACACGGGGACGTGCTGCAAAGCGCAGAGCGAGCTGAACTGTCTGAAAGATTTCTGACCAACCTGGGTTCTAATTCAGGTTTTCCATTTCTCTGGTGAAACGCTGAGGAGAATGAGGCCATGACCGGAGGTAACAGTGCCGCTGGGCTGCCTGCATATTCCAGGGGGCTGGGGAATGGGTGCCACAGCCTTTTGAGTCATTACCGTCTATTATATTTGGTGTGAATTAACTAAAACACCCCATACGGGGAACTTCTCAGAAGCGGCAGTTATGCTTTTTGGTTGTTTCTTCTCTTTCCTTCTTTTTTATTTTTGGTGACAGAATACACATAATTTACCAATAGTGACATTCAGCATATTCACAATATTGTACAACCATCACCATCATCCAGTTCAAAGCCATTCCACTGCCTGAGAAGAAAAACCTGCACCCGCTAAGCCTTTCCCAACCTCTCCGCCCCGCAGCCCTGGCAGCCGCCACCTGCTTCCCATCTCGTAAGGGTCTGCTGGTTGGACATTTCACATGCATGGAATCATACACACGTGACCGTCCAGCCTGCCTGCTTTCATTGAGCATGCTGGAGTGTGGATCTGTACGTCATTTTCTTATTACTGAATATATTCCCACATGTGGCTATGCTATATGTTGTTTATCCACCAGCTGCTGGACGTGTGAGGTGTCTCCACCTCTGGCTGTTGTGAATAGTGATGCCTAGATTCCGTGTGGGCACAGGTGTCATATCTCTGGAATAGTATCTAAGAAATGGCATTGCTGGCCCTAACAGGTTTGGCTCAGTGGATAGAGCGTCAGCCTGCGGACTGAAGGGTTCCAGGTTCGATTCTGGTCAAGGGCACATGCCTGGGTTGCAACCAATCAATGATTCTCTCTCATCATTGATGTTTCTATCATTCTCTCCCTCTCCCTTCCTCTCTGAAATCAATAAAAAAAAAAATAAGGTTAAAAAAAAAGAAAAAGAAATGGCATTGCTGGGTCCTGTGGTAACTGTTTAAACTGAGGCACTGGCAGGCTCTTTTCCGAGGCAGCTGCTCCACTTCACGTGCCTGCCAGCAATGTGTGAGGACTCGACTTATCTCTGCCAACACTGTTATCATCTGCCTCTTTAATGACAGTCACTGTGTCTGATGTGAACTGGTATCTCATTGTGGTTGCGATTTGCATTTCCCTAGTGGCTGATGATGTTGAGCATCTTTTCATGGGCTTTTTGGCATCCCTACTTTTTAATACTTTTATAGGAAAGAGCACCAGAGGAAGTGCAGTCACCCCCGAACTTTCAGAATGTAACCCAGCCATGGCTGTCCCTCTCTACTGTTACATCACCATGGGTTTGGGAACGTGCACCAGGCCAGGCCTCGCTCATGTCATGATTCTATCCATACCCGTCTTCCGGGTCCTCCTTCCTCAGCCTGTCACAGGAGCCACCTCCCTTTGCAGTTTCCTGTGCATCAGACTTGAGTCACCCTTTCTTGCCTTCCTTGGTTTGTGTGTCAGACTCAGTGGTTTTGTTTCCGACACATACTCAAGGCCCAGCACAGTGCCACAGAGCAGGAACCGCCCATCTGTAAGAGGATGCGAGTGCATGGCTCTCGTGAACATTAACAGTGGCAGTGGGGAGGCGGCACCCCCTGGGCCTGAGCCACCACCCCTCCCTGCGGCCAGTATGGCTGCTAGGACCCCTGAGCGGCTGTTCCTGGCTATGGGCAGAGAGCATGAGAACAAGGGCCGCTACATTCTCCCCATCCTGAGTTGAGAGGACACACAATATCCTTAAAGAAGAAAAAGACCAATTTGAATCATTGTGAAAATTGGGTTTAAACAAGACAATTAGCTCTGCACACACTTCAAAATTCAAAGCGTTACGAGAATGGGCAGGTACAATCAAGTGTATTGAAACATGGGCAGCGATGTAGCAAGTTACACTCAGGAGGCACTAGATGTGAAACGGAGGCACCTTGATTCGACAGCTTAGCTTTTACATCTGTAGTTCCTTTTACTAAGTGTAGAACATCAATTCCACATTGAGTTACTTCAAAGCTGGGAGAAGGAATGCTTTTCTTAGAACTCCGATTATGTCTTAAAGAAACACAAAATACAGACTTACACATGTCGGGTCCGTCTCAGACCACTTGGTGGTGAGCTATTTAACACAGCCTTTTACCTGCTGAGCCACACTGGGCAGGGTCAGCTTCACTGCCTCAAAATAAAGCCCGTCAGAAAAAGCACATCTTTGGACATATACACAATTAAGTCGATGCACTAGGCACAGAGCTGGCAGCCTGCCTGCGTCGAATTAACTGGCCATTAACCGGTTGGGTGACCTCAGCAGTTACTCCCTCTGAGCCCCTGTTTCCCCACCTGTAAAATGGAGACAATAGCAGATGCTTCAGAGGGCTGTGTGATGAGGAGAGGAGTCAGTATCTGCAAGGTGCTCAGAACAGTGCCTGGCACTCAGCAGGTACTATGTTCACCAAATAAAATAAATTCCCTATTCATTGTTTTCTATTTTTGTGGGATGGATTTTAATCTCTTTAAAGTGAGTCAAACTTGCAATGAAAAGATAAGTGGTTTGGGTCAATAATAACTGCTCTGGCTCAACTTAGCTCTCTCATCAACTCTGGTATGAATTCCTTTATCTAAACCTTAGGATTATATTAATATTTTTGTGAATTCATAACACTTCTTTTGAAATATTTCAAATTTTCCCTTGCTCTTTTTTTTTTAAGACCTAAGACCATCAAGTTGAATTTTGAGTATCAATGAGGCAAAACTGTAATAAATATATATTTTTTAAATTGCAAGACCTATAAACATTCTATTAATAACAAAAGAAAACCTATGATTTTTTTAAATATATTTTATTGATTTTTTACAGAGAGGAAGGGAGAGAGATAGAGAGTCAGAAACATCGATGAGAGAGGAACATCGATCAGCTGCCTCCTGCACATCTCCCACTGGGGATGTGCCCGCAACCCAGGTACATGCCCTTGACCGGAATCGAACCCGGGACCTTTCAGTCCGCAAGCCGGCGCTCTATCCACTGAGCCAAACCGGTTTTGGCAAAACCTATGATTTTTTAATGTTCCCTAGTGGACATTAATCTTCTGAGGGGACAAAAAACTTCTGTTTTGTGCCCAATTTAAGAAACTGGCCCAAACAATTTAATAAGCAATTCAAATTCAAAATAATGTAATAGCTGACTAAATGGGAACAAAATAACAGTCTTAATTTATGTAATGGTGAGCTGTAAGGATCTCAAAGCAAACTCATCAACTCCCCAAAGAAAGTCTCCTGTTATTCCTTGAGAAATAAATGAGAACAAGTTTTATTTGTGTATGCTTTAAGGATGCTAAAACAGGTTCAAAGTTTCTTTTAAATATTTTTGCCAAAACATTTTCCACTGACCATGTGTTTTTCCTTTCTACCTTTTCAATATTTTCTAAATTTTTAAAAATAAGTGTTGTTTGATTTAGGGACAAAATTGGAAGTTTTGCATGCATTTCAGTTTCCTCTTTTATTATTATTATTATTTTATTTTATTTTTTGTTAATCCTCACCCGAGGATATTTTTCCATTAACTTTTAGAGAGAGTGGAGGAGGAGAAATACAGAGAAACATCAATGTGTGAAAGACACATCATTTGGTTGCCTCCCACACGAGTCCTGACCTGGGCCAGGGATCGACCCTGTAACCGAGGTATGTGCCCCTTGACCAGAATCGAACACAGGACCCTTCAGTCCGAGGGCTGACGCTCTATCCACTGAGCCAAACAGGCTAGGGTTCAGTTTCCCCTTTTAAATGAGTCCAGTTCTTTGACTTATGTAGGTGACCGCAGGCACACACCCTGACAACCTGAGTCACATGACTTACTACATACCAATTAAACACAGGGGCTTAAAATATTTTACCTGCCAAATCCTGACTGCAGACCTCTGGTTTCTGGCTTTTTGTTGTTTGCTTATTGCTCCCAACAAGGCAAGATGGTTAAGCTCTCGAGCTTCTTACATGGCTGTGGTTGCTAGGATCATGCTGCTCATGCCTACTAAACCCAAGCGCTTAGATACTAAACCCACTGCTTTTCTTTGGAGAAAAGGATATCAATAAAATCTAGAAAAGTGAGAAAAATACTATCTAACTTAGGTTTTTCTCTTTTTCCTATGAATTTTCCACTACACTTCAATACAGGGAATTTAAACAGGTATAGGGTAGTATTTTAGTCTAAACTAACAATAAAAGAACTCAGCAAATAAAAAAATATTAGGCCTCCAAAAGCAACTCTTACTAGGACAAAACTTTACCATGGAGTTGATATAAATGAACAGAAAATTAATAACCATATGAGATAACAAATATAAGCAGAAGGACAACTTGAAACAAAAATAACACACAACAAAAGTTACTTCCATTCCCTCTGAATAAAACACATATCCACATGAAACTCCACCAGTGCAACGTACTTTCCTTACTGGAATGGAAGTTTTAAGCCTGTGTTCATAACAACATGGGTTGCTGTGGAAATAGCTGATTCAACATTATGAACTCACAGCTGAATAAAACAAGGTGTGGAACAGAAGTCTTATTTAAACAGTGGCCAGAACCATAAAACAAAATCGGCAAACTGAGCAACGGTGAGTCAGAGCATCCTGAGTTTTAATGTGAGTGTCATGCATGTTTCCCCATATAGGATGTTTCTTTTTCATTTAGTCCTATATTTTGGAACCCTATAAACATCGCAGGCATCCCTCCATGTCCCAGTGAATAGTTTATCACACTGACCCTGCTCAGGACAGAATTACTCTAGTTTAGGCCTCGCCAGAACCTACAGAGCCAACAGAACCCAAGTCAGGGAGGGTTCTGAAAAGTTTCTGTGTGTAATTGATTCTGTTAAATACAGTGCTGATTTATCCATCATACAGCACCCTTCAGGCCTAGGCTTCATCTCCAGGTTCTAAGACAATAAATGCTACAAGTACAAAACCCAATTTTTAAGTCAGAGAATGTTAACGAGCACCCAGACCCACTTCACAGCCAGCAGCCCAGTCTCCAGCCCCAGCTCTGTCACCACACCTCAGATTTGTTCCTCCACTTTTATGGTGTTTTCCAAGCAATGCTGCAAACCCTCGAGACACCTGACATAGAAATGGGGTGAGTTACCTGAACTTTAAAGTGTATGCTCTGCTTTCCTCCCCAACTTTAACGGGAGACAGACCCCCTTTTCTTTCAGCAGGCACACACTTTCCTTCTGGCTTTCTCAACCTTCCAAATTAGAGCATTTTGAAGCCAAAAATTGACCCTTTATAAAACATATTTGACAAGTTTTAAAACTAATGGTTGTGTGTAGAGCTAGTGACAAAAAAAAAAAAAAATGGACCTTTCCCCCTTAGGAGATGAGCCAGGAGGAACTGGCTCTGTAAATAGAAACCCAGATAGATTCCCCTGGCAGCTGGCACCACCGAGGGTGTGGCTGCCCTCGAGTGTGCACAGGAGACCAATTCATACCAGCGAGACCGGAAAAATCACAACTGAGAGCAACTGTGGAAGCATGGAGAGCCAAGAACAGAACGCAAAGGGCTGACTCTCTGCTAGGTGAGTCACAGGAAACCCTCCCGCCAGACCAGAACCCGCCCAGCTCCTTCAGTTGCGAATGTAGGTCAAAGCTCCCTGGGCTTTGGGCTTCAGGGGTAAGGGCTGAGCCCAAGCCTCAGGGGCAGAAGCCCAATTTCTAAGGAGCAGGGAGGCAGGGCACAGGCTTTGGCCTGCCCTCTAAGCCTCCACCTTCGACACACCACAGTGAACTTGATCATCCCAGAAGTGGCCACACTGGGGTGCTGGGCTAGCTCTCCTTTCTAGTCCCGATTTGCAGACCTTGTAGCCGAGCGGGGTTTACATATAATGACGATCAGCTCACCCAGCTCTGTCGACACAGGGGACCCGGTGGCAATCTCACCAATCTTGGCCACTCCATCGTAGTAGGCTTTCCCTGCCAGGATCATAGCTAGACAGGGAAGGTGACACACAAAATCATCACTTAGATGAGAAAAGGAGGAAGCGACACAGAGGTTTTCTTCCAAGCATCTGGCAGTCCCTTTGGCTCTGGGAAGGTAGGGCGTGTGCCCAATAGCTGTGCTGGGCAGAGGCCCCACCACTGACAGCACCACGGGACCCTTGCGTATGACCAGCCCCAGGAAACGTGCTGTGCAGGCACTGGAAGTCTAGAGGAGGCCCTGACTTCTCCTGATGCCAGTTCTAGGATGGATGTATTCCTAACATAAACGCTATGTGCATATATGCATGACCCATGGACACAGACAGGCCTGGGTGGGAAGGAGGGCTGGAGGTCACTGGGGGGAAAAAGGGGACATCTGTAATACTTTCAACAATAAAGATAAATTTTTAAAAGTTGCAGCTTTTACTATCTATGTATACAAATTCAGAAAACATAATGTTCTATCATACAGTTATTAATAAGACTGAGGATGATCTTAAAGTAGAATCATAAGGAAGAACAATAATAAGTCGCATTTGTGTAGACTTTCCAAGTCATTGTTTGAGTTGTTCTAGTTGCACCCAGTTTCATGAAGGGGAGTGGACTGGAGACATTCTGGGTCGTTCCCAAGGTCAATGGCAAGGCAGAGGGCATGCACACAACGCCAGCTAAGGCACTTCACTTCCTCAGCTCTGAATTAGTGTTTTTTGATTCTTTGGCCTCAGAACTGAAAAAGGGATGACAGCACCTAAAAACAAGTTCGTAACCAGCAAACTGTCAAGTTAATATACACAATATTTTAGCACAAAGATTTTAAATGGCAAGGTACTGATAAGCTGAAATGCAAATTTGTGGGAGAATGGTATACAGGATTATACAATACTTAAACAAAATTTTTGGTCTGACCCCACACATGGAAATGAAATTTTTCATTATCTGTTCACTTATGTTTAAAACTATTTAACCTTCCTATTCTAGTAAAATATCCTTGATTTTATAATAAAGTTGAATTAACTTTAAAAATTATATTATTTATCCAGAATAAGGAATAAAAAATTTTCCTAATTTTGCTTCCCTCTGTGAATACATGAAGAGATTTTCTACCACTTATTGTTTTAAGGAGTGAAGAATATTAGTTCTATTTTAAACTTTGGGGGTTAACATTGGTTAATTACAGTATTTAAATTGCAGGTCTACGACTTTTTAATATGACATCTGGATACTCTATTGTGTGCTCACCACATGAGGTGACTAGCCTCCTAGTCACCATGTGTTTTTGAACTCCTCTGCCCTCTTCGACTTCCCCTATCTTACTTCCCCTCTGGTAACCACCAGTCTGTTGTATCTATGAGTTTGTTTGTTGTTTTTTGATTTATATCCCACACGAGTAACATCATATGGTTCTTCCCCTTTTCCATCTGACTTATTTCACTTAGCATAATATTCTCAAGATCCATCCATGTTTTTGCAAGTATTTTTGCAAACGGCAATATTTCATATTTTTTATCGGTAAGTAGTATTCCATTGTATATATGTCCCACATCTTTTTTATTCAATCATCTTCAAAAGCTACTTAGGTTGATTCCATGTCTTGACTATTATGAATAATGCTACAATAAATATAGGGGTACACACATCTTTACAAATAAGAGTTTTCAAATTTTGGGGAGTAGATACCCAGAAGAGGGATTGGATTGCTGGGTCATATGGTAGTTCCATTCTTAATTTTCTGAGGAACCTCTATACTATTTTCCATAGTAGCTGCACCAATTTACATTCCCACCAGCAGTATACAAGGGTTCCCTTTTTTTCCATGTCCTCTCCAACACTTGTTTATTTTATTGATAATCGCCATTCTAAAAGATGTGAGATGGTATCTCATCATATTTTTATTTGCATTTCTCTTATAACTAGTACTGTTGAGTTTCTCTTCCTGTGTCTATTGTCTTCCTTGGAAAGTATCTATTCAGATCCTCTGCCCACTTTTTACATTGAATATTTCTTTGGTGTTAAGTTTTATGAGTTTCACATATATTTCAGATGTTATCCTCTTTTTGGGTGTATCATTGGCAGATATCTTCTTTCACTTAATATGAAGTCTTTTCATTTTGTTGATGATTTTCTTTGCTGTGCAAAAACTTTTAGGCCCTACTGGTTTGGCTCAGTGGATAGAGTGTCGGCCTTCGGACTGTAGGGTCCCAGGTTCAATTCCGGTCAAGGGCATGTACCTTGGTTGCAGGCACATACCCAGTAGGGAGTGTGCAGGAGGCAGCTGATCGATTA
>NW_006292094.1:4038098-4063179 GCF_000327345.1 Myotis davidii | reverse complement strand
ATATATATTTTGGATATTGTTTGAAAAGATCTCCCAAACAGCTGGCTGCCTTCTAGTTTTGTTGACTGTTTCTTTTGCTGTGCAGAAGCTTTTTAGTTTGATGTAGTTTTACTCATTAATATTTTTTTTACTTCTTGTCTTTGGTCGTTAACCTATGCCGCCATCTTGGTTTCTCCTTTCCTACATTGAATTATTTTTTATTGTTGTTGAGTTGCATGAGTTCTTTATATATTTTGGATATTGTTTGAAAAGATCTCCCAAACAGCTGGCTGCCTTCTAGTTTTGTTGACTGTTTCTTTTGCTGTGCAGAAGCTTTTTAGTTTGATGTAGTTTTACTCATTAATATTTTTTTTACTTCCCTTGTCTTTGGAGTCAAGTTCACAAAATAACCCTCTGAGACCAAGTTCCATAAATTTAGTGCCTATGTTTTCTTCTATGTATTTTATTCTCAGGGCCTTTAAATTATTTTGTTAAAAAATTTTAATATAGTGTCAAATAACAGCATAATTTCATTCTTTTGCATGTGGCTTTCCAGTTTTCCTATCACCATTTATTGAAGAGACTTCCCTTTTTTCCATGGTATGTTTTTGGCTCCTTTGTTGAAAAGTAGTTGCTTATATATAAATGGGTTTAGTTCTGGGCTCTCAAGTCTGTTCCATTGGTCTGTGGGTCTGTTTTTCTGCCAATACCAGAGTGTTTTGGTCATTTTAGCTTTGTAGTATAGTTGGAAGTTAGGGAGGTTGGATACCTCCAGCTTTGTTCTTTTTTCTCAGTATTGCTTTAGCTATTCGAGGTCTTTTGTGGCTCCAGAGAAATCTGAGGTTTTTTAAAAATATATTTTTATTGATTTCAGAAAGGGAAAAGGAGAGAAAGATAGAAACATCAATGATGAGAGAGAATCATTGATTGGCTGCCTCCTGCACAACCCCTACTGGGGATCAAGCCTGCAAGCCGGTCATGTACCCTTGACTGGAATTGAACCTGGGACCCTTCAGTCCACAGTCCGACGTTCTATCCAATGAGCCAAATCCGGCTAGGGAAATCTGAGTATTTTTTGTTCTATTTCTGCAAAAAATGTCATTGGGATTTTGATGGGAATTGCATTAAATCTGTATATTGGACTAGGTAATATGGCCACTTTAACAATGTTAATCCTTCTAACCAATGAACACGGATCATCTTTCCACTTCTTTGTGTCTTCTTCAATTTCTTTTAACAATGTATTGTACAGGTCCTTCCCCTTCTCTGTTAAATTTATTCCTAGGTATTTTATCCTTATGTTGCAGCTGTAAATGGGACTGTCTTCATTTCTCTTCCTCATATTCTGTGGCGAGTATTAGGAATACAACAGATTTTGTATATTGATTTTGAGCTTGCAACTTGAGCAGACTATTCTCTTCTCCCTCTCTCCTCCATCTGATACATCTATTATCCTTAGGTTGCTCTGTCCAGTGAAGTGAGATAGTTCTCCTTGAGATTTTTCCTTTTCTTAAACCAGCCGTGGGGAAACTACGGCCTGCGGGCCGGATCCGGCCCATTTGAAATGAATAAAACTATTGAAAAAAAAGACCATACCCTTTTATGTAATGTTTACTTTGAATTTATATTAGTTCACACAAACACTCCATCCATGCTTTTGTTCCGGCCCTCCGGTCCAGTTTAAGAACCCATTGTGGCCCTCAAGTCAAAAAGTTTGCCCACCCCTGTCTTAAACTCTTAGTCCTCTCTTCTTTCTCCTGGATCACTTTTAGGTTTTATCTTTGAGTTTGCTAATTCTCTCTTCCATCTGGACTGCTCTATTTCCAATGCTCTCTAATATATTATTCATTTCATTTATTCAGCTCCAGAATTTGTGTGGTTCTTTTTTATAATTTCAACCTCTTTGGTCAAGTACTCCTTTTGTTCATTAACTTTATTCCTGAGTTCAATAAACTACCATTCTGAGTTTTCTTGTATATCCTTGAGTTTCTTCATAACTATAATCTTTTTTGTTGTTGTTAATCCTCACCCAAGGAAATTTTTTCATTGATTTTTAGAGAGAGTAGAAGGGAGGGGGAGAGACAGAGAGAGAGAAACATCAATGTGAGAGAGATACATCGATTGGTTGCCTCCTGCACATGCCCTGATCAGGGCCAGGGATTGAGCCTGCTGCAACCAAGGTATGTGCCTTTGACTGTAATTAAACTTGGTTTACCCTTCAGTCCACAGGCCGATGCTCTATTCATGGATCCAAACCAGCTAGACCAGGGGTGGGCAAACTTTTTGACTCGAGGGCCACAATGGGTTCTTAAACTGGACTGGAGGGCCGGAACAAAAGCATGGATAGAGTGTTTGTGTGAACTAATATAAATTCAAAGTAAACATCATTACATAAAAGGGTACGGTCTTTTTTTTCAATAGTTTTATTCATTTCAAACGGGCCGGATCCACCCCACGGGCCGTAGTTTGCCCACGGCTGAGCTAGACCCATAACTGCAATCTTGAATTCTCTGTTATTTACATCATTGTCTTCCATGACTTTGATATTTCACTTTTCATTTTCTTTCTATGCTTCTGTGTACAGTGGTTGTTCATGGTGCTTGATGGACTATTTCCTGCCCATCAAGCAGTATGCAAGGGTTCATACTGCTTCATGAAGGGGAGTGGACTGGAGACACTTCTTTGTGGACTGTTTCTTTGGGGTAATGCTCTCTTGTTAGATACTGTTTTGCTCTCAACAATTCAGCCAGTTGATAAGTAGGGTGCTTTCTTTTGTTTCCCAGTAGGTGGTGCTACATTGCAAGTTTGTTTTCTCTTGCACTGTTTGCACCTCTGGGATCATGGGTGTCCTCTCTGTGACCAGCTCATCTTGGCTATGAAGCACCTCCACTGTGACAGGGGAATGGTTTTGTGAACTCTCAGAGCTACCTCCTTTTTCTGCTGTGTTTTTGGCATTGCTGGGCTTTTCCAGGGTGTGTTGGGGAGAGGAGGCAAGTCTGTGATCTAGCAGTTCTGCTCCACCAGTCCAGTTAGGGCTGTTGGCCCCCCACTTCCCAGACACCTCTACCTGGTTCTGCTATGATGGGCAACAAGGAAAGGAGATGCCTTTTCAGGGAGGTAAACTGCTTCTGTCCTTCTTAAACTGCAGCTCAGCTCCTCCTCCCGCTACCACACTAGCCTAAGCAGCGGTGGGTGTCGAACTTTGTCTGAGGCTACAGTCCCTGTCCTTCCTCCTGTCATGCCTCCAGTATACCCACCTGGAGATGTCCCAATATGTGGCTCTTTCAGGTGTGTCTGTGTGCTGAACAGGGGAATCTTTGTGCAGTTAGAGTTGTCTGACTTGTAAATTGAAGGGGAGAAACAATGGAGTCTTCTTATTCTGCCATCATACTGACATCACTCTCATATTAGTGCTATTTTAGTGGTTAACCAACTACTTCATCAATCTAATCTACATACTTCTA
The DNA here is from genome assembly GCF_000327345.1 of Myotis davidii. NCBI lineage: Eukaryota > Metazoa > Chordata > Mammalia > Chiroptera > Vespertilionidae > Myotis > Myotis davidii. Next base: position 4,059,736 of record NW_006292094.1, on the reverse strand, counting down.
CCAGATGATTTTTCCTTAAAATATGATTTCATTAGGTTACAGTTTCACTCATAAAACCTTACGGGCCTCCCACTGCTCAAGAGTTAAGCCCACAGTCCAGAGTTCATCATAGATTTTTAAGTAATGGCCTTCTAAAAATCACACCTCCCAGAATTTCCAGCCTGTGTAGTCTTCTACACACTGACGGGTGAGTTGCTTTGGCCAATGGGGGGACCAGCTAGTGTAACTCTCACAGGGGCCTGCACTCTTGCAGGAGGGAGTGAGCCCACAGCCTAGTCCAGGTGACTGTAGCTGCAGGAGTCAGACTGAGGGGCCCAGAGAACTGCACTGCCTTTATCGGACCATGAGAAATAATAAACTATTGTTGTCTTACCCATGCCAGTGTGGACCCGAGGTCTGGCTTGGGTACTGTCTTTTCTGCCTGAAGTGCTCTATGCAGCCATCTGCCTACTAAAACCTAATATCTATCTGCTAGATCAGCTCCTACAAGGCCTCCTGCCTGCTCATCCTGTGCTTGTCGTTAGCTGTGCATGTTATCTTGAGTTATAACTGAACTGCTGACTGCACATCTGGCCTCTTTAATATAGTAAAAATTTTTACCAAGGACTTTACAAATTTATCTAAATATCTCAAAGCCTAGATGGCCTGCATCGATTCTGGAAACACCTTCGGAAGTGTGGAACTGTCCCCAGAAGGTGTTAAAGTGATGAGCCCTTTGGGGAGAAGCCTTTTTAGCAGGAGGCTAAGTGGCAGGTTATTCACTGAGTCACCTTGTAAAACTACCGGAGGCAGCAAATGCTAGAAGGAAAATCACTGCAGGCCCTGGTGATTCCCTTCCCAGGGGCATCTCCAGCAATGGCTCTGCAGCCTGTGTCTAAGCAGTCACCAAGGGAGAGTCAGCTGTGCAAGGTCCTGCTCTTTGAAGGAGGGAGGGGGCACCTGCAGAAGTCCCTGGAGTCACTGATACTGCTGAAGGGTGAGGGAACAAGTCCTAGGCCTGTTGCACTTCCTGACGCTGGAAACATCCGGCAAATGGCACAGAGATGCAGAAGTAAATAAGCAGCCTACTTCTCCAGCAACTACCACAATGGGGCACCCATCATCAAGAGTCTAGTCAGCATCCCCCCTTACCTGGGGTATGCTCATGTGGAAAGTGTGTGAGGCCACAGGTTTATTTTCAAAATACCAGCAGGAAGCACCCAGAGGTGGGGCATGGTGAAGGAGAAAAATAAGGGCTATATCTGAAGTCTTTTTCAAACCTAACCATTAGAAACTGAGTGCTCTACTTATGCTCCTGGGGCATCTTAATGAACCATGCTAGAGGGTAAAACCGGGGTCTGAGTATTTTGGGAGTGATGATTGCTACCAAGGGAAAACTGTTCTGACCAGGTTAGAATTTGGTGTTTGTTAGCAGCTCCAGTTTTTAAGGTGATCACTGACAACACTCACCTTTTAGCAGGAAAACACATGTGGAGATGCATGCTAGTTTCCTCCAATGAAATCTCTTCAAACTAGCAGACAAACTGGTTCTCAGAGAGAGTGCTCACATTCATTTTGAAGAGAGCACTCATTATAAATTGAGAATCTAAGTTCAATCTTTAATTTAGATGTTTTTCCATTTAGGCTAAACGTTTAACTTCTCACATAATCATCAAAAGGGATATACTCAAAGGCAAGAAATTCTTCTATATAAGTAAAAGGAGAATAATTCCTTTGCTGCAGGATACTAACATCAATATTTTAAGTATACATTTTAAATCTTATTAGTTCATAAATAATTTGGTTGAAAAAGTAGAAAACATGTTTTTGGCATTGACAAAGACTGAACCATGTCAAAAAGTATGATTTAATAATTAAAATACATAGCAGCTCTGGCCAATGTGACTAAGTGGTTAGAGCATGGCCAGAGCACTGACAGTTGTGGGTTTGATTCCTGGTCAAAGGCGAATACCTGGGTTGCAGGTTGGATCCCCGGCCCCAGTTGGGGCTCGTGCAGGAGGCAACCAATCTATGCGTCTCTCTCACATTGAAGTTTCTCTCTTTCTCTCCACCCCACTCCTTCCCTTCCACTCTTTCTCTCTGTTTAAAAAAAAAAAGGGAAAAAAAAATCAATGGAAAAAATGTCTTTGGTGAGGATTAACAAAAAAAAAAAGAGAATACTTGTACATAACTCATAGTAGCTTATTATTTAATGTACTCATTTCAAATATACTAATACCCTATTATTGCCAAGTTTTATAGATTAAATTATTTGTAAATAATTTCTACCAATTTAAAGATATTTTAAAAATTTAATATCAAGCACCTAAAAATAATTAAGTAAAATATTTACTGAATGGCTTTTTAAAATATATATATTTTTTATTTATTTCAGAGAGGAAGGGAGAGGGAGAGAGAGAAACATCAATGATGAGAGAGAGTCATTGATTGGCTGCCACCTGCATGCCCCACACTGGGGATTGAGCCCACAACCTGGGCATGTTCCCTGACTGGGAATCAAACTGTGACCTCCTGGTTCATAGGTCTATGCTCAACCACTGAGCCACACTGGCCGGGCCTGAATGGCTTTTATATGTGCTCTATATTTATAAATTTAGAAAACAAACAGACTTACCATTAACAGCTTTTTCATAATTTTTTCCTAGGTTTATTAAATTCCGTAGCCGCGGATTGAACTGTTCCATAACATTCTAGAAAACAAACAGAACAAACAAATTAATAAAGTAAATGACCAGCACCAGTCATCTTTAGATGCTGTTACTACACAGAGCCTGGGACACCTATGTGTACTGGTCGGGAATGCTGACTTGCAGACAGTGAAGGGCACTGATGACTGGGGTGCTCACCCTGGTAAGGTGTCTGTAACCAGGCCAGTTCTCCAGTTGTCCACGGGCTGCCTCGGACCTACTTGTAAATGGAACAAGTAGTGGACAGGCTGCCTCTAAAGCGAACCCTGCAGAGACTGTGAGCCCAGAAGCTGATGCCGCCTGGTTTTAAGTAGGTCAATGGTTGTCATTCTCATGATGGGAATTTAATTATATGGACAATGTGTTGGCTATCAATTGGACAGAAATGTCCAAGAGGCTGTGTTTTTACTCTGCCCAATTACAGGGGAGGGTATGGGGTGAGCGTTGCTGATAGCTCTAGGACACTTTCTTCCTAGGTGGTCACTGGCCCCCACCCCCAGTAATCAGGGCATTTATTAAATACTTCTGGAGTAACTCCTGTGCACTAGGTCTGGTGCACAGCTGTGGACGGGAGACATGGTTCCCTCTCATGGATTTCATGATGCTGTATCTCTGCAGATGCCACACTTTTCAAAACTTGGAGACAAATGCTATGTCAGGTATAAGGCAATTATTTAGATGTTAGTCTAAATGCAAAATACCCTAAATCTGAAGCTCAGATAAGAAATCATATGTAAGGGGCTCCAACTAGACTCAGAACATACAGTGGCTGAATACATTTGTTCAACCTATAAACACTGAGCTTCACCATATGAATCCCTCCAGACACACGACTCAAGTCTCTTCAGCTCCTCTCCCGAAATGTTAACACTTGGAGAGGACCAGGCAATACAACAAATGAAAAACTAAGCAACGGCCAAAAGGGCAGATACTTGACACATGCTATTTCAGATATAAAGGTTCTCCATTATGGGTTAGAGGAGAAAGAACACAACTTTTATTTTTTTAATTTTTTTTAATGTTTATTGATTTTTGAGAGAAAGGAAGGGAGAGGGTGAGATAGAAACATTAATGAGAGACATTGATCGCTGCCTCTTGCACACCTCCCTCTGGGGACTGAGCCACAACGTGGGCATGTGTCGTGACCGGGAATTGAACCGGGGACTTTTTGGGTCATGAGGTGATGTTCAACCACCGAGCCACACCGGCTGGACCATAACTTTTATTTTTAAATATTTAAAAATTTTATTTATTGATTTGAGAGAGAGATCGATTTGTTACTCCACTTATTTACGCTTTTATTGGTTGCTTCTTGTATGTGCCCTGACTGGAGATCAAACCCACAACCTTGGCGTACTGGAACACTCTAACCAACTGAGCTACCTGGCCAGGGTGAGGAGAACACAACTTTTATTTTATCAAACAGTGATAAAGGCTGATGAAAACCACACCTGCCTCACCTATCCCAACCCCTGACTCATCTATCCCCGCTCCTGCCTGGCCTTACTTACTCCCAAGAGCTGTTATTCTTGTATTTACTGTCATAGTTTTGAGTAATAGTCTTGATTTCTCAATTTTGGGCCATAACTATAGGCTCTCTGCTAGAGTTGATGAAGACATGGCTCTCCTTTCCCCAACCCTTCCTACATAGTTCAATGGCAACTTCCTGTTAAGTCAATAGTCAGGGTTTTTTGTTACTTTGTAAATATTGGTCACTACAAATCAAAAAATGTACCAAGGATTACAGTTCCTTTCCTGGTATGCACTTTTTGTTTCTTGTGGGATTAACAATTGTCTCCCCCCCTCCCCCATGCTTAATTTTCTATGTAGCTACCTTAAATTTTTCCACATGCTCTGTAGAATCTAGCAGAAGCCTATCAATCGTATTTTTCAAATGCGCAAAGTTGTCAGCTAATCTTCCATTCACCCACTCCCCCACCCCCACCCCAGAACTTCCTCCAAGGACTCTCCGTCCTCTTGCCCAGGCTGGCCTGAGTGGCCCTGCTGCGCTGTTGCCCTTGCATGTCCCTTCCTGGTCCTTCGTGTTAGACCTCTCAGGACCTGGATAACACATCTTCCTCTCTCTTCATTTATTCCTTCTTACTGAAGATCATTCTCCAAGAATGACCTAAGAACGGATGTGTGAAAGGTAAATTTGAGTACCTATGTGTCTGAAACTATCTTTATCTTGACATTTGATTGATATTTTGCTAGAGTATTACAGATCAAAAGTGACTTTCCCTTAGAACTTGTAAGATAATGTTCCACTATCTTTAATATCCAGTTTTGCTATAGAGAAGTTGGCTATCATTTCTTCTTCCTTTCTATATAACATTTTTGGGGGGAGGAGGAGCGCTTATTTCTGGAAGCCTTTGCTTCATCTCTCCCTCCTTGTGTCCTGAAATTACATAATGGTTTTTCTCAGTATTTTTTTCATTTATTTAACTGAGCACTCAAAAGGCCCTATCTAATCTACATAGGAAATTATGTCCTTCAGGTCTGAAAAACACCCTGGAGTTATACTCTAAGAATTTTTCCTTTTTTATCTGATTTTCCACTTTTTGTTCTGACAGACACCCTCAACCTTACATTCCTTTAAACTCTCCTACTAGATTTTAAATGTTTTTGATATATTTTTAATTTGGGCTCTGTAAAGTTTTTTTATTATTCCTCTTTATGTATTTATTTTTTATAATTCCTATTTTTTTTATTATCCTTTTTAAAAGCATCCTGTTCTTGTTTTATGGAGGCAATATTGTCTCTTATTTCAATAAACTGTAGTTTGGGGGCATTTCCTTTCAGTTCCCCATGTTATTTCCTGTTTATTTCTTCTCATTGCTTGGCATCCATCTGTCTTTGGCGTTGGAGGGTTTCCTCAACTGTCTGGTGACCCCTGATCAGTTCTTCAGGAGTAAATCCTAATGTGCCGGCTAGAAGCTTGTGAGTGTGGGGATGCACACAGGGTGGCTGTGGACCAGCAGGCTTCCTGTGGGGTGACTGACAGGTCGGCTGTAGACAAACTGGCCACGCAGCAGTAGCCAGAGGCCACAGGTCATTCCAGAGATGTTTCTAATTCCCTGTCCTTGGGTGGGGGAAGGGCCATCACTAGGAGGTCTGCTTTCCCAGTCAGGAAGGGGGTTGGGAATCCCACAGTTTACTGAGCTGATTTTTACTGAATTCCTCTGATTTAGCTCTGAGTTTTACTCCCCGACCTCGGTGGGTATTTCCAAGTCACTATATGTTGAGATTAAATCTCCAGTCTGGCAGGCAGAGGACACTACTGGTTGGAGTGGTGGTTGGGGTAGGGAAGGGAACCTGGTAGTTTAACCATCTTGTAGAATGCCTGTTACTTTCCATGTGTCCCCTCCCTTCTGTGGGGTCTGCTCCTCAGCCTTGGGGTGATCCAGTGAATGGCTCAGCTCTCATCAACACTCCCCCTGCAGGTTGTTGAGGTTCTCTTAAGGCAGTTACTGCTCCTCTGCCCATTTCTATCACCCCAAATTTCTTTAGGCTTTTTGTCAACTGATATTTCCTTTTTCAGGTCTCTACACTATGGATTTTTAAAAAAATAATATATTTTTATTGATTTCAGAGAGGAAGGGAGAGAGAGAAAGAGAGATGGAAACATCAATGATCGGCTGCCTCCTGCATGCCCCTTATTGGGGATCGAGCCCGCAACCTGGGCATGTGCCCTGACCAGGAATTGAACCGTGACCCCCTGCTTCATAGGTCGGTGCTCAACCAGCTGGGTTACACTATGGATTTACAGTTTTTTAAAAAGTTCTTTTGCCCTCATTTTAACATATCTTCATTAAAAAAAAAAAAAGTAGACAAACATAGGCAGTCTATCCATCATGCTTCACTGGAAGTCCACTTGTCCTGTTTTATTTAAGCCAGCTGGCTGTTTAAGCCTCTTTCACGACCAGCAGCCACGAGGGCCCAGCCAGCGCTGACTCCCTCACCAGTCTGTCTGCAAGACAGTAAAACTACCTGAGCACGGGACCTGTAGCCACAACCGCTACTTCCGTCTCTTTCCTCAATTCCCTTGGTTTGTTTTTAAGCTTTTTATTTTGAAAAAGCTTAAGATTCACAAGAAGTTGTAAAAATTGTACAGGGAATTCTTATGTATGCTTCCTCCCAAGACAACTTATATAACCATAGCGCCTTATCTAGCACATTATCAAAACCAGGAAACTGACATGTTGGAGGGTTTTTATTATTCCTCTTTATGTATTTATTTAAAAGAAAAGTTTAAGACTTGAGAGTACAATCAACTTCATGATAAACTGAACTGTAGACATTATGTGGCTTGACCAGTTTTTATATCACTCATTTTTTTTGAAGAGGTGAACTGATTCTATGAAATTGTATCACATATACAGATTTGTATAAATCATCCCCTCAATGATAATACAGCCTGTTCTATCAACACAAAGATCTCGCTCATGCTCCCCACTTCAGAGCCGCTCCCTTCCCCAGTCCTAACCCCTGGCAACCACTGATCTCAATCACTACAGTTTTGTCATTGTGAAAATGTTATATAAATGGAACCATGTGACCTTTTGAGACAGGCTTTCTCACTCGGCACAAAGCCCTTAAGTACCCTCCAAGTTTACTGCCTTTTTTGGGGGGGGGCCAGTAGTATTCCACAGTATGGATGTATCACAGTTTGCTCATCCTTATACCCACTGATCATATGGGTTGGTTTCCAGTTTGGGGCAATTTCAAATAAACCTAATACAGAACATGACATATAGGGTTTTGTGTGAATGTGAATGTCCCTATCTCTTAAGATAAACACTTGGGAGTTCAACTGCTATGTCTTATGGTAGGTGTATGTTTAACTTTGTAAGAAATTGCTAAACTATTTTCAAGAGTGGCCATACCACATTACACTACCATCAGCAATGCATGAAATTTCAATAATTTAAAAATCAAATAACTTTATTAGAAGATGGTTACTTTCTAATGAAAAGATAAAACGATTTTTCAAAGATCTCACTTAAAATTCTTATAATAATCTTATGAGGCTGAGTGTGGAAGGTAAGAAATAGGGAAACTGAAACAGAGCCAAGCCAGTCCTCTGGCAAACAAGAAGTCACAAAAAGAAGCCCGGACCTTTGTTCTTTCTCAAAACTATCCTTAGTTCCGCATATCCAAAGAAAGGGAAAATATAACTTGGTTTCTTTATATAATTCGTAAAATGTGTACATATAACTCCTATCTTTTTTTTTAATATATTTTATTGATTTTTTTACAGAGAGGAAGGGAGAGGGATAGAGAGTTAGAAACATCGAGGAGAGAGAAACATCAATCAGCTGCCTCCTGCACACTCCCTACTGGGGATGTGCCTGCAACCAAGGTACATGCCCTTGACCGGAATCGAACCTGGGACCCTTGAGTCCGCAGGCCGACGCTCTATCCACTGAGCCAAACCGGTCAGGGCATAACTCCTATCTTAAAATGTCAAAAACAATGAGTTAATGAGAACTTCCAAAGTTAGCATCAAGCATAAATCACCAAATGATGCTACTGGAAAAAAAAAAAGTTTAAGACTTGAGAGTACAATCAACTTCACAGAAAACACAAGAGTTTTTAAGCTGGAAAGTTCAGCATTATACTTCAATTCTTTTTATTTAGGCTCAGCTACAGAAATCTCCCCCCTGTAAATTTTGGCCTCTTTGAACAGTGGAAAATCCATTTCTACACTGGCTCTTGGCCATTAATTTAGCTATTTTAACTGAAGTACATGTATTTTTAATCCCAGAAACAAAAAAGCAGTGCTTCCTTTGTGTCCCACAAGCTATAAAGTTTTACAGGAGCAGTGGGTGCCCTTGTGAATTGGATGGTCCCATATTTTGGGGAGAGGACAGCAGTTGGGTCAAAGGTCACGCTGGGTCAAGGCTTATTAAGACCTGAATTTTTACAAAGCTTAAAATTTATGAAGTATCACCAGTTGTAAGAAACATATCCATTATAAACTAAGAATAAAAGGTTTAAGATACCAAGTATGAAAAAGATAAATTATAAAAGGTATTAACAGCCTGAGAACCACTATTTTATTGTAGTCAATAACAAAAGCTTAGTACATATTCCACCAGTTACTGGCTGGCAAGGAGAATAATTTGCCAAACTAGTTCCAACCAGAATGAGTTTAATTTCCATTCAGACAAGAATATGGGTAGCCTCGTCTGAAATGAAATGACCGGCACTATCGCTGTTCACCTGGCCGGGCCTCCTGTGAAGAGGGCTGGTTCTTTGGGTAGCTACGACATAGAGAATGACGAGGATAGGCCACTGGGAACCCCCAGGCACTTTTCACCGGCTTTCTAACTGGTCCATTTATCGCATGCATTTCCTCTATTCCTCAGGAGTTACAGATCATGAGTTCAAAATGATTTATACAATCTTATGATGGTTTTAACTTCTGCATCATTTAGATTTTTCTTTAAGTTTTGAAAAAGATTTCCTTTGCCAACCTAGAACTACAGACATGAAGCATAAATTAATACAATTATGATTCAGCGGTTCTCAACCTGTGGGTCGCGACCCCTTTAGCAGTCGAACGACCCTTTCACAGGGGTCGCCTAAGACCATGCTGCACATCAGATACTTACATTACAATTCATAACAGTAGCAACATTACAGTTATGAAGTAGCAACGAAAATAATTTTATGATTGGGTCACAACATGAGGAATTGTATTTAAAGGGCCAGAAGGTTGAGAACCACTGAGCTAGATTTTTAAACTGAGCTGACTTTAAATTTTTTAAGAATTGGTTTCTCTTTCTGTTTCTTTTTCCAGCCCTCCACACAACTAAGGACAAATTACTTGATATTTAAGGGTTTTATTTTTCTCAGTTGAAAAATGTGGGTACTATCCACCCTGGACTAAGCTTTAAAAGTGATGTAAGAATCTCCAAGTAAATGGTTTTAGAACTTGATTCAGGTAGTGTATGTACACTTGAAATTTTCCAGACTATTTTGTTCTATACAGTCTCATACAAATTGGCTTAGCAATGTTGCAAATGCTTAAACTAATTTAGTGTCATGTGACAAGAACATTTGTTAATAAGGATTAAATATTTGAGAATACTTCTAGACAGACGTCATTCATAGAAAATCTCACTTCCTCCTTCCTCGTGTTCTTGGAAGCTGCTGTTCTGGATCAACACTGTCAATACTTGATTATGTCCCTGCCTTTAGGGACAATATTAGTGAGTAAATGTAGTAAAAGGCAGCTGTTTGTGGCTAACAGTTGGCTAGAAGAGTCATGTTTTTCAAACTCATCTTGAATGGGGGCACAAGCCAACTAAAGGAAAATTAGACAACTGATATGCTTTTTGTTTGAAGTATTAAACTGGGGCAGAAAAATTCAGATTCAAATATATAAACACACACAAAAAAGTTCCCCATCACTTAAATGTGAACAAAGTTCCCTTTTAGTCTGTATTGTATATTTATGCTACTAGCTATTAGTGTGCACTATAAACCAATTTAAAACAAGGTTTATAAATCAATTTGATATAATTTGTAACATGCCATCCCCATAGCAATGAGCCTGAAAAAAACTTTAGCCTGTCCTGGCCAGTGTGTCTCAGTTGGTTGAACATCATCCCATGCACCAAAAGGTCGCCGGTTTGATTCCCCAGCAGGGCACAAGCCCGGGTTGCAGGCTCAATCCCCAGTAGAAGGTGTGCAGGAGGCAGCTGATCTATGTTTCTCTCCCCAATGCCCAGTCCCTCTCTTTCCTTACCTCTCCTTAGCCTTTCCCCTCTCTCTAAAACATATTTAAAAAACAACTTGGGCCTGGAGTTGTTGGGCAAATCACCACCCCGTTGAGCCTCAGTCTCCTCCTCTATAAAATGGAAAGAACAATCATTTCCACTTCATGAGGTGTATGAAGAGTCAATTAGTAATAACTAATACTTACAGAGTACTTACTCTGTGCTCTTCCAAGTACTCTTTACTTAGTGCACACCAAATCAGTGTGGCAATTAACATTGAAGACAGAAACTTTCAAACATCAGTCAACTCTTCAAATGGAGGAACATTCCTATTTCCACAGGTGTCTCCAGGTATCTCACTTCCACCCTGTAACTTGCAATAAATGATACTAGCTCTCCGGCTCAAAGTGTCATGTTAGGAGGAGAGAGACCAGGAATACAAAAACCTCAAGAGAGTGTGCAGCACAAAGAAAATCAAAAGTGTTATTACGTATTTGCTTTATCCAATTGAGAACATTTTATTTCTTTTCCATCTGAGAGCCCTTCTGACATTGTTGGAGTGCTGCTGTTTCATCAGGCTCTATGCCTACTATTTCCCATGGATTGTCTCATTAGATCCTAACAACATGATTATTATTACGCCCATTTTACAGATGAGACAACGCATCTTTGAGATGGTACATTTAAACACCTTACTGAGGTCCCACAGGCAGCAAGAAGCGGTCAGGCCCAGCAACCTCCCTACTGACCTTTGCACTCACCCCTCTGGCCTTGAAACAAGTTCCTTGAAGCACTTGTGCAATAAAGTGAGATGAAAATGCTTTTATGACACAGAACCCTTTTAGTGTGAGGAATTACAGGAATCTCTACAATATTTTGTTTTTAGAAGTTTTCTTATAATCTTACTCCTGATTTTTTATGGATATAATGAATCTAATAGCATCCCAATATGGTGGACCAATTCTGCCAGGCAAACAAATATTTCTGACCTTTTCTTTCCTTTAAAAGAGAGAGAGAGAGAGAGAGAGAGAGAGAGAGAGAGAGAGAGAAAAGAAGATTCTACAACAACCTCACAAGAATTAATAATGACTAACACTGTCATATTGATTTCCTTTGCTAAAAAGGAATTAAAAGTAAAACATTACAGAACTACATTATAAAACCACAGGATGCCTAATCACCTCACCCAAGTATCATATCTCGTTTTTTCTTCCCCAGAGCAAACTGTTAATTAAGACTGCTGTTAACTTCCTAACTTACTAAAAAGTATTTTATGCTTTTATAGATACATTTAGTTATGATTAATAATTGTTTTGTGCATTTAATAAATGGTATCATATAACACAGTTCACTTTCACACCTTACTTTTTTAATTTAACATTATGCCTCTGAGGCCTGTCCACCTTGGTATATATTGACTGAATTTATTATTTAACTTCTCTATGGTATCGCAGAAACACCAGAAGAAAAAGTAGAAACCCCTAGAGCAGCGGTTCTCAACCTGAGGGTCGCGACCCCTTTGGGGGTCAAACGACCCTTTCACAGGGGTCGCCTAAGACCATTGGAAAACACGTATGTAATTACATATTGTTTTTGTGATTAATCACTATGCTTTAATTATGTTCAATTTGTAACAATGAAATTGGGGGTCACCACAACATGAGGAACTGTTGTAAAGGGTGCGGCATTAGGAAGGTTGAGAACCACTGCCCTAGAGATTTCACAGTGAAGGGTTTAGCAGAAGCTTTTGCAGTCTTCAACAAGCTCCTTAAAAAGTTTCAAACATGGACCTAGCCGGTGTGGGTCAGTGGTTGAGCGTTGATCTATGAACTAGGAGGAGGTTACAGTTTGGTTACCAGTCAGGGCACATGCCTGAGTCATGGCTCAATCCTTGGTAGGGGACGCATGGGAGGCAGCCAATCAATGATTCTCTTTCATCATTGATGTTTCTCTCTTTCTCTCTTGCTCCCTTCCTCTCTGAAATCAATAAAAAATATGTATTAAAAAAAAAAGGTTCAAACATGGATCCCAACTCGAAAAGGTAAAAAAGTTACATGAAGCAGCTAATGTTCATTTATTATTTAAGGAAAAACCCTATTTTTAATAAAGTTAGTGTAGCCTAAGTGCACAGTGTTATAAAGCCTACAATCATGTGCAGTACTGTCCTAGCCTTCACACTCACCCACTCACTCACCACTCACCCAGAGCAATGCCCAGTCCTGCAGGAGTCCTGCAGGCTCCATTCCTGGCAAGTGTCCTATACTGGTATATCTTTTTATCTTTTATACTGTGTTTTTACTATATCTGTTCTATGGTTAGATATGCAAATACTTGCCATTGTGTTACAAATGCCTTCGGGATTCAGTACAGTAACATGCTGCACAGGTCTGTAGCCTAGGAGCAGTGCACTATACCTTACAGCTAGGTGTGTAGTAGGCTGTCCCATCCACGCCTGTATGACTGATGTTCACACAGGTACTAAACTGCCTTGTGATGCCTTCTCACCATGTTTCTTGTCACTAAGCACTGCATGGTGTGTAAGTTACCCTCAGCTCTCATGTCTATCACAGATTAATGTTACTAGTGACTTTTGTCATGGTAACAACAGGGTGGAAGAGGCACCAAAAGCCTGGATATTACCTGCAATCAAGCAGGTTGGGCTGTGCCCACCCCTTCTCCAGGCCCATCACTGTGCTCCAGGCACAACAGCTTCCGGGCTGTTGTCAGACCAGGCCAACCCGACTCCCACAGGGATTTTTTACTCCCTCTCCTTCTGCCAGAAGGCTCTTCTGGATCCCCACCCACCTGGGTTTCAGCTCTCAAAGACCTCCCTCCATCCTCCTCCCTCGGATGGTAGCAGCTCCAGCTTCCCCTTTCCAGTAGTTCCTTGCTTCTCTTTTTTTCAAAAGGCTACTCACATGATGTTGCTGTCTACTCTGTCTCTTTAGTAGGAACCATACGTAAACCAAGGCCAAGGACCACTGCACCTCCAACATCAAGAACAGTGCCTGGACCATCTGACCCCAAAGTGCCCCATCAGCAGCAGGACTGTAAGAAATGGAATGTACGTGCTCATAGATGAACTGGCCGCAAGATGTACCTTCCTCTCATCTGAACACACTGCTGCAGACACAATGACCCAATGGGCCAATTAGCCTAGAAAATCGGGGATGAGGTAAAGAGGCCACTGCTTTCTACTTCTTTAGCTCAAAGTAACAGCTCCAACCAAGGGTCACAAAAGCTGCAAGGTTCTGCCTTCTACCTATGAAGGCATAATGGCCTTAAAAAAAATAAAAAAATGCTAGGGCTTTCCTTGTGAATTTTGCTTCCTAACTCTACATTTTTCCAAGTTGACATTTAAATTATTTAGGTATTGGTCAGTAATATGGCCCTTAAAAAATACCTTGTTGGAAATAACTCAAATGTCCATCAACTGGTGAAAAGGTGAACAGATGTGGTACATCCATAAAGGGAATATTATTCAGCCATGAAAAATACAGTACTAACACTACAACACAGATGAACTCCATTATGCTAAGTGAAAGAAGCCAGTCACAAAGGAGCATGTGTGGCTGCATTTTTACGAAATGTCTAGAAAGGCCAAATCTATAGAGACTAAAAATGTATTAGTGATTGCCTAGGTGTGAGAATGAGAAATGGCAGCTAATAGGCACAAAGGACCTTTTTGGGATGAAGGAAATGTTATAAAACTGGATTGTGGTGATGATTACGCAATTCTGCAAATTTACTAAAAATGACTGACTTGTACATTTAAAACCAATGAATTTTACGGTTTATAAATTACACCTCAATATAGCTATTTCTTTTATTCTAAAAAAGCCCCCCCCCCCCCTGCCACACACACACACACAGCAATAACAAAGAGCCTTGGCTCTGTTGAATGTTCCAGGCTGCTGAGAATTAAGGCTCTACATCAGGGTTGGGGAATGTCTGGCCCACGGGCCATATAAGGCCCCTGAAATTACTTAGGTTGGCCCTACCAAGGCATTAGGGGTGAGCTAATGAAACGCCTGACCAAATATAGAAGACGAATGTTTAAGCTGATAATTTTATATGGCCCTCGAATGACATTATACCCTGGTAAATATCCAAATGGCCCGCGGCAGAAAAAAGGTTCCCCATCCCTGCTGTACATCCTTACTGCTATGGAATGCCACGGAGCTGTGTGCCTGCTCATTCCTAGATTGCCTCTACCTAGCCTGCCCCAAGAAGAGCCAGACACATTGAGATGCAGGTCACCCAATGTCCTCTGTGAACACTGACTGGTCCAGAACCTGCCTGAAAAGTGCTACTGGCCTGCAAAGCATTTATGCCCACATAGCTGTTTGCAGCAACGTCCCGTCCTCCCATGAAAATCAATTGGACCCATTAGTAGAAAAAGATAACCCAGCTATTTTGAGACAAATCTCTGCTGGATTAGCAGTTGTCTTTCCAGCTATGATTGGGGAAGGAGCTTGGCAAATGTGTCTCCAGGCAATAAATAAAAAATTGGGTAATTATTGTGTCCTTCTAAGGCAGTTTCATAGGAAATCTTTAGTCCCCAGAGATAACGCTCCATGAAATTCCCACTGCGGCTTAAACACTGTTCTGCCTTCATTCTTCCTTTCCTTTCTTTATCCATAACCCAGGCTTGGGTTTATAAAAAATGATTTCTGCCAAAGTGGTCCTTCAGAGTGCAGAGGGCATGCTAGAGAGGAAGCCCTGAGCCCCATGGGGTTACCTGGCTCCATCCCTCCCATGTGACCCTAGCATGAGAAGCCACTGGGCTAATGGTCAGCAAGCACAGGGCCACCTCTTTGGGCTTCTCCTCTCCTAGAATATTCTCAGAGAATTCTGAAAACACTGACTGGATCCTGAATTTCTTAAGAACCAAGTGATGAGAACCAGTGTGATTGTCTGGAAAGTTATGTGTTGCCACCTGTTAAGATACATTACTAAAAGTACATCTCCATGACCTTTTATTTCATTGTTTAAAGAAAAAGATTTCTGTGACAAACTCCGCTTTCCCTATCCCCTACTCATTGAAGCAGCAAGAACTATTGTGAAGCAAAAGCATAAGTAAGCAAATCAAAAAGGTACCAACACACTGGTGGGGAACAGTAAGGGTATGTGTCTTATAATGGTTCAAACCTTTTGGATGGAATTATCAAGTGAATCTAGAAAAATTAAGTCCCAGAGCTGTCTCACCCAGTAAATTAGTGTAAGAATATAGGTTTTCAAAATTTTGACCATCTGATAAAGTAACCTGAAGAAAAAATAATGGTCTGAACCTAGTTTAACACTAGAATGTTTCATTCAAGACAAAAGTTTTATAGTTGTCTGAGGGTGGGATCATTTGAAACCATTTTTCCTTGTAGTTTAAATGCAGACAATCACACTGGGGCCAGGGGCCAGCGTGTTCTCTAACTCTATGTAGCTATATCTTGGAAGTGCCAAGAAAGCTTTGGGGGCTGAAAGCAGGTGCTCCTAGCCTTAGCAATTAGGAGGTTATCAGATACTGTACCAACGTCCAGGCCACACTGGCTTTCATTGGCCAGGGGATGTGGGGACCTGTCTCAGAATTCAAGCAATTTTTGGACCTTGAACTTCAGAGAGAGGGAGTAGTAAGATCGAAGTAAAAACCACGTCTTGAAATTCCAACTATGACCGTACAAGTATCCATTTTTGCTTGGTGTGTAGAGGTACTTGTTCTTATTTGAAAGAGTGGAAGCATAGTCCTTCTTATAGCTAGCTACAGACCAGGACAACTGCTATATAACTTTCAATCACAATCACAATCTCTTTTCTGGTATTTTCCTGTGTGAATGTGCGTGTTTGTGTGTGTGAGAGAGGGGGAGGAGGGGAAAGGGGAGAGATGAATGGATGAGATTACAGCAAGTACTAGATATTATGTGCACTTACGTCTCACTCCACTAACTCTGTAAAACCCTTCTCACATTTGGACCTTTGAAACAACATACACTGGTTCAATCTTTACTGTAGTATACCTACAGAGAGCCCAAGCCCAGCCCTATGCTGGATGGAGAGAACACAAAGATAAATGAGGAAAGGGTTCCAGCCCTTGAAAAATGCAGTCTAATAGGGACACGGGCAGAAAAAAGCCCAAGGCAATCCAGATTGATGTAGTGAAAGTAAGACATGCAAACACCTTTACTATTACTTGAATATAATTTAGAAATATATAACTTTATCACAGACAAATGTCTTATGCTAAGGACACAGTAACTGTTTAGTTCCTGGTTTTAAATAGCTGTCAAAGGATACACACGCTGAAGGCTATGGAGCACACCAGACTGTCTGGCTAAGTGTTCCTGCCTGCCCGGCTGCTTTGAAAAGGTGTGCCCTGGAACAGAGCAATGAATTTATGGGACAGAATGTCTCATGTGCTCCACCGTTTGTTTAGAACGCCCCAAAGTACCTGCTAGGTAAGAGGAACTTTACTAGATCAAAGTAAACTGCTGATTTCATATAGCAAGTGACATTCTTTTTTCTTCTTCTCTTTTAGTTCACTAGTTCTTTCAAATAATAGTATCTGGAGTAATCCAGAAATTCTAGAACACTTCCTTCAACCAGACCCCAGGAGATGGGTCATTCTGCTTTGTATTAAAATCACAGCCCATACAGTCTGTTAAAAACAGCAAAAATAATTTTAAAATAGTGCAAGTTCATTACTTATATGTCTCAAATATCAGTCAGGGGAATCAAAATTTCCAACATTCTTTTCTGTTGTTGTCTCTCATCTACTTCTCTCATACATTCAACTTTCCAAATTGCCTAAGACATTCCTCATGAACTTAATGCATATTATAATTTCCCTTCTTTCTTCCTATACTTCCATTACAAGACGAAATAAAGTCCAAAGAACTCTGGGAGAGTGGGTGAGGAAGGATGATGCTGGGCAGGCCACAGTGGAGGGGAAAGGCTGGAGACACTAAAATTTGGCACTGTTGTCCTATCATAAGCAATAAATGGTAGATAAGGACAGACTATCTTTCTCCCAGCGTGGGTCCCAGTGGTGACCCCACCGCTTGGCTCAGCTGTGACACAAAAGAGAACAGATGCAGAAAGAATGAGTGTAGGTGGTAAGCTAGGCACATATATAACAGGTGCCCAAAACATGGAAGCTATAATTGTGAGTGCTATCCTTAGTTCCACCAGCAATGGTGTAGGTGAGGATTTTAGTTACAACTGTGTGATACATATAGCGCTTCAGTATTTACTCAACAAGTATTTCTGAGTTCTTACTATGCAACAGCACAATGATTAAATACACACACACACACACACACACACACACACACACACACACACACACACACACACACACACACACACACACACACACACACACACACACACCTTAAGGAGTGGAGAGCTCATTGACAGAGAGAAAAATGTGTGCCAATAACTGTTCAACACTGTTCTTTAATATCTACTCAGCTCCACCTCTGTGTCAGTCACCCTGGGGATAAGATACCAGGGATAAGCAGTAAACAGATGAAAATCAATGCTCTTGTGGTGGTTACAGCGTTGCAAACACAGGCCACTATGCTGAAGGCTAGCCCACTGTTCTAAGTGCTTTCATGTTTTATCATGTTCAATCTTCACAACCACCACATGAAGTGGGTACTGTTATCATCTTACTTACAGGTGAGAAAACTGAAGCACAGTGGGTCATGTGGAGGAAGAATATGGCATTGCCAAGTACATAAAAAAAATGTGGGCTAAGACAAAGGCCGGACTGGTTAGCTGAAGACGTTGTCTTCTCAAAGGGCACAACTGGATCGTCAGGAACAACGTTTACAGTGGGTTTCACACCTTGAAATATTCAGTAATGTCAGACGTAGCTGGTGTCTGGCACCTAAGCTGCTCCAAGTGTACAATGAAGCCCATGTTGTGATAAAATATGCCAATGAGTCTATTAACGCCATTAAAGTTTTATAACAAAAAATCATAACACTTAAATAAAAAATTATCATTATGATTTTCCTGATTTTCTCTTATCACTTGAGTTTTTGTGGCCAGAAATGAACTAGTCTGTTAGCTTAGGTCTCGAATATCTGCACCTGACAGGCACACGAAAGAGACCAAGGTTGTCTCCTGTACTCCTCTCCCCTCCCCCTACAAGCAGGGGCCTCCCTTCTCATAACCCAGAACAGGGGAAGGCCAAAGAGCAGCACTTAAGGTGCCTGGCTGTCGACTCATCATCTGAAATCTGCTCTGACCCCCAAACCCAATCCATCTCATGTTTACTCTAGGCCAGGTGTTCTAATCACCTGAACTATTACCCCTTCTTACTTTTGACAGGCTGTTACTACTTCTTTTGCACCTTTCAAGGATGCAGCTGCTTGTAACGTCAGGAACAAGACCTTTAAAAGATACATAACTGTAAGAACTGGAATTTGGATGGTCTCAGTTTAGAATTCTTTTTCTGCTCCATTCAGCCTCAGGTGAGTAAATGTTAAAAATGTACTCCCCACAAGTAATAATTAAGGGAAAACAGGATTTTAAACTAGGTTTATCTTTGAAATGTTAATTTGGCAAACAGAGAAAGAAAAGGGCACATTTTAGTTTAGTGTTTAAAACCTTTTGCCCACTAAAATGGAATACATATCTATATCAACTTCTGCTTTTTTAAAAAACGTAAACATTATAAAAGTCATCCACTCACAAAAGAAAATGTAAACATTCCAAAAGGTAGACCGTAAGTGAGAAGTCTCCTTCAACCCGACCCAAGAGTAAATCACCACGATGTTTTGATATGTTTAGTGAAGGAATTGCTACTGTTTAGGGACTTTTAAACCTCCAAAGTACCATATAAATAAAGTGGCAAACCTGAGGGCATCTTCCCCTGCCTGCTGTTCTCTCTAAAGCACGGGTAGCCCTAGAACAGAAGGCCACAGTGAACCCTTGGTTAGGTCTTGTGGGGTGCTCGTTTACTTTGTTCCCTGGGTTGGGAAACACATTCTGGAATATTTGTCATTTAGTTTTGAATACGAGAGAAACCAGCAACACTTTTATCTTATTTTATACATGCCTCAGCTTTATCCACAAAGGTATGAGGCAGCTGTTAAAATCAAAACACAGTCCCTAAAATCACGATAAACTAGAAAGACACTCAAGGTCTGGGAAAACATAAATAGAAGTATAGAACCCAGGCTGAAGAAAATAACAAAAGTATACAGGCCTGAAAGGTCACAGAGCTGTAATTACTCTGTACACATCTACAAGTTACAAAGTTTATAGAGGAAATGATATCCAATAGTGGTAGACAGGAACACCGAGAGGATGTTCTCCTGGCCAATGTCCACAAGCCACTATATATATTATAATATGCATGTTTTATTACCTGTTTAAAAAAAAAATCCTCTATGGGTTACAGGAAAGGAAGTGATTTGAAAAGTTCTCCTCCATTGGCTTAGAAAAGGTTCATTTGAACTCAATCAGATTACAGCATAATTTGGGGCATGTTTTATGTAGGGATTTTTGCAATGTGTAGCAAATATGCTTTAAAATGCACCTACCCTCTGACTCACATTCCCTGCTGGGAATCTAGCTTAAGGAAACACCACCCATCTGTGCAAAGCTTTACCTGCAACAATGCTCACTGCAGTGCCTTAAGAGGAAGTACTGGCAACGATCTTATGTCAAACAATAGAGGACTAGATCAATAAATTATGATGAAGCCCTAACCGGTTTGGCTCAGTGGACAGAGCGTCAGCCTGCGGACTGAAATGTTCCAGGTTCGATTCCGGTCAAGGGCATGTACCTTGGTTGCAGGCACATCCCCAGTGGGAGGGTGTGCAGGAGGCAGCTGATCCATGTTTTTCTCTCACTGATGTTTCTAACTCTCTATCCCTCTCCCTTCCTCTCTGTAAAAAATCAATAAAATATATTTTTTAAAAAATAAAATAAATTATGATTAAGAATGAAGTTCTGTGGTCACCAAAATGAGGCATAGAATACTGACTAACATGGAAAGATGTACTGAAAAATATTGGGAAGAGGGACAACAAGTTAATACTGTCATCTTTGGGTTGTGGGTTTCCAGGTGACTTTTACTTGCAGTATAAATATTCATAGAAATTTTGGAAATTTTCTGGCAGCAGCTCTGGCCAGATAGTTTACTTGGTTTGTGTCCTGACACACCAAGGCTGTGGGTTCAATCCCCAATCAGGGCACAAGAAGCAACCAATGAATGCATAAATAAGTGGAACAACAAATCGATGTTTCTCTCTCTTGCAAATCAAGAAATTAAAAAAAAAATTTTTAAGGAATTTTCTGGCCACAGAGAAAAATATAGTTTAAAAAAAGAGATTAAAACCAAAACACATACCTAAAAATATTAATGACTGTTGGAAATACTAAGAAGTATAATTTGCCAGACCTGTTCTCAAGCATGTACAACCTAAGTGGGGATAAGAGCCAATTAAAAATAACATTTCCGCCCTGGCTGGTGTTGTTCAGTGGTTAGTGTCAGCTCATGAACTGAAGGGTCTCAGGTTCGATTTCCCGTCAAGGGCATGTACTTAGGTTGCAAGTCCAATCCCTAGCCCCGGTCTGGGTGCATGTGGGAGGTAACCAATCAATGTGTCTCTCTCTTCCTCTCTCTCCCCCCTTTCCACTCTCTCTAAAAAAAAAAAAAAATCAATGGGAAAAAAATATCCTCTGGTGACAACACACACAAAAAAATAACATCTCCTTCAGAAAGTACTAGCCTTAAAACCTCTTGATTCAACTGCAACTCACTGATATTCTTTTTAAAAACCATACATTTGCAAGAGTCATATTAAAAAAAAGTGAAAGGTACTTTCATTAATATTCAATTAACAATAAAATTCAATTGACCAGCCCTGGCCAGTTTAGCTTGGTGGATAGAGCATCGGCCTATCGACTGAAGGGTCTCAGGTTCGATTCCAGTCAAGGGCACATGCCTGGGCTCAATGCCCAGTAGGGGGCGTGCGGGAGGCAGCCGATCAATGATTCTCTCTCATCATTAATGTTTCTCTCTCCCTCCCCCTTCGAAATCAATAAAAATAGATTTTGAAACAACAAAGGTGCTCATGGCCGCTGGGCGGCACGAATGTCCCCTCGGGTACATCTGCCACCGGCTGTTTCCGGTTGAGCTTCTTGGTCATTAAACCATGGAGAGCTTCCAGGGGTGACGTCACAGCAGCACCCCCGGGGGCCCCTCGGGCGGGCG
>NW_006292094.1:4032910-4037710 GCF_000327345.1 Myotis davidii | reverse complement strand
GAAGATAAAATATGAATGGCTTTGAGGGGCTGGTCATGGTCTGCTTCTTGATCTGGGTGCTGGTTATACAGCCGTGTTCAGTTTGTGACAATTTAGTAACTATACACACCTAAGCACACCTTTCTGTGTGTGTCTGTTTTAAAATCCTCACCAGAGGACATTTTCATTGATTTTTAGAGAATGGGGAACGGAGCAAGAGAGAAACATCAATGTGAGAGAGACACATCAGTTGGTTACCTCATGCACAAACCCCGACCAGGAATCAAACCTGGGTCCTTTCGGTGCAGGGGACAACACTCTTACAGACTGAGCCACACCCACCCAGGGCTCTGTGTGTCTATTATAGCTCAATAAAAAAGTTTTAGAAATAAAAACATATTTTCAAATGACAACAGAGGTTAAATTAGTGTTTGCACTGTTTTCAGAACCATTTTTACTTTGGAACTGCAGAAGAAACAGCTGTGTGGAAGGTGGGGGGAAACAAAAATCCAATTTGTTGCAATTCCATGCACATGAGGATTCCCTTGCAAGTCTGCCTGTGGCTCATTACAGTGGAAATGCAAGGCAAGAATTCATCCCCAATACTGGCATAATGTCACAAACTCAAAAGCAACCTGAAACTTGTGAATGGTGTCACCTGTCCAAGCAGTCCCAGTCTCCCAGGCTTCACAATAAAGGCCGCTGCTCTGTCTGCAGAGTACTCGTGTTATCCTAGTTCTAAAACCTCTTTCCAATCAGGAAAAAATGTTATGACTAAAAAAGACATTGATTGTTTGGCTTTGTATTTCCATTTTCCCCAAACAAAAAGCTACAATACTGGGCTGTTGAGTTTGATATCAATACCTGGCAACCCTTCTGCCACTATCTGGCACACGAGTCTTACTATTCCCCTTCTTTTAGTCACCATGGAGCCGAGAGCAAGTTGTCCGGGCTTCTGCAAACCCCATTTTTATCTTCAGCATACCTGAAGAAAGTGTGATGGGAACAGATGAAGATATTAAGCACTGTGTAAAGCTATAGCAAGGAACATAAAAGGCAATTTAGAGATTCAAAAGCTAGACCTGTACAGGATGGTCTGCACTGGACACCACCCAGGCAGGGACTTTTTCACTTACTCTCCCCCTCCTCCAGTGGAGAATATAAAACCATCAAACAAGCAAACAAAATCTAGTATATATGCCTAGACTGCTTGCTTTACCCAGTGAAACAAAAGTACTTTTTCTCATTAAAAAAACAACCCACAAAAAACATGCCAATGACAATGAATTACCAGAATGGCAGAAAATGTTAGTGACATCTTAGATCACCAAATTATAAAAGATATTTGTTTTGTGCACTTGTTAGTCACTAAAACTAAATTACTATACAAAAATGGGAGGGACTGAGGCTGGCATGTGGACACTGGTCACACATAGACTTTGGGACTCAGTTTCTTTCTTATATTAAAAGAAATATTTTTAATTGATTTTAGAGGAAGGGAAGGAGGGAGGGAGGGAGAGAGAGAAACATCGATGTGAGAGAGAACTATTGATCAGTTGCCTGCCGCAAGCATACTGATAGGGATCAAATCTGAAACGTGGGTATGTGTCCTGACGAGGAATTGAACCCACCACCTTTTGGTGCACTGGATGACACTCCAACCAGGGCATGGGACTCAGTTTCTTAATGGTAAACAAAATCTATAGCCACCCTAAAGGGCTGATGTTTATTTAGAATGAAACAAACACTCTATAAAAAGTGTCAATGCAGGGTGGGAGCCTAGCATAAGATAGGTGCTTACTAAATGTCCATTTATTCAACACACATGCACACCTACTATGTGCCAGGACCTGTTGTACTATGTAAAACAGAACAAAGCTCCTTTCCTTTGGGAGCTCACATTCTAGTTGGCATGGCAAGACAGACAAATAAATAAATAGACCCTGTGGCAGTAAGACCTATGGGGGAAAGGCAGTTAGGCAGGGTTGCAAGATGGATGGCGTTTTCTGCAATTTTAAAGAGCTGTTTGAGCAGGCCTCTCTGAGGTGATATTTTTTTAAAAAGACTTCTGTGTCCCCTCTCCCCTCCTTTCTTTTTGTAAGTGTCATTTCCCCTTCACTGCTGCTTTAGCAAGATTAATCCCTAATGATGTCACACCCGTCCCTCCTCATCTTCCTGACTTAAACTGTTCTAACTTCTAGGAAGGTTGTGGTTACTCTTAATTAAGGTTTGCTTTTTAAAAACTTTACTTCTTCCTCGTACCACTAAGCATATACTCATCAGAAAACCATGCAAAGTCCCTAGCAAGCTACAAATTATGGGCATATTAGACTGAAGTGTGGGGAAGGGGAGGGACCTTTAATTTAATTCTTAATTGGCAACAGCAACATTACTTGACATCTTGGGGCTTATTATCATGCCATTTGTTTGTGAAGTGGTAAAACACACAACCTTCTGGGATTTAGCATGGATCTCCAGCAATCATTTGTCTAAGTGTATGTTTAGAAAACTCTGCAATGTGTAAATATTTAAAGATATTTGACACTGCATACTTTATAATCCCCATTTTCTCTAAGAGTTTATTCCTCTATTTCAAAGTTGGAGAAATTTGAGTGTTAAAGAAAACACCTAAAACCCATACAAGCAAGTCATAAAATCTCATTTGCAGGTGGCTTTTGTAAACGCACCTGCTTAGGTTATGGTTGGTTCTATTAGTAAAACACTGTAGATTGCTAGGTAACATAAAAGGAAGTCCCTTTTTTAAAAGAACTATAGACTCATCAACACTGCCAGTAGATTTTTTACCATATTAGGCTTAAATTGTTCTCAGCTTTGGTAGTGGAGAAGCGGCCCCGGGAGCAAGAGCCCAAGAGCAGGAGGTGAAAGAATTTCAGGCTTTCAATTGAAAGTAAAATTTTACTGTGCATTTCTATCACAGCCAAGGCATGAGCTAGCAGCATTCACTACAAAGATTACATATAAATTTGTTGTCTAGAGCTGTAAATTCGTATTCCACCATCTCAACGTAAAATAAAAAAAGCCATGATCCTAAGACATGAACGAGGAAATGGTGATTAAAATAAATCAACAGACATCTGTGAGCTTTCAGTATGTTTGAAAACACCTGGGAAGGAAAAGCCATGAGGCCTGTCCTGGTCTCTGATCTTCAGTGCTATAATCTTTCAAAATATGAAAATTACTTACCCTGCCTTACATCTGCAAATACATATAATCAAAACTATGAAATCCGCACTTCTCCCCTCCTGCTCCAGTTCCTTGGCAACTGCACAGGCCAAAGTGGTTGGCGCTGGCGGCGGGTAATGCACTGGAGTACACAACCCCTCCACCAAGTCACCACTGAAAGTGAAAGTCGGGAGTGCGCGGAGGAAAAAGCAAAGCCATGTTCCTTCCCATGAGAGCACCTGAGTACCTGTCTCCAGTTATCTCCACTGGGACCGGGAAGATGCCGCCTGACTCTCAGAGGCAGGGGGAGGGGCATCTGTGGGCTCACTTAAAAATTTTTTTTTATTGATTTTTTACAGAGAGGAAGGGAGAGGGATAGAGAGTCAGAAACACCTATCAGCTGCCTCCTGTACACCCTCCACCGGGGATGTGCCCACAACCAAGGTACATGCCCTTGACTGGAATCCAACCCGGGACCCTGAGTCCGCAGGCTGACGCTCTATCCACTGAGCCAAACCGGTTGGGGCTGGGCTCACTTTTTAAAGCTTTCGTGGCCCTGTGGAAACTTAGACTCTGCCTCCAATCTGCAATGTCTGCATTCCTCAATTACATACAGTTTTTCCAAACTTAACTGACAGTCATCAGCGTAGCTGCAACTCCCGGGGTCTAAGAGGAAGAATGTTCCCTTCACAGCCTCGGGAAAGACCCCAAACGCCCGTCCGGACCCACCAGCGTCAGGAATATTCAAACATTAAGCCCCGGACAAATGTTAAACTTTAACACTCACATTTCTGGAATTTCGAAATGCCCTCTATTAAAGGAAACACACGAGTAAGGAACAGATTTTGGTCACAGTGACTTCCTGAGCCCCCAAATGCTGTGTCTGGCTACAAATTGTAATTCACATGTTTGTTGTATTCAGGCAAAGGAAATGCAATGTTTTTTGAACTTCCAAAGATCCATTAAGAATATATTTTCACGCTCTTTTGAAATTCTTATCCAACAACAGTCAATCCACTCATTTCAGGAATTCACGCAGACCTTGCAAATCTAGAAGCCACATTTTAGGGGTAAAAAAAAAAAAAGTCTTTAAAAATGACCATACTGTGGGCCCTGAAGATGACTGCAAGTGAAATCTGGAAAACTAAAAGTCTCGGGGAGCTCCGCGGGCCTCAGCCGACTTAAAACAAAAGTTGTTTTGTATCCTATTAGGAACAGATGATTACACGCGGATCTCATTTCCACCGGAATCCACCCATAAGCGCTTCAAGTTCTCAACCTTCCTAACCGCGACCCCGTCATACAGCCCCCCATGTGGTGGGGACCCCCAGCCATAAAATCATTTTCGTTGCTCCTTCGTCACTGTCATGTTGCTACTGTTAGGGATCGTCATGTCAATATCTGATATGCAGGATGTACTTTCAGGGGTCGCGACCCACAGGTTGAGAACCGCTGGAAACTTCCTCCGCTGGCCACGAATCCCAAGTCTGAGTTTCTGGAAAAACTCTCCCACAATAAACGCCAGTTTTAAGAGCATGACCCCCAAAGCATTCCTTAAGGTCCGGTCAACTCCATGGAGGCCCGGCTGCTCCAGGCACCAGGGACTCACCACACCGCCGGCGGTCAGAGCCCGCGGAG
>NW_006292094.1:4031622-4032030 GCF_000327345.1 Myotis davidii | reverse complement strand
GCAGGGGTGGGCGGGGAGAAGGTGAGTTGAGCCGAGTGGGCGGGTGTCCCCACCTGTGTTGCACCCGCGGAGACAGCCAAGCTGTGCCTTTAGCTTCCGGCGGGGAACTCCAGAGACCCCGAAGGGCGTTGATAGCTCAGGTTTCTGTTCTGCTTGGGCAGGACCTGCATCGAACGCGCTCAGGCCCCCTAGAGCCGTCTGGTGTCCCGCACGGAGCTGGTCTCATAGGCCCCAAGACCCACTGTCTCCCGACGCCCATCCCTGCTTTTGTGGACCGCCGGAAGAGGGGCCTACGTCCCCCAGTTGCACTTGATTTCCGCGCTCGACTCCTTCCCACGTACCCGTCTCGCTGACCCCAGAGAACTGAGGGATACCGCCTCCCCCCTACTTCATCCCCTCTTCCCCCCA
>NW_006292094.1:4027654-4031205 GCF_000327345.1 Myotis davidii | reverse complement strand
CCCCCCACACACACACACACACTGGCTTTCATAGATGAAGAAAGGGAGCCTGCCACTTTCACTTTGGGAAGCTCCACATATATAAAAAATTAATAAATGCCAAGATCTGGTGACAGGAATGGCAGTACGTGTTTAAACTTTACATTAAGAATGGCCTTGCCCTGACCAGTTTGGCTCAGTGGATAGAGCATCGGCCTGCGGACTGAAGGGTCCCAGGTTCGATTCCGGTCAAGGGCATGTACCTTGGTTGCAGGCACATCCCCAGTGGGGAGTGTGCAGGAGGCAGCTGATCGATGTTTCTCTCTCATCGATGTTTCTGGCTCCTCTCCCTACCTCTCTGTAAAAAAATCAATAAAATATATTTTAAAAAAGAAAAAAAAGAATGGCCTTTAACTCAATGCAACTTCACCATGCTATTCACAAGACTGTTACTAGATCTAGAAGTCCACGCTGAGCTGAGGTGTGGAGGCAGCTCTTCCTTTCAGCACTCAGAGTCTGAGCAGGTGCAGTGGCTCCTGCGCTTCCTGTTCTGTCCCCACAACTAGTGCCAGCACCAGCCTAGACTCTGAGGACCCAGAACAGCCTTCTCCCACCTAGAACCACCACTTGACATCTGAGACATTCACCCAACAAGCTTGGCGGGAGGTTATATTTTGATTTTTAAAAACTTCTGACTGGCTGGGCCATGGTGGCTCAGTGGCTGAGTGTTGACCTGTGAACCAGGGGGTCACGGTTTGATTCCCTGTCGGGGCACATGCCTGGGTTGCGGGCTCAATCCCCAGTGGGGATTGCGCAGAAGGCAGCTAATTCTCTCTCATTGATGTTTCGATCTCTCTCTCTCCCTTTCCCTTCCTCTCTGAAATCAATAAAAATACATATTTTTAAAAACCCAACAAACTTTTGTCTGGGTGCAATTGCATCTTTTATGGGCTGTTAGGATATGAGGCTCCTGTGATAAAGTTCACTGGGAAATGCACACAGAGAAAGCCCTTTGTGGCCCAAGTGGAACTCCAAGCGTATGAGATGCTGCTGGACTTAGAACAGAAACCAACACTTGGACTCTGGGACAATGTTATTGGCTTTGCAAGCTATAAAACGTGGCATGCTTAGCAACCAAAAGCTTATGTGTTCCTACATGTTGGGGGGGGGGGGGATCACACATCAGTTCTAAGTCTCAGGCAATGGAAGCAGCTGCCTCTCTTGTGAACAAGTTTCTAGCATCGGGCTCATAAGATTTGCCAGTTGGGTTTCCTTATGTTGAAATGTACTCGTGGCCTTAACATTACCACAGTTACATTTGAGGCTTCTCCAGAATGTCTGTCGGTTTTTATTTACACTTGAAAATCACTGCCTCGACTTTGAAGGTCACTTTTTAGAACTTCCTCCTGTGCCCTCTGATGAGTGGGGTCATTTGAGCTCAGCTGCAAGGCAGTCAACCAAGGAGCTGGAAAGAGAGCAGAGGCACAACCTTTAACCCCTTACAGCTCAGCAGTGTGATTTAGAGCTGGAAGAAACAGGTTAACAACCCATCATAGAACCAGCAAGCAGCTCTGATGGCCCAATTTGATTGCCAAAGTTGGAATATGATCGAAGGACCAAGTTCATAATCATATGCAAATCTTCAATCAGATATTTGGCTATTGTAACTCTCCTTTATAGAAACAATTTCCCGGGTAGGACCATTCATTCTGCTCCTTTAGAAGTCTTTGAGAATCGTCACTCCTTGGTTGGTACTGACATTCAGAGTAGTGCCATTTGACCCCCAGCTCAGTGCTTGGCATATTGTTACCAGGAATCTCCTGTTGGGCTCAGCCTGCCTGTCGCTGTGTCCAATAACGGAGGCAGGGTCCAATCATATTAGGCATTTATTGAGAAGGCTAGCCAACCAAGAAGACGGGGTGCTTACGAGCATCAAATCCGACCTCCCAGCAAAATTCAGGGGACAGGGTTGTAAAGGGGAAGGGGCTGGGGTGAGGAATGCAGCTACATGCAGGCCTGGGGGTCGCAGATGTCAGCTATTGTAATTAGTCATCAGGCGATGAGATGATGTTTTGACTCCTGGTGGGTCCTGACCGTGCTTATTGGTTCTGATTGCTGGATTCACAGCTGAGTCACCTCCTCAATCGCTTCATACAGGCCTTGGAAAGGAAACTTTTAGAAAAACTTAACTTCCTAGCCCAGTGGTCGGCAAACTCATTAGTCAACAGAGCCAAATATCAACAGTACAATGATTGAAATTTCTTTTGAGAGCCAAATCTTTTAAACTTAAACTATATAGGTAGGTACATTGTTATTAACTTAATTAGGGTACTCCTAAGGCTTAGGAAGAACCACACTCAATGGGCCAAAGAGCCGCATGTGGCTCAAGAGCCACAGTTTGCCGACCACGGCCCTAGCCTATATAATAAAGAGCTAACATGCTAATTAGACCAAACAGCAGAACCACCATCTGGACGACTTTCCGGACGAAGCCAGGGCTGCGAGGGCCAAGCCCCTTGCATGAATTACGTGCATCGGGCCTCTAGTTCTCATATAAGAAACTTAACCCCCTATTCACATAAGTATATGTGTTCTAAGATTTAAAATAATATGATTACTTTTCAGATAATTCAGGTGCTCTATCTATTAGATTATAAGTGTCCCCCCCCATCAATATGGGTGCCTGGCAGGTGTTTGTTGAACAAAAGAACAAGTGAGCATTGAAGATCTATCTGCTCTGCCAGGGGCTCTGCAGGGGTCGCAGGAGTGCAGAGTGCACTGGGCTTGCCCCAGGCCTTTGATACGTGTGCAGGTGGCAGAATTTCAGGAGCACGATCATGAAAGCTGTAACAGAGGTACAACCCTAAGTGCTGTAGGTGTCAAAGGGTGGGTGTGGTCTCAAAAGGCCGTTTGTAGTAGATGCTTCAAGTGTGTTAGTGAGTTTCATGTAAACTTGAAAATTCACAGTCGTAGTTGTCCCAAGACTTCATGATGCTCAGAGTGAATGGAAGTGAACCAACAGGAAGGAAGGAATGATTCAAGAGAAGGTGAGCAGCAGCCGCTGGTTTTAATGGTTCTCATCTAGAGTCTCGCTCAATGTGGTGACATCACAGAGCTCTTTCAGGCCAGGCCGGACTAGGGAAAAAAACAAAGAAACAGACATGCAAACAAAAAACCATTCTCTGCGTGTGGAGAAGGCCATGTAGCCACTCTCCACCTGCCCAGAGCAGAGGACTGAAGAAGAGCTGGCCCGCCCTCCCTGGAGACCAGTACCATACCCCACAGGGGCAGGCCACCAATGTTGCTTTCCTCTCTTAGCGCCTGCTTGAGTTTAATAATTGAAAATCCTCTTTATGTTAATAAAAGTTGTAAGATGCAATTGCCTGTGATAACATCAATGAAATTTTGAAAGCCATGCTGCAAACACGCTCTGGTTTTGAGGTTGATGTCTTTTTCTGAACCAACTGTGGGGCCTGCGGAGGGGCTCTCTGCCTTAATGGGCGCCCTGGGATGTCCATGTGAAAGCTACTGTTCTGTGACAAAAGAGGTCCCTGCTGATAACAGCAGTTTGG
>NW_006292094.1:4016822-4027597 GCF_000327345.1 Myotis davidii | reverse complement strand
GTGAAAGGGGTACGATTTCTATACGTAGCTAAATTATCAGTCAATAGTACGTGTTTTTATTCTGAAAAAGCATATGTGAGTTGAAAACTCGTTTACTTTCCTGTAACTTTCTTTCAATCCAGGAAGCATTAACTTCTCTAGCATGCCCAGTTCATTTCTGCTGCATAGATTTTCACTTAACTGTTGCCTCTGCCTAGAACGTGCTTCCCTGGCCCCCATAGCATTTTTCCATAATTTGGATTTCAGCCTAGTGCAACCTCAGTGAGGCCTTCCTTAACCACCCAGATTCAATAAAAATCCTTGACAGAAGTCTTCTGATCCATGAATATGAATGTCCTTCCATTTATTTAGGCCTCCTTACATTTTTTAAAACTACGTTGTATAGTTTTTAGAATATAAGTTTTACACATCTTTTGTTCAATTTATTCCTAAGTGGGTTTTTTTCCCCATGCTATTGTAAATGGAACTGTTTTCTTATTTTCATTTTCAGATGGTTCATTATGAGTGTATAGAAATAGAACTGATTTGTGTATATTGATCTTATAACCTGCCACCTTGCTAAACTTGTTAATTAGTTCTAATAGTTATCAGACTGAGGAAATTCCCTTCAATTCTTAGTTTATTGAGTGTTATCACTTTGCTGAGAGTTTTTATCATAAATGGGTGCTGGATTTTGTCAAATGCCTTTTCTGTGTCTATTGAGATGATCTTGTGGTTTTTGTCCTTTAGTCTGTTGATTGGGTGTATTACAATGATTGATTTTTGTAGGTTGAATCAACCTTGCATTTCTGGATTAAATTCCACTTAGTCACAGTGTATAATCCTTCACATTATTGCTGGATTCAGTTTGCTAATATTTTGTTGATGACACTGTGTCTATATTCATTCATAAGGGATATTACTTTGTTGTTCTCTTGTGATGTCTTTGGTTTTGATATTAGGGTAATACTGGCCCTATAGAAGGGGGTGGGAAGTGTCCCTTCATCCTCTATTTTTGGAAAGAGTTTATGAAGAATTGGTATTTATTTTTCTTTAAAATGTTTGGTAGAATTCACCAGTGAAGCCCATCTAAGTTTGAACTTTGCTTTATGGAATGTGCTAAAATTGCTAATCCGCTCTTTTGCTATAGATCTTTCAGTTTCTTTCTGAGAATGTTACTTCCTTATGGTTTCTATTCCTTTATCTCTTTAATTATTTACGGTATTTGTGTATGGTCTCTACCAGATATCTCCGTGTGGTTTCTGTTTTATTTCGTTTGGTTGTTTATTGTGCCATCCAGCCCCCGTTGTGCCTGCTGATTCTCTACTGTGGTGGATCACATCCTTTCATTATTTTTATTTTGTATTATGAAGTCATCTTTAGTGGCGACTCATTATGTCTGTAAGAACCCTGTGGGCCTGGCTTGTGAAGTGTTCCTCCGGAAAAGTTTTGCATTTGTTCCTGGTAGGCATTCCACGGGTGAGTATAAAACTGAGATCGAGCCCTGGGTTCATTTCTCTTAGGATATTATTTTCTTCTACTAAAGGTCTCAGTGAAGTCAAACTCCTCTGTCCACCCCCTCACGCCCCTCTTCCTGGCACACAGGCTTCTGAGGGACCCACCTGCACGAATGGGTCTTCGTGTCTGCCCCCCATCTCCCACAGGGCTCCAGTCCTCACACAGGTGAAACACGCGGCGTTTGCAATGCCTGACCATGGGGGCCCATTTCCAGCTCCAATCCTCCCATCCGCACCCACAAGGCTAAGGCCACCACCGCGCCTGCTCCAGGCCTTGGTTTCCTGCCCTTTATGTTTTGGAGACAGGAGATGCTTCCTTTTTTCCTGCAAACTCAGCTATGCGTTAAAATAGTTTTGTCGCGCCGAAACCGGTTTGGCTCAGTGGACAGAGCGTTGGCCTGCGGACCGGAGGGTCCCGGGTTCGATTCCGGTCAGGGGCATGTGCCTGGGTTGCGGGCACATCCCCAGTGGGAGATGTGCAGGAGGCAGCTGATTGATGTTTCTCTCTCATGGATGTTTCTGGCTTTCTGTCTCTCTCCCTTCCTCTCTGTAGAAAATCAATAAAATATATTTAAAAAAAAATAGTTTGGTCGCATTTCATCCATAATGTTAACCATGTGTACTTGGGGGAATTCTGGGTCTTCCGTCTCCCAGACGCCTGAAAGGGCCTTTGTAGTTTGCCCTGGAGACTGCTCCTGGGGCGATAAAGGCCGGGCCAGGAGGCCAGGCTCATGTTCCTGCCAGCCTGTCTCGGTATGTAGGACCGGACACGGTATTTTTTCACGTCCTGGTCTCGGTTTTCTCACCTCTGAAGGAGGGTGGTTGATCTTCCAGTTGCTTTTCGTTCTGAAATTGTCTGAAAAAGAATTTCTTTTGACGTCTATTCCCAGCACTGATTCGGAGCTCTCTCTTATCTCTGGGCGCCGCGGGCCTCTGCAAGCGAGGCTGTTTGCCAGAGGCCGAGATAACCTGCACATTCTTTCCTTTTCCAAAGGCAGGAAGGGAGAGACACTGGGCTGCTGTCCTGAAAACTCCTCGGAGATACGGCTTCCAGGGTCGATTTGTGGAAGTGGATCTGGCTAATGTCCACTGGCCTTGTCTTGATTTTTCCATGGGAAAACAACAGCAGAGAAAGTTCCAGACTTCTTCTAAGCCAGTGGTTCTCAACCTGTGGGTCGCGACCCCTCTGGCGGTCGAACGACCCTTTCACAGAGGTCGCCTAAGACCATCCTGCCTATCAGATATTTACATGACGATTCATAACAGTAGCAACATGACAGTTATGAAGTAGCAACGAAAATAATTTTATGGTTGGGTCACAACATGAGGAACTATATTTAAAGGGCCAGAAGGTTGAGAACCACTGTAAGCAGACTTGTTTTCTGTTTTTAGCAAATTCCAAACATCGACCACCTCTGGAAATTTCCTCTTCACTGGACTGAAGTCCTTGTACGGTATACCCAGTGTTTTTCCTTGATACACAAGTGCAGTAAGTTCTGGAACACGTTTACCTCCAGTTGGGCTTTTTTCTGAGAGGGAAGACTTGGGAAGAGGCGCCTGGAATGCTTTTACAGGAATCTATCGAGCCAGATAAACAATCCTCATTTTCTTCCCTGTTCCCGCTGTCACCGCAGCGAAGGCAGAAACTGGATTGTCAAGGGGTTCCCCCCGAGAGTGAACAGCAGGGGGTGCTCAGGGATGGAATAGAATGGAATTTTTTCCATTAGGATTTGACTTTCAACACTTTCTCTTTCAGGGAGAGCCACGGCCTGCCTGCCCCTGAACTTTGTTTGTCTGACCCTGCCCCACCGCCCACCTTATCGCACACCCGCGTTTGTGTCCATGCACCTGCCTGGTGCCACCTCACCACGTGGGTCCCTTCAACGTTGGCCTCTGGCATTTCCAGTGCGTTTTTTCCAGAACAGCTCAGACCTGCTGTAACCTTTCCCTGTGTCTATAACGGGGCCTCCTCTCTGTCTGACTCGGAATTTCCACGGATCTATGGTAGCAATGCACGATGAGAGAATGCGACTGTTTCGCTAAAAGGGGAAGTATTAGCCCCGGGGATCTTGAAATTCAGCATAAAATGAACTTTTTTCATTAGGCAAATGCATGCAACTATAAATAATTAAGCAAAAAACCTTGAGCAGTAATTTGTTTCTTTAAAAATGTCCCCAATCTATTGACATTGACCAAGAAGCACAAGAAGGCTTAGGAATCAATGGGAACTCTGCTGAGTACAGAAGCAGCCTTCGCCACTTCAGCCGGTTCTAATGGCCATTAGTACGCAATCAGCAGGCATAGAAAACTTTTAGCATTTAATGCATTTAGCTATGAAGTCAGGCGGTCCTCTGCGCCCCTGGCTGGGGGAAGGGCTGCGCTACCTTAAAAGTCTTCCACAGGGTGCGCTCGCCAATGAACAGCACGCACGCGTGCATTCTTTGTTGTATTGAGAGACATTTAAAGTCTGTGGTTGCTGTGGCCTTGGGAAGGCGACCAGCAGAATAGGACTCAGATACTCAATCCCCCATCCTGGTAGAGGCCCGGGAGGGCACACATCTTGATTTTGCTGGTTTCCCTGGCAGAGGAGTGGTGGGATAGATGCAGTTCTGGCCACAGGGGGCAAGTAAACAAAGATCTGCTGAGAGGGTAAAAAGTGAAACAGTTGGGGTTCAGGCAGCCCGCCCCCCCCATCACTTCCTAGAAAGCAGACGTGACGTCTGTGCAAGAAGTAGCCGCCGTCTTGCAAGCTCGAAGCAGCGAAGGAGGCTGGAATCAACACTTTGAGGTTAGCAAGTGGAGAGGGAGAGAATGGACAGCGCCGGAGGGCACTGAATTTTGTGTGCTTTTAAAAAATATATATGTTTGTATTAAAGATCTCAGAGAAGAAAGGAGAGAGACAGCAATGATGAGAGAGAATCATGGATTGGTTGCTTTCTGCACACCCCACAGAGGGGATGGAGCCCACAACCCAGGCATGTGTCCTGACAGGGAATCGAACCGTGACCTCCTGGTTCATAGGTCAATGCTCAACCACTGAGCCACGCTGGCTGCGCTGGGTTTTGTGTTCTTTGCAGCCGAAAGCCTTCCCAAGTGACATCTTTTGTTATTAAAATTGGGAGGATTTTGAAGTCCACGTACAAAAATGGAATGAATCTCCAAATGAAAAATCCAAACAGTGAGAAAGGGCTTTTTGAAATTTTAA
Organism: Myotis davidii; assembly: GCF_000327345.1. Lineage (NCBI taxonomy): Eukaryota > Metazoa > Chordata > Mammalia > Chiroptera > Vespertilionidae > Myotis > Myotis davidii. Next base: position 4,022,896 of record NW_006292094.1, on the reverse strand, counting down.
TACATTTACATTTCTTTATTTGGGGGAGTGGCCATACTTTGGAGATAAAATAAAAAGACCCATGGATTGCCGAATAAGGATAGGATTATAGAGACAAAGGGGGGGGGGATATTATTAAAATTGGGTCTCTCTGGGGGGAAATCTCCTATTATCTGTGAGTTTACATCCTTGGGCTACTTTGTAAAAGTACTTGCATCGAAGAACAAAATTTTACACCCACTTTTCCAAGAAAAAGTTTTCTGAATCATTTTCAACTGGTAAAGACTAATCACCCGCTTTGCTTTTGAGTCAGTTATTGTTCCCACAAAACAACAGCAGCAACAACGACCGTATCCTAAGAGGCGCCGAATGGGAAAGCATTCTGCATTGTTATTAGCTAAAATGTTGATCCATCTCCGGGCCTGTAATTGAGTTCATAATTCCTGGAGGATTTCTCCCAGTGCAATGGCTTTCCTCTAAACACAACAGGAGAGGAGATTTTACAACGCAGTCATTCAGAGCTCCTTAGCTTGTGAAATGTTTGGATCTTTGATACCACGCAGACAAGATATTTGTGTGTCTGCATTTCCTCTCGTTCTGATTGAGCTAGATGCTGGGTTGCTGAGTAGACTCTTGAGTGCAGACTCATGGGGTCTTCCTCTGAGTAGAATCAGCATCTGGGAGAAAGAAGTATTTGGGGCCCAGCTGGCATGGCTCAGTGGTTGAGCATCAACCTATGGACCAGGATAAACATGTCAAACTCACGGCCCACCAGCTGCAAGTATGATATGCTTGGACCAGGAGGTCATGGTTTGATTCCTGGTCAGGGCACATGCCTGGGTTGTGGGCTTGATCTCCAGTGTGGGGCATGCAGGAGGCAGCCAATCAATGATTCTCTCTCTCTTTTTTTCAATGATTCTCTCTTATCATTGATGTTTCTATCTCTCCCTTACTCTCTGAAATCAACAGAAATATTCTATATAATAAAAGCCTAATATGCTAAGTGTCCGACCATTAGTTTGAGCATTCGACTGCACTGACCAACAGGGGGCAGATGCCCCAACTGGTAGGTTAGCTTGCTGCTGGGGTCTGGCCGATCGGGACTGGGCAAGATGGGCTGGACACACCCTGGAGCCCTCCTTCGGTCCCTCTCTGGCCCTGATTGTGCACCGGTGGGTCCCCTGGCATGGCCTGCGCCCTCTCGCAATCCAGGACCCCTTGGGAGATGTCAGAGAGCCAGTTTTGGAGAGCTAGGCCTCTAGTATATCTATAATAATAAAAGCGTAATATGCTAATTAGACCAGACAGCCAAACGACCCTCTGGACGTTATTCTGGACGTCCTTCCGGACCAAGTGTGGTGGCAGGGGCCAAGGCAGAGGCGGTAGGGGTGATCAGGCAGGCGAACAGTTAGGTGCAATCAGGCAGGCAGGTAGAGATGGTTAGGGGCCATCAGGCAGGCAGACAGAGTAGTTAGGGGCGAGCAGGCAGGCAGGCAGGCAGGCCAGCAGTTAGGAGCCAGTGGTCCCAGATTGCAAGAGGGATGTCCGGCTGCTGGTTTAGGCCTGATCCTGCAGACATCCCCCAAGGGGTCCCAGATTGCGAGAGGGTGCAGGCCAGGCTGAGGGACCCCTCCTCCCCCATGCATGAATTTCGTGCACTGGGCCTCTAGTATATATTTAAAAGTATTTGGAGCTTGGAATGCCATCATAAGCCTGGCATTGATATCAGAGTAGCCCCACACTCTGGGGTCTGTCCCCATTGTGATTTGCTGACAGGGGTCTCCTCCGCCATTGAAATGAGAGAGGACAGGGTGCCTGACATGGTGGGGAGGACCTAGGTCTTGTGAATTTAGTTTCTATCTCAGTGATGACAATCCTTGGGTGACTTGGAGCAAGTCACGTCCTGTCCCTGGGCCTCCCTGTCCTGATCAATAGGAATGGGGGTGGACAAGACTCCAGATGACCCTGAGGGCAGTGAGGGGCCTGCTCCTTGTGGCATGTGTCTAGAGATGCCGCTACCCAGCCAGGCTCCCCCTTGGAATACACCGAGTGAGGAGCAGCTGCGCAGCCCGCCGGTCACCCTGCCCCTGGGGCTGCTGGCAGGAGGAGGCCTGGGCAGCCGGGCTGCCTTAGTGAAGGCTGAGGGGAGACCATGGGTCCCCATTCTGAAGCTGCAGCCTGCTCCCCCCTCTCTCCTTTCCTGTCGCCTTTGATTGCCAGATCATTCCACTGTCAACAGAGATTGCAGCTCATGCCAAGATTGGCTGGCCTGCGCCTTCACCCCGCCTTCAGGCTCCAGCCTGGTCGGTAAAGTCACGTGGGCTTTCCACACAGGGCCTCACAGGTTGTGCCACTGCCGTGTAGATGCATTTCATGTTATTATTATCAGCACCATCAGCACTGTTTTTTGCAGAGTTAACACTTCTTGTTTTTGTATGCTTTTCCTGACTCACCTGGATCTAGCCATTCCTGAAGCCATTCTTTCCCCCTAAGGTATTTATTTATTCCCCATTCCTCCACCCCGCTCCCTTCTGGCAAACCATGAGCCTGTCCTCTATAACACATCCTGATTCATTGTTTTTCTGGTGACCCACCCGATCTGAGTCACTGCCCTGCAGCAGCTGTGATGGTAGAGAGGGGACAGTCACAGAGGGACCAGGTGACAGGCCGAAAGACCTGGTTCCTGGGCCACCAAGGGCTCCAGGCCACCCATGGGAGAAGACTGCTTCGGAGGAAGCCAGGGACATGCTGTTGGGACGTGGGCCCACACTTAAGAGATCTCAGTTTCCAGCTAGATTTTTTCCAACCTGGCTTTGCCTTCTCTGCTCTCTGCCTTATGCAATCATTGCTCTGGGCCCGATTTTGCTGCGGTTTTCTCACTTGAGAAATGGCAATGAGATGCCGTGAGATTTCCACACGTGGCGTCGACGGAGGCCGCTGCTGGGGTTCCACTCCAGCTTAGCCCTCCAGCGACGGGGTCCCTCCCGGGAGGCCGGCTCTCCCCCGTTTGGGTGGGTCAAGGCATGACTCACCTTGACCAGCAGCTTGAGTCACACAGATCAGCTAGCCCCACGGAGGTGATATTGCCAGTAAACATGACCAGTCACGGGTATGGAGCAGCTCTGTTTGCCTTGGAGGTAAACGCCCCCCTCCCCACCCCCCAGCCTCTGCCAGGAGGGAAAAGGACACAGCCTGTGGGTGTTAACTCTGTACGATGACAGGCCGATGACCGGCGTCTGTGACGGGGCCTGAGAATCTCAGGGACTTTGCTCCAGTCATTGAGGAAGGGGGTCGGGGGTCCTTGGCTGCCACAGGGAAAGGACGCCAGGTGGCAGCTGTCCCTGTGGGCTGGTTGGCTACCTGAGGCTGGGTGCTGTCTCCCCCAGGTCCCTGTTTTTCAAAGCCCAGCCAGAGAGGCCCCTAACGCGCTGCCCCTGTCCAGATGTGTCTCAGCAAAAAGATGGTGGGCTCTGGGGGGAGGGGAAGGACGCAGGGCCAGCCCTTGCTCCCTGCCTCATCGTGGCAGGGAAGTCACACCAATCTTCTCCCCCAGGAAGCAGGGCTGGAGTTTCTTCAGGGTCATGCCCTTCTTGGTTATGCGTGGTATGCGCTGGACCCCAGGCTCTGCCCCCAGCCAGCTGGTGGGCGTGGTCCCTCAGGGCTCTTGGGGCGGTGGGAAATGAGGCATAGGATCTGTCACCTGCCCTGTGAGCCCTACCATGGCCCTAGGCAGATGGAAAGATCTGAATCTTTGTTTACCATTATCTTTTTTGCCCTAATTTGGATTTTTCCAAAAGGTTGCCTTTTTATTAATATTTTTATTGATTTCAGAGCGGAAGGGAGGGGAGAGAGAGATAGAAACATCAATGATGAGAATCCTTGATCAGCTACCACCTGCACTCCCCCTACTGGGCATGGAGCCTGCAACCCAGGGAATTGAACTTCCACCTCCTGGTTCATAGGTTGATGCTTAGCCACTGAGCCACACTGGTCAGGCATCTTAAGATATCTTTAAAAAATTTTTTTAAAAAATTGATCTCAGAAAGGATGGGAGAGGGAGAGAGAGAGAGAGAGATAAAAACATCAATAATGAGAGAGAATTATTGATCAGCTACCTCCTGCACACCCTTCTACTGGGGATTGAGCCCACACTTGGGCATGTGCCCTGACGGGGAATCAAACTGTGACCCCCTGGTTCATAGGTCAACGCTCAACCCCTGGGCCACACCAGCCGGGCTTAAGCTCTCTTGATGACTGAGTCCTTTGGTGCTCCCTTCAGTTTTGTGCTGAGTCAGCTGCCTCCCTCACCTCACTTGTCCAGTCTTGCTCCCAGTTGCTGTCCGAGATTCAGAGAGGTATAGCTGGACAGAGGAGGCGACCCCCGGCAGCTTGGCCCTAGAGCTCCACCCTGCCCTGCGGGGAAGACAAGTCCTGTCTTGCTCCCTGGTTTGGTTAGACTTGGGACCCCTTTCAGCCGTCCTGAGTGGCAGCTGTCATCGGGACACAGGAGGGCGGGGCCTGCGGCGGGCCCCCTGGCTGCCCTCTGTGCCCACTAGATGGCGCACTGGCCGCACAGGAGAATGCGGCACCCCTCCCCTTGGAGATTCCAGCTTTTGAGAGTCACTTGCCAGCCTGGGGAGCACCTGTTCATTTGACCCCCACAGGCAGCCCAGTTCCCAGGGGGGGAGACTGAGGCACGGAGAAGTGAAGTGACTCACCTATTGTCTTTCAGTCCCTAATGAATATTGGCTGTGGATTCTGGCATTATACCTGACATACCTCAAATCCCTATCTTCCTGGATCGGTTCTGGATCTATTTCATAATTTTTTTTTAATCCTTACCCAAGGGTATGTTTTTATTGATTTCTTAGAGAGAGAAGAAGGGAGAAGGAGGGAGAAACATGGGTGTGAGAGAGAAACATCAATCGGTTGCCTCCTGCACATACCCAACTGGAGATCAAATCTGCAACCTGGCTGGAAATGGAACCGGAAACCTTGTGGTGTATGGGACGATGCCCCAACCAACTGAGCCACCCAGTCAGGCTTCATCTAGCTTACAGGCACCTTTGACAACCGGGTGAAAGCTCTAGGACTTCTCCTTGGGAAAAGTTTGAAAATGATTTTCTGAGCTTCAAGAATCGCACAGAAATGGATTAAGAACCTCCTCTCTACGTGTTTGCAAAAGCCTTTTTAAAATTGAATTTTTAGTTTGAAAGTATTACATATGTCCCCCTTTCACCCCCATTAACCCCTTCTAGTCTGCCCCACCCCCGCCCCAGGCCTTGACCACACTTTTGTCTGTGTCCATGGGTTATATCAAAGAACTTGTATACATACATGAATAAACAAAAACCTTTTGGATACATCAAAATTCACATTTGGGGCAAAATCAATAATGATGAATGATAATGCTCCTCTCTCCCCCTAATAAAGTGCACTACTGAGAGACACATAACAAGCTATGCATTCTTAGAAATAGTAATCACTTATAAATAGCAATCATCTCCTAGAAGAGCTTACCTTATAAAGAATTAAATGCAAAGCATGCTTATAAGAACTCCCTCTCTCCCCTTCTCCCTCCCTCCCTCTCTAAAAATCAATAAAAAAACAACAACACATATCTTCAGGTGAGGATTTAAAAAGGAAAAGAGACATTTTTTAAAAGGTGGACTAGAGCCCAAGAGCTGTGTGTGAGGCATTGAATGTGTACGCCTGGAGTTGGATGACTGTGAAGTTGGGAGTCATTGATGGAAGGATGGTGCCAACAGTTAAATGTCTTAAAACACTTTGGTTGGTTATAAAGAGAAACTCAAGGGCAGCATCGCACACTGAGCTTCAGATGAGTCGTATGTACAACGACGCGGCTCAGGCAAGTGATTCTGTTCTCTCTGCTTTGGGGATGTCAGGGGCACGGTCCCTTACATCGTGCAGTGCTCCCTCTGTCGTAAGAAACCTCATCTCTTGCTAAGTCCAGGGAACAGCTCTGCTCTCCCAGGAAGTGATATGCTTCCTCTTTTCCCAAAGTGAGCATCACTGAAAGACTGGGTCTCTTTTCCCTTCAGCTGCCGGGGAGCTCAGAGCCAAATTCAAAACAG
>NW_006292094.1:3993793-3998318 GCF_000327345.1 Myotis davidii | reverse complement strand
TGCTGTGGATTCTGGCATTATACCTGACATACCTCAAATCCCTATCTTCCTGGATCGGTTCTGGATCTATTTCATAATTTTTTTTTAATCCTTACCCAAGGGTATGTTTTTATTGATTTCTTAGAGAGAGAAGAAGGGAGAAGGAGGGAGAAACATGGGTGTGAGAGAGAAACATCAATCGGTTGCCTCCTGCACATACCCAACTGGAGATCAAATCTGCAACCTGGCTGGAAATGGAACCGGAAACCTTGTGGTGTATGGGACGATGCCCCAACCAACTGAGCCACCCGGTCAGGGCTTCATCTAGCTTACAGGCACCTTTGACAACCGGGTGAAAGCTCTAGGACTTCTCCTTGGGAAAAGTTTGAAAATAATTTTCTGAGCTTCAAGAATAGCACAGAAATGGATTAAGAACCTCCTCTCTACGTGTTTGCAGTGTGTTTGATTTGGGGGCTGGAGGCATGTCTGATGGGTTCAAGGAGCAGCGGAGGGGAGATGTGGTGAGCCGAGCGCAGGTGAGGTCAGAGAAGTCACAGGGCCCTGTTGTGGGGGGGCCAGGTAAAGACCTGCCCGCGTTCTCTGCGTGAAAGAGGGAGCCTGCTTAGGGATTTCAGCCCAGGTCATCATATGACTTATGTTTTCAAAGGATCAGTCTGGCAGCTGAGCTGAGACTAGACAGTGAGTGGTGTGGGGGACAGGGTGGACGTGGGGGGCTAGTAAGAGGCTACAGCATGTTTCCAGTGACAGCTAGTGGTGGCTCACGAAGGGTGGTGACAGCAGGGGCGGTGAGCAGTGGTCAGATGGTCAGATCCGGGATATAGTTTGAAGACGGAACAATGAAGTTTCCTGATAAGTCAGGTTGGGGATGGGAGGGGTCAAGGCTTTTGGCCTCATTAAACAGAGAAGTGGAATTGTCATCAGCTGAGGGGGGAGGCTGCAGATGGAGCAGGCGTTTAGGGGAGGAGCAGGTGTTTTGGCTGTTGAGTTTATATGGCTTAGAGCCCTGACCAGATGTCTCAGTTGGTTGGAGCATCGTCCTGGACCCCAAAAGGTAGATTTCATTCCTGGTCAGGGCACATATGTAGGTTGCAGGCTCACTCCCCAGTCAGGGAGTGTATGGAAGGCGACCAGTGTTAGGGCAGAGGCTGGAAAGTTTTCACAATGAAATGTGGGAGGGAAATTCGGAAGCTGGTACCGTATGCCCATATTTATTACATTGGGGTCTTTCCCGAATGAAAAATTCTACCACGTGGAGGGAGATGGTGCCAACAGTTAAATGTCTTAAAACACTTTGGTTGGTTATAAAGAGAAACTCAAGGGCAGCATCGCACACTGAGCTTCAGATGAGTCGTATGTACAACGACGCGGCTCAGGCAAGTGATTCTGTTCTCTCTGCTTTGGGGATGTCAGGGGCACGGTCCCTTACATCGTGCAGTGCTCCCTCTGTCGTAAGAAACCTCATCTCTTGCTAAGTCCAGGGAACAGCTCTGCTCTCCCAGGAAGTGATATGCTTCCTCTTTTCCCAAAGTGAGCATCACTGAAAGACTGGGTCTCTTTTCCCTTCAGCTGCCGGGGAGCTCAGAGCCAAATTCAAAACTCAACCGTAACACATTAACCCCTTGGGTCTGTAGAGCCTGCATAGTTGCATGTTTACTTTCCGTCACCTCGATGTCCTATCTTTAATACCCAGTTTTGGTTTTTAATTTTTACTTTCTCACATGTACTCTTCCTAGAGTCATTTCAAATCTATATTGAATGAGAAAGAGTATAAAATAGAGAAGGAAATAAACATAATTGAATAAAGTTGCTTTTTAATAACAACACAACTCATTGTTTTAAAGTATAAAAAAGATATTGGAAATTTGTCTCCGAAGTAATTTTCTATACGCAGTCTTATCTTCCCACTGACTTTCATTATATTTGAAAATGTGTCCCTCAAGGACAAAGAATTCTACTCCCAAAATTATAACAATCCCACTTCCAAATTGCAGCAAATACTTGTATGCAAATTCACACATTTTAAAGAGCTAAGCTAAATAAGATACTGAGAATAATATGCCAAATGAGTCACAAAGTGCAAATGCAAAAAAGCACAGTTGTTCTTACGTCTGGTGCAACGACTGCGAGGTTGCAGGAAGAGGAATGTGGCTTTTCTTACCGGACACGCTGCCCTGCGAGGCTCGGAGGCACAGCCTGCCTGGAACCCACTGACGCCGCGGGTCCCAGACCTCGGCCGGCCTCGGGGGCCTTCTCTGGGCCACTCACTTAAAGCTCCTGCTTCATTCGTCTGCCAACCTTGGTTCTTCAAGTCAATTCTGCAGCCAATTAGCTGTGGCGTAAGGTCAATGTGCTCTGAGCCTCAGTTTCCCCATCTGTAACCTGAGGAAGGCCAGAGCCCAGGCGGTTCCCAGCCCTGCCGGCCCATCAGGATCACCTGGGCAGCTTCCTGAAGTCAGACACCGCTGCACCAGAGTCCGTACTTTCAGTTCCAGGTACAGTAAGTTCTAGAACAGGCAAACCCTCTTCTCTGATGGGAACAATCAGAACAGTGGTTGCCAGGGGAACAGGAGGGAGTGTCGCCTGGGAAGGAGCAGGAAGGAACTTTCTGGGGTGACGGTGCTGCTGTCTTAATGGGAATATGGGATACACTGGTGTGTGCATTTGTCAAAAGCGATTGGATGGCACATTTAAGATGTGTGCATTTCACTGTATGCATATTGACCTCAACAGAAAAGAATGGCTGTCACAAAACAGTGGACTCTAGTTAATAATATCTGTGCTGAAGTGTTAGGGGTGAGATGCGCTGATGTCACAACTCATTTTGAAATGCACCCCCCCACTCCCCCAAAATACACAGCTTGTTGGATGGGTTGAGGGAGAGTTGAGTAGACATGTGACAAAGTGAGCATAATAAAATGTTAATTGAGGAATCCAGGTGGTGGGTACATGGGAATGTACTATAAAATTCTTTCACATTTTTATTGAGGTTGGAAAGTTTTTTGTTTTTTAAAAAATGTATTTTATTGATTTTTTTACAGAGAGGAAGGGAGAGGGATAGAGAGTTAGAAACATCGATCAGCTGCCTCCTGTACACCCCTATTGGGGCAGGGGGATGTGCCCACAACCAAGGTACATGCCCTTGACCGGAATGGAACCTGGGACCCTTGAGTCTGCAGGCCGACGCTCTATCCACTGAGCCAAACCGGTTAGGGCAGAGGCTGGAAAGTTTTCACAATGAAATGTGGGAGGGAAATTCGGAAGCTGGTACTGTATGCCCATATTTATTACATTGGGGTCTTTCCCGAATGAAAAATTCTACCACGTGGAGGGAGATACATTTAAGACAAAAATGTCTTAAAACACTTTGGTTGGTTATAAAGAGAAACTCAAGGGCAGCATCGCACACTGGGCTTCAGATGAGTCGTATGGACCACGACGCGGCTCAGGCAAGTGATTCTGTTCTCTCTGCTTTGGGGATGTCAGGGACATGGTCCCTTACATCATGCAATGCTCCCTCTATTGTAAGAAATCTCATCTCTTGCTAAGTCCTGAAGTGTTAAGCCATTCATTAACAGAGATACTGGGGAGAAAGGACGCATCGGGCGAGTGTTGTTTCTTACTCCTGACGATGAGTTGATGGGGCTGGAATCTTCCCACAGGTAACGATAATGGGAGAGGCCTGGGCTCTGGGCGCCGGGCTCCGTTGTCATGGCGTTTGTTGCTAGGGCCGCCCGGCCCCTGACTGGTAGTGGCAGCACCTGGTGCAAGTTTGGCCGCTGCAGAACGTCCACTTGCCTCAGCCACCAGGGGGCGCTGTCACCCTAGCAGTTGGCCTGAAACTCCCACACTGTTCAAACCCCACAGCTTGAAAAGGTGTTTTCCTCTGGGGGCATTACAGGGCTAGTCCCATCATGCCTTGCTTGCCTTCTTAATTCGCCCACCCCCCAAAGCATCAAACCTCCAGGTCATAGACCCTCTTTCCTCTCTAATCTGACAACCCACCTCCCCACCCCCGCATCCTTCTCACCTTCTCAGCCTGGACTGAGGGCACCACTAGATCAGTGGCCAGCAAGCCCCCTCCAGGCGTGGCCCCTTCTGGGCAGGTTCGGCTCCCTCTTACCTGGCTCATCGCCTTGCCCCATGCCCTCTCCCGTTGGGCGTTTCTTCTCTTAGCACTGCTCCCCCCGCCGCCCCCCGCCCCACCAACCTGCAGAATCTGAGCTGGGGCGGCATCCCCCATGCTGCTTCTGGACATTTCCCTTGCTTTCTCACTCAAAAGCCAGCCACTCACCTGCTGTCCCTCTGGGTGGCTGCCGTCTGTCGGTCTGCTGGTCACTCGCTGAAGATTTCCCCTCCTGGCCAACCGTCTCTTCCACCCTCCTGCCATATTTCAATGACCCATGTGGGTGGCCATCCCATCCCCTGGTCTATCGCTACCTTGACGTCCTCACCTCCAGGGATCTTCCCAACACCCCCACTCAGCCACCCTTCCCGTGGTCACACCCGGGGCCCTGCCATGTTCTAG
>NW_006292094.1:3992864-3993389 GCF_000327345.1 Myotis davidii | reverse complement strand
GCCACCCCACCCGCCCGCTGGCCTCCCCAGAGGGCCCACCATCTCCTCGCTGGTGCTCCCTTCCTTACTCATGGTCCCTTATTTAGCCAACTCCCTCGCCTCTCTCTCCTACCATCGCCCCCCACTGAGCAAACCCCAGCACGGATGACACACACTGGCTGGTTCTCTTCCCACACGCAGGCCGCCCAGCATCCCGGGAAAATCACACCATCAGCCTGGCTCCCTTCACTTTACTAGTATATTCACCATCAGGGACGTCAAAGGAGTGGGTGCCCCATGCTGCCCGCAAGCAAGCCCCCCACTTTCTGTAGGCTCGCTCTCCCACTCTCTGTGACAATGACTTCATGCTCCCCTCTCTCCTCCAGCCCCCGGGCCTCCTCCTGCTTCTCAGAAGCCCGAATCCCACCTCCATCCAGACATGAGAAGCCGCAGCGTGAGCTCTGGGGTCTGCACGTCTCTCTCCATCCCCACATCCCTAGGGGAGAATCCGGCTTCTCTCTGAGGCCCGCTGCCCCTCCCCCAGCT
>NW_006292094.1:3992191-3992815 GCF_000327345.1 Myotis davidii | reverse complement strand
TGGGGCTGAGACTTTTTAAAAAAAGAAACTCAGAGTAACCTCTGTTTACCTAGGGGCTGAGAGGATGGAGGTTGCCAAAGGCACCGAAGAGTTATTCTATTTTTTTTTTAAACCTGGAAATAAAATATCACCATGGCAGATGAATCCGATGAATCATCGCTGGCGCAGACCTCCAGGCGAGGGGATTGTGAGGCGTGGGGCCGCCCCTTGGGGCAGTGCCTGCACCTGGCGGGGAATGGGCTTGCTCGGTGTGAAAGCCTCATTTTCTTTTCTCAGATTTCTCTCTTGCACGTTTCCGGCCTTGCTCACCTCCCATGTCTTCCCGGGCGTCACTCACATTCTCACTTCGGATTGTTCTTCACTCTGAGCCTCCCCTCTCCTTCTTAAAAACTGTGTTTCTCTCTGCGCCCAGGAAGACCAGGTGGCCGGCGCCCAGGCCCAGGGCAGCTCCGGGCCCAGGTGAGTTTGCTCAGCTGGAGGCAGAGTCTGCAGAGCAGGACCACGCTGGTGACTCTGCGGAGAACAGACCTCAGGCGGGGAGGCGGGGTACGCGCGCTGCTGCCGGCAGCTGGGCCGGAGGTGACGAGGTGACGGGTGAGGGAGAGAGGAGGCATTCTCCTGTTG
>NW_006292094.1:3980620-3992116 GCF_000327345.1 Myotis davidii | reverse complement strand
CTGGGAGGGGAGAGCCCTCCCAGCACAATCATAGCCAACAGCTATAGCTGTGAGCTTGAACCTATGGTCCGAACACGTGGCCCCACGTGCCTGAGTGATAGAGTTCAGGTGCATGTCGTTGAGTGGGACTGAAACCCACGAGAATGCTGTAAACATCTTGGTCACGCCCCTACTTTGCCTCGTGGCATCTGCTATAAAATAAAGATACGGCTTGTGGGCGCGGGCGCTGTCCATCGGAGGGGCAGCGTCCCACCAAGACCCAGATCTCATTCTCTTGTCTGTCTTTTCTAAGCCTTTCACCGCCCCCACTCAGGGTCACTGAACCAGGCTGAGCTGGCATGGCACATAAGGCGCCCCGGGGCTGAGTATGCCATGGCCGTGCCGGCTCCCCACAATCAGGGATTGAGCCCACAACCTGGGCATGTGCCCCGACCGGGAATGGAACCGTGACCTCCTGGTTCATAGGCCAATGCTCAACCACTGAGCCACACCAGCCGGGCAAGGACGTAACATTTTTTGAAAGAGGGAGACTCGATATTGTACAACGGTTTTGTAAGACATTACCAATGAGGGAGGGGGAGAGTTGAGCAGAGGGTGTATGGGATCTCTCCATAAAATTTCCTATAACTGCACGTGAATCTACAATGATCTCAAAATTAAAATTTTAATTAAAACATGTGGTGACCCACAAAATCTCGATGCGAGTGGAATGATTGGCAGCTCCGGGAAGGTGTTACCCACCCGTATTCTTCAGCTCCTAGATGTGCCAGGAGCCTGGGGGCTGCTGGCACAGGTGGTCACGGCCCAGTGAAGGGACTGCGCCTGGCGTCTGAGGGACAGCGGCAGCAGCTGTGGCACCTGCGTGTCCTTCCTAGCGCTCCCCAGGTGGGGGCTGGGCGGGCGGGGAGGCCGCTCATCTCTCAGGGCCCGGCGGAGGGACGGTTTGAACTTGACCGAGGAAAGGGCCTTGGGCACTCGGCTCCTCTAGCAGTTTCAGGGTCACCTCAGCAGGAGGACAGGCCCGGGTGCTTTGGGCTCGGAGGCCGTGAGCAGCAGTGGAGGCCAGAACGACTTCTGGGGGTCCCCCCTTCCAGGCTTGATTAGCGAGGCCGGCTCCCGGGGGTCGGAGCCGGGGAGCGGCTCATCTTGATTATTGCAGATTTATTCACGGAACTTCCCGAACATCTGGATGGGAATATAGGGCTTGGCCCCTGGAGGAAATAGTTAAATGAATCGCTAAAGCACAAAATGTTCCCGTAAAATCGCTTCCATATTTTATTAGATGCAGGCGAGCATGAATTATTAGTGTGAGGCCAACAGGAGGGTTTGCAAATTTCCTGCCTTTCCCTGCCTTTTCCACAAACAGCTCTTCTGCGCCTGGATCATCGTGGAAAGGCTGTAGGTGTAAGGAGTGCTGGCTTGTGAGGGGGGCCACTGCACAACCCGCTCACCCCTCCGTCCACCCATCAGCCATTGGGCTCCCCCTGTACGCCTGCCGCGCAATGCAACCCAAATGGAAGCTGCAGGCATCATTCTCGTTGACCTACCTTCCAGAGACACCGTCCGATGTACAAAGTCCTTGTCTGATGAGCTGATTTTGGGGCTCACTGTCATGAGAGGGACTCCTGTTTCGGGGAGGGGGCTTCCTTTTCCGTTTCTGGGGAGGGGGGTGGGCACATTTTCATATCCCTCTCCACGTTGGACATGCTACTTAACATTAAATTCCTCTCCCTTAATAAAGTCTCATTCGCATCCGTCAGGGTGTGACATTCCTTGGGGGGAAATGGGACACAGTCATGCAAAACCGGCCTTGAACTTGAATGGATATCATTGGTTTGTGGCTCTGCCACTGACCCCAGCTGGGCACCTGAAGGGGTCTGGTTTCTGCTCAGAAAGCTTTTCCTCAAGAAGTCTCCCTCGGGGCAGTTCCCATACCTTCGCCCGGGGTGTCAGTTTGCAGGGCCCCCGACAGCCCTAGAAGCTGTGGGTCACCCTCTGCTCAGCCAGCCCTCACTGGGCCATGTGGTCAGTGGCCGTTGTCCCATCCCCAGCTCAGACCAAGCGGCCGAGACAAGCTGCTCCACTCTCCTGTCCTCTCTGCAGTGGCCACGGGAGAAGCCTCCAAGCCTCCCGCTCACTGAGGTCTCCGGCGACCCCCGCAGCCCTACTGCTGTGCTCAGCAACGAATGGTGTTATTCTCTCCTCCCAGCCCCGTGCTGGGTGGGCTTGAGTAAGGGAGTCCCCTTTGCCCCCAATCTGTGGGCAGAGAAACAGCTCAGCAAGTCCGATTGCAAGTCCAAGGTTACCCGCTGAGTTGTGGAGATTGGATTTGAACTCGTTACACTGCCTGTCCACCAGGGCTCCCCAGGCAGGAGCTGTGTGTCGACCTCTTTCAAAGGCAAAAAAATGTGTTGTCAAAAGTATATATATTGGAAACCAGAGTGAAGAGGCGCCTGGGCGGGAAAGGGTGCCCTGGACCGCGTCTGTTGTTGGGGGTGAGTGTGGAGGAGGGTGACCTGGGGATGTCTGAGGACTCAGTTTATGCTCCAGCTGGGCAGGCACATCGGCTTGCCTCTTCCCTCGGAGCAGCAGGCGGGCGGGCGCCTGGCCTGCTTAGAGATGCAGGAGGCAGGGCTGGTTGGAAACAGGAATGCAATCTAATTACTCTGCAAAGCCAGAGGGGCCGTCTAGTGCTTATTAACTGAGCGCTCATCAGAGGCCCCTTGGGAACCAACTTTCAAATTCCTACGGAAAAACATTCTCTAGAGCGTCCATTGTGGTGCATGGAGTAGAATAAATGTGGCTGCGGCTTCACTTGAATAATTGAGGATCTCGTGGTGTTTCTGGGTCAGGGTTGGACACGTGTGGTCTCAGCCTGGCGTTCCGGGAATGCCCAGGTCTCAGCACCCGAGGATCCAGGCGGGAGGGGGGCCCCACCCCCTGGGGCTGCGTGGCTCCAGGCAGGGCTCGGCCGCGTTGATCTGCAACTCTTTCCTCTGTGACAGTGGACGGGACCAGCCTCCACTTCATGGATCATCTGAGGGCGTCGTAAGGCTCGCATTGAATGAGATGATCTATGTTCTCCTCTTGATGGTGAGACCACTGGGCAACACCAGCTGCCATCATCACAGGCAGAAAGGTGTCCGAGAGGACAGGCGGAATGTCTCCGTAAGCCCCGCTTGGGCTTGTCCATCAGTCAGGGTCTCCGGAGAACACACTCACACTGACTTGCTGTGAGGAACTGGCTCATGGAATGACGGAGGCTGAGGAGTCCCGCGGTGGGCCATCTGCACGTGGAGGCCCCGCCAGGCTGGGGGTGCAGGAGAGGAGAGGAGAGGAGACACTCCAGCAGAAGCAGTGAGGCAAGAAACAAGGGGAGAATTCCTCCTCCCTCCACCTGTCGCTCCATTCAGGCCTCGATGGCCTGGAGGAAGCCCACCCCCATGGGAGAGGGCCGTCTGCATTACCCAGTCTACAGATTCGAATGCTAATCTCACAGACAAATCTCACCTGGCAATACCCTCACAGACAAACCAGAAACCATGTTTCGTCTGGCACTCACCGCCGGTCAGGAGACCACCTGAAATGAGCCCTCACCGCTCGGGACGGTCCTTCTGCTCACCCCTGACGTTGGAGACGGGGTCTGGCAGCTCAGCTCGCTTCCCGGGGGAGAGGGGAAAAAACTTTGAGAGCCAGTGGGGCCCAGGTCAGGGCAGAATTCTTTATGCAGGGGGGTGGCCTGGGGTCCCTGGGGGGCTCCCTTCTCACCTTTGCTCTGTGTCCCTGAGTTGGGTCCAGTGTGCAGGTGGCCTCTCCAGGCTCTGTCTGTGTCCAGGAGGCAGGCTGGCATCTATCAATAAGGAGCACCAGGATTCGGGGGGCCATGGCCCCCCTGGGGAAGGGAGCATGTTTTCCTTTCTCTCTCCTGGCTTGGCAGAAGGGCTGTCCCCAGGGAGGGTGAGGGTAACCTGGACGTGGAGGGCAGGTGCGCTCAGGATGGACGATATTGAACCAGGGCCCAATCTGAAGAAAAGTAGGATTCGAGAGGTTCTGGGACAACTTCCCAGGGAGTCCCCAAGGCCAGCCCAGGGCTCAGGAGGAGGAGGAGCACAGGCCTGAGGAGGAGAGCGCCTCCTGCAGGCAGGTGTGAATAATGCAATGCTGTGGCTGCTTACAGAACCATCAGGAGGGGAGGGCGCTTGTGCATTCCCTTTCATTTCTCCTCTGCCCCTGTGGGGTGTCTGCCTGGTGTGCCCACCTGCCGGGGAAGCCGAGCCTCCAGGCTGCGTGTGGTTTGGCTCAGGGTTGAGCAGATTGCTCTAGAGCAGCGGTTCTCAACCTTCCTGGTGCCGCGACCCTCTAATACAGTTCCTCCTGTTGTGGTGACCCCCAATCATAAAATTATTTTCGTTGCTACTTCATAACTATAATTTTGCTACTGTTATGAATCATAATGTAAATATCGGATATGAAGGATGTCTTTTCATTGTTACAAATTGAACATAATTAAAGCATAGTGATTAATCACAAAAACAATATGTAATTATATATGTGTTTTCCGATGGTCTTAGGCGACCCCTGTGAAAGGGTCGTTCGAACCCCAAAGGGGTCGCGAACCAGAGATTGAGAACCGCTGCTCTAGAGGCAGGGAAAGGTGCAGACTTCTGCTTGGCCCCCCGGGGGGCCCCAGCCAGCCAGGGACCGCTAGGGTCTCTGCTGGGAGCCCCTTGCCACAGGAGAGCCATTCATTAGGCCAGTGGTTCTCAACCTTGGCTGCACGTTAGAATCACCTGGGAATCTTTTTAAAATCCTGATTTCTGGGCCTCATCCTCCGGAAAATCTGTCTTTGTTACGAATGTTGTGGCCCCACCCCATAACAAAAAAACAGAATTTCTGGAAGATGAGGCCCAGAAATCAGGATTTTAAAAAGATTCCCAGGTGATTCTAATGTGCAGCCAAGGTTGAGAATCACTGCATTAGGGTGAAGAACAGACAGTGTGCATTAGGAAAAGAGAACCCACCTGGGTATTTGAGACGCCGTGGGTTTGTTGGTTACCCAGGTGACTGGAGAGTGGGGAAGCCCAAGTGTGAAGTGAAGCGGCTCCGTGATGAGCTGCAGCCCTTGGATTGGCCAGACCGAGGGAGGAAGTGCTTTTCCTGGAGCCTGGTATCTGCAGCCACTTGGGGGAAGGCAGAGTCATGGCCAGGGCCTTGGATCCTGTAGGGGTAGGAAGGCTGTGACCGACCCGTGGAGGGAGACACAGTGTGATGGGCACCAGAGCCATTAAGGAGGCGGAGCTGTGTTGGTGACGCCACCCAGAAAGAGGTGGGGACAGACCCTGGCTTCTCCCTTCATCCTGCCCCCCAGTTTTAAAAGAATTTATTATAAAATACACATAAAATTTACCACCTTAAACATTTTGTTGTTGTTCATCCTCACCTGAGGATATTTTTTCCATTGAGTGGAAGGTGAGGGAAGGAGGGAAAAAGAGAGAAAGAGAGAGAGAGAGAGAGAGAGAGAGAGAGAGATATCAATGTGAGATACATTGATTGATTGCTTCCTTCATGTGCCCGACTGGGACCCAGGATTGAACTTGCAACCCAGGTACATGTCCTTGAATGAGAATCAAACCCGCAACCCTTTAGTGCGTGTGCCAAAGCTCTAACCACTGAGAAGCACTGGCTGGGGCATCACTTTAAACATCTTAAGTGTACAGTTCAGTAGTGTTAAGTATATGCAGATTGTTGTGCAACCATCGCCACCATCCACCTCCGGAACCTGTCCATCTTGCATAACTGAAACTCTGCCCGGTACAGGAGCGCCTCAGTCTGTCCGAACAGCACCGAGCAGTGAGGGGCCCTGTCTCCACGCCACAGTGGATGCCTGGGGTTTTCTCCTCCAGTGTCCTGTCCTCATCCTTCTGAAGCCTGAGTTTCCTGAGGGTTCTCTCCCGTTTCTTGAGGGTTGGGTAGCACTGACACCTCTCAGCCTCAAGCTCATCGTGCAATCCGGCCTCTTGGTCACATTGACTGGCCGGAGACTCGAGCTGAGTCCTAGGACCAGAGCGACCATCTCCCACTGGATTGGCAGGGCCGTGAAGGCACCATGTGGACCAGGCCTGCCTGAGAACAAAGCCAACAGAGGGGAAAGCACAGCCATGGGCCACAGCAGCAGAGTGCTGACAACATTGTTTCTAAGCCTGGATGCAGCTATACCTGAAGGTACATCTCACCCATGGGTGCTAAAAAGTTCTCTCTCTCTCTCTCTCTCTCTCTCCATATATATACATACTAGAGGCCAAGTGCATAAAATCCATGCACTTGGGGCAGGGGGTCCCTCAGCTCAGCCTGCGCCCTCTTGCAGTTCGGGAGCCATCGAGGGATGTCCAACTGATGGCTTAGGCCCACTTCCTGGGAGCAGGTTTTTTTAGAAAGAGGGAGGGAGTGAGGATGGGAGGGAGAGAGAAGCATCAATGTGAGAGAGACACATCGATTGGTTGCCTCCTGTACGTGCCCTGACCAGGACCCGGGCCAGGGAGGAGCCTGCAACCAAGGTATGTGTCCGTGACTGGAATCGAACCTGGGACACTTTGGTCCGCAGGCTGGCCCTCTGTCTACTGAGCCAAACTGGCTAGTGCCGTATCTTTCTTTTTTAAAATATATTTTTATTGATTTCAGAGAGGAAGGGGGAGGGAGAGAGAGCTAGAAACATCAATGATGAGACAGAATCATTGATCAGCTGCCTCCTGCATGCCCCCTACTGGTTATTGAGCCCACAACCCCAACATGTGCTCTGTGTGGAAACTGAACTTCGACTTCCTGGTTTATAGGTCGATGCTCAACCACTGAGCCACACCAGCCGGGTGGAAGTTCCCTCTTGTTGAAAGGCCCAGTTGTGTTGGGATTTCAGCCACTTCCCACTGGGAGTCCTGATTAATGCACATGCCATGGGCCCACGTCCCGGCCTTCGCATGCCCTCTGGGCCTGATGTTCCTTGGCTATTGGCTCCATAGGACGAGTGGTCCCTCTGTAGCAAGTGGTTTGCGCGGAGACAAGCAGATCAGAAATTGGTGGGATACCATTGGGGGTTTTAGAGCCAGGAGGTGTATTTTTTCCCATCCCGGGCTTCTTTCTTTTTTAAATATATTTTTTATTGATTTTTTTACAGAGAGGAAGGGAGAGGGATAGAGAGTTAGAAACATCGATGAGAGAGAAACATCGATCAGCTGCCTCCTGCACACTCCCCACTGGGTATGTGCCTGCAACCAAGGTACATGCCCTTGACCGGAATCGAACCCAGGACCCTTGAGTCTACAGGCCGACGCTCTATCCACTGAGCCACACCGGTTAGGGCCATCCCAGGCTTTTGACGACTTGCTCAGGGCCCCTCTATGAGAGCTGGTGGGGCTGGGACTATCCAGGTTGTCAGGCCCTTTGGCGGCTCTGCCAGAATTTGGGCCTCTGGTGAAGGCTGCGAGCGTGTGTGTGCGTGTGAGTGTGCATGTGTGTGAGTGTGTGTGTGTGTGTGTGTCCTCATCAGGCCGGGATGGCAGCCTTTTGTTTGTGCAATGGCCACCCAGCGGAAAGAGATCTCCTGGTGACAGTGGGCATGGGGGCTCAGGTGGTGGTGCTGGCCCCGCCCTGGCCCAGGCTGGCCTCTCTGCTCCCTGGTCCAGGAGGGCCGCTACAGGGCACAGGGCACTTTGTGCTTCAAGGACAAAGCCGGAGTGGAGCGGAGCAGCCCAGGGCCTCGTCAGCCCTGGCCACTCCCGTTCCCACCCCCCACCCCCTCCCCGGGCACTTTGCACATTCAAAAGCTGTTTTGGAAGCAGCAGCACATCTGAGTCTCTTTAATGCACGTCCCAGCCGGCACAGATGTGCATCAGTGAAAGGATGTTCTCTGAACCAAAGTGCTTCTGTGGGGCTCACCATCCCCTCTCCCTGGGCGCTCGCTCCCGGCCAAGAGCCTCCGATGGGCCTCGCCTCAGTTCCTGTGGCCGCTGCTCGCTGCTCGCAGAGGTGGCCGCCCTGGCTGAGAGAGAGAGGGTAGGCGTGTGAGTGTGGGAGGCAGAGGGTCAGGGACTCCAGCGGGGAGTGGAGACAGGGAGCGGGAGGAAGCCGGCCCAGGGATGGGGAGAAGGATGTGGGCTCCTGGGGGAAGCTGGCCTGCCCAGAGCCCTGCCTCAGTTCATGTGGCCACGGGCCTCCGGCTACCGCCCCTCCTGCACACGTGGTCCCTACATGACAGACTATCCTGAAAGCAGTCCCATATGGAGCCGGGCGGACATGGGGGCGGGGAGAGGGGGGTGCTGGGGAGGGAGTGGATCGATAGGAAACAAAGCTCAGGGTGTGTGTGGGGGAATCTTTGCAGGTGAGGAGACCACAGACACCGGACTAATGAGAGAAGCGGGGCATCTGGCAGCTCCCAGACCGGAGGATCGCACAAAGCTCGTTAAAACCTGCGAAGACGGAAACGAAGCCCCTAAAAACGTGCCAGTCAGACAGCTGGACGCCGGAGGGAAGACATCCGATGTTTCTGTCGTTTGCAAAAATACATTATTTTGATTTTGAGGAGGAGGCACAGAAATTCGTGATTCAACTTTTAAAGCAATTTTCAAAGTTTTTTCTTTTAAGCTTAAAAATGTCCCTGGAAAGGAACATGAAGACACGTGTGATTTGAAAATGAAAGCCTCTCCCTTCAATGAAATGAAGGAAACACTTGGATATTCCCCGGCAGTGGTGGTCCCCATGGGCGGGGCCGAGGGGGGCGGGGGCAGAGGTTATAGATCCACTGGCCACTATGCCGAAGGTTCGTGTCCTGGTAACTTCCAGCTTCTTCTTTTTTTATTTTCATTGATTTCAGAGAGGAAGGGAGAGGATGAGGGAGATAGAAACATCAATGATGAGAAAAAAAATCATTGCTTGATCATTGCTTGGCTGCCTCCTGCACACACACTGGGGATTGAGCCCACAACCCAGGCATGTGCCCTGACAAGGAATCAAACCATGACCTCCGGGTTCATAGGTCGGTGCTCAACCACTGAGCCATGCTGGCCGGGCTTTCCAGCTTCTTTCTCTGGTTCCTGTCAACTGGCCTCCTGGGCAGTGCCCCCACAGGGCCTGTGAGCGTGAGCTCCCAGAAGACACTCCCCAACCCCGCGCCTACTGGAGGCGGGAGATTCCAGGGAAACTAGCAGGATCGGATCTAACAAGGGGGTTTGTGAGCTCAGACAATCTGAGGGGAAAAAGAATTCCTTTGGGAAAAAGAATCCACAAAGACAATATAAACTTGGGTATGAAAATGAGCGTTTGTTTGGAATGAGAAAGGAAGTCACCACACAGCACTGGAGCCCTGGGAATTCAGGTCCCGTTCTTCCTCCCTCTTCAGGCAGCCTACCAGACATGTTTGCCGACCCCAGCCTGGCTTCTCTCCCCTCCTCGCATGCTCTCTGGCTCCCAGCATCTCCCAGCTCTCGCAGGAGCCCAAGCAAAGGAGGCTTCCTTAGCTTTAGCAAGGATCTGCCCAGGGAATGAGGCTGCCCAGGGAAGTCCCACGTCTGCCCCGGCCTGCGATTTGCCTCTGGCGGGACCCAGGGCCTGTGAGTGAGGGAGAGGCTGGATTTGGAAAGACCAGCACTCCTGGGCACAGGGATTGGGGCAGTTGCCTGGAGGCAGCCTGACGGGGGTTTGCAATGTGAGTGGATGAAATCTGGCCAATTGCCAGATGGATCACATAGATAGGAGGGCGCTGGCAAGCCAGAGCCTGGTGGCAGTTGTGGGCAGAGCCATCCAGCTGGGGCCAGGCTGGCGGCGTCTTGGCTAAGACATGGAGGTTGTCTTGCCAGGGCTAATCGCTGGCGTGGGTGAGGGAGCCTGGGGTCCCTCAGGCCCAGAGCCCCCACTCCAGTTTACCCTACTCGGTTTGTTTTGATTCTGGGCAAACTGGGACATCACAGTCATTTTCCAGGAGGCCTACCCGCTGAACAAGGAAGTGTAGTTGGCCTGTGAGAATGTCTGTCCACATTAAAAAAAAAAAAAGCCCAGCTGGTGTGGCTCAGTGGTTGAGCATTGACCCATGAACCAGGAGGTCACGGTTTGGTTCGATTACCTGTCAGAGCACATGCCTGGGTTGCAGGCTCAATCCCCAGTAGGAGGCATGTAGGAGGCAGCCAATCAATGATTCTCTGCCATCACTGGCGTTTCTATCCCTCTCCCTTCTCACTCTGAAATCAATAAACACACACATATATAAGGTTGTCCATCCAGAGTGAGCAGCCAGTGGTCACGTGGCCCATCTGAAGGACAGAGGGTCCTGGCCTGTCGGCAGGCACGCCCAGTGGCTGTATCTCAGAGGGCAGATAACTCAGTTGGCATTGTGGTTTTTATCGGTCTCATTTTTTTGAACTTGGTCCCTGCCAGTTCACCCCCAAGAGAGATGGAGCCACTTCCCTGTGCCCACAGAATCAATGTCTGGTGCGGCGCCAGGGCGGTAGCTATCACCCTAATGAATGAAAACTAGATTTCTGAGCGAGCCGGGGGCGGGCTGGGCCCAGGAATGCGATGAGTCCCCAGGAAACGCTCGCTCTGCACGGCCGTCTTCTCCCCGTGTCTCTCCTCCTGGTGCCCTCTGTGTCCCCATTTCCCCCAGCAAGACACAGGCCCTGTCGGATTAGGGCCACACAGGGGACCTCTTAGATGATTACATCTGCGAGGACCCCCATTATGTGGGCCCCCCCCCAAACTCGCTCCACTTGGAGTCCTGGGTCTGGGATCCCTGTGCCCGGCCCAGAGGCATCTCAGGTCTCTCTCTAATTTGGGTCACCATCTTCCTTCTCCTTCTGATCTTGTGTGTTTCCAGAATTAATGAGACTAAAATTACTTTTCAGAACTTTTGTGGGATTCCGGGACGTCCCCTTACAGTGGTTCTCAACCTTCCTGATGCCGCGACCCTTTAATACAGTTCCTCATGTTGTGGTGACCCTCAATTTCATTGTTACAAACTGAACATCATTAAAGCATAGTGATTCATCACAAAAACAATATGTAATTATATATGTGTTTTCCGATGGTCTTAGGCGACCCCTGTGAAAGGGTCATTCGACCCCCAAAGGCCATGTCTCTCCTCCTGGTGCCCTCTGTGTCCCCATTTCCCCCAGCAAGACACAGGCCCTGTCGGATTAGGGCCACACAGGGGACCTCTTAGATGATTACATCTGCGAGGACCCCATTCCCAAGCACGAGCACATTCTGAGGCGGGGGAATTAGGGCTTCAACGTGTGACATGGGTGCACAATTCAACCCACATCACTTGGATATGCTGTCCACCCTGCCCCCCTCACCCCCATGTTCTTTCCCTTGTTGCTTTTTCTGCAGAACTCAGTCGTCCAGGACGATGTAGACAAGGTGGGTGACCTTGGCTGGCCCTGCCCCAAGCTTTCCTCATCCTCCCTCCACTTCCCCCACCTGTGGACCTTCCTTCCCCTCCACTTCTGTGAC
>NW_006292094.1:3978313-3980429 GCF_000327345.1 Myotis davidii | reverse complement strand
AGAAGTATAGTCTGGAACTATCTAATTCAGTGGTTCTCAACCTTCCTAATGCCGCGACCCTTTAATACAGTTCCTCATGTTGTGGTGACCCTCAATTTCATTGTTACAAACTGAACATCATTAAAGCATAGTGATTCATCACAAAAACAATATGTAATTATATATGTGTTTTCCGATGGTCTTAGGCGACCCCTGTGAAAGGGTCATTCGACCCCCAAAGGGGTCCCAGCCCACAGGTTGAGAACCGCCATAATTTACGAAGCTCATCCACTGCCACCATCTGGTTTGATCCTTAGTCAGAACAAAAAGCAAAACTAACCCTGCACTGGCATGTTTTCTATCCCCATTTTAAAGACTGAGAAACTGAGGCCTAGTGAGGGAGACAAGCTGAAATCAGGTCTGTCTCTTTAAAAATTTTTATTTTTATTGATTTCAGAGAGGAAAGGAGAGTGAGAAAGATCAATGATGAGAAAGAATCATTGATCTGCTGCCTCCTGCACGCCCCACACTGGGGAATCAAGCCTGAAACCTAGACATGTGCCCTGACTGGGAATTGAACTGTGACCTCCTGGTTCATAGGTTGGCATTTAACCACTGAGCCACACCGGCCAGGCCAGGCCTGTCTCTTTGGAACAAGGAGATGAGAAGCAGAAGAGGGGAGGTGACCTGAGGTTGGACAGAGGGTTGACATCCTGCACCGGAACCGCAGGAAGAGGGGGGACACAGCTGCCGGGTCCATCTAGTCCAAGCTCAGCACCTCCACTTGGGCCAGAACAGCTGCCTGGCCTGGGTGGGCCCACCAGCCTCCCCTCTGCTCACAGGAGCCTCCGGGACCCCAGAGCCCCGGCTGAACTGGCCGAGAAGGAACCTTCCACACTGAGGTTTCCGTTACTGGAAAAGGCAAGTTCAATAACGCGATCAACACCGCCAGCTGACCAGACCCAGAGAGCGGCTGTCTCAAGGAAACCATAACGGAGATGACGGATGCCTCGCTCCTATCGGACTGGCATGCTTTATGTGCGAGCGCACTTATGACAACAGAATGTATATAAAAGCGCTCAGTGCCTGCTTCTTGGAAGGAATGAAATAACTTGGAGGGACTCGTATGCCAAGGAGTCGGAAGATGAATGCCCGCCTGTAAGCGTGGCCTTGCTTCATATTTCACAGCGCGGCGGTTCTGCGGCCGGGCAGGTGAGCACGCAGACCGGGATTGTGTGTGTGGAGAACGCTCAGTGATGCATTTGGAGTGTCCACTTCATCCTGTGAACCCACATTCATCCTTGCATGAAGAGGACGAGCATCACAGTTTTCACCCTTCAACTATCCTTCTGGGGGATGGCAGTTTGGGGACTAATCCTATATAATAAAAGCCTAAGCGACCGCTATGATGGAATGACGGGAATGATGGGTTGACAGCTGCTTTAACACGCACTGACCACCAGGGGGAAGACGCTCAACACAGGAGCTGCCCCCTGGTGGTCAGTGAACTCCCACAGCCAACCTCCCATGGCCCCTCCCTCCCCGCTGGCCAACCTCCTGCAGTCCCTCTCCACCCCGAAACAGCCAGCCCTGATAGGCCCCACTTGGGACTGGGTGAGACGCCCTGATTGGCCCCAATTGCTGGCCAGGCAGAGGAACCCCACCTGTGCACGAATTCGTGCACCGGGCCTCTAGTCCTATCTAATAAAAGAGAAACATGGTAATTGGCGTACCCCCCCATCGGCTACTACCCTCCTGCAGCCCCTCTCCACCCCGAAACAGCCAGCCCTGATAGGCCCCACTTGGGACTGGGTGAGACGCCCTGATTGGCCCCAATTGCTGGCCAGGCAGAGGAACCCCACCTGTGCACGAATTCGTGCACTGGGCCTCTAGTAAGGGTATAAGAGCAAGCAAATCAAATACACAGGGTACTATCCTCATGGAGCTTGCTTCCCAGGTGGGTGGGGACTGGAGTTAGAGATACACTGTGGGAACAGGACATGCAGAAGTGATTGGATGTCACCTGTGAAATTAGGCTATAAAAAGACGGTCTTTCTCTCTCTCTCTCTCTCTCTCTCTCTCTCTCTCTCTTTCCACTGTCATCATTGACTCTGGGGAAGTCAGCCCCCACCTCCTG
>NW_006292094.1:3971884-3972724 GCF_000327345.1 Myotis davidii | reverse complement strand
ATGTCAAAGGCTTAAATTTTCTTAATTAGTTCATCTCTCCATGGATGAACATTACTTATTATAGATGGCAACCATCCATTGCTTCTCTCCAGCTGAAGAAGATGGGGACCATTCAACGTGTTCCCCAGTCCCTTCTTCCACAAGTTTAAAGGGCAGCAAACAATTCTCCCCACTCTGCAAGCTGAGAATTTGTCTGAAAGTCACTGAACCATTGACCTGGACAAGCCCCGATGCCCTTGGGGGTGAGGAAGGGAGAAGAGAGGTAGTTGGTGCTGAGAGAGGGGCACCAAGGTGGGAGCTGCCTGCATTTCCTTCTTGAATTGTGCGTGGAACTCTCCGTGAGTCAGCTGGAGAACACAGAAGGCGTCAACTGGAGAGCACAGGGGGCGGCTGAGCCTTGAAGCTTCTGCTGGCACTCCCCAGGAAGCCCCTCCACACAGTGATCCCCAACAACAAGATTGCCCCTGGCAGGAACGGGTGAGGATGTCCAGGAGAAAGGGACTGAGGCTCACCTCTCCTGGGTTGAGAGTGCACAGGGGAGGCCCCAGAAAGCAGTGATGTGTCCAAAATAAGAAAGCTGGCACCTGGACTCCTGACTCATTGGGAACTCTGTTACTGAAGTAGCAGCGAGAAGCAGAAAGAGAACAAACAACTCTTCATGGGCAGCCTTGCTGAGAACATTCTTTCCCCCTCCTCCTCATCCCTACTTGGGAGGAGCAAGGGCCAAGCGAAGCGGAAGGGAATGACATTACCACCCCCTCCACTAAAAGCTGCTGTAGCCACGAGCCCACCTGCACCAGAATGACAAGAGCTATGAATATGAAATTAAATATTTAAATG
>NW_006292094.1:3968842-3970516 GCF_000327345.1 Myotis davidii | reverse complement strand
GCCAGGGAGCATCTGAGCAGCGAGATGAAGTCAGTTCTGGGAAGCAGTGAATTAGGTG
This sequence comes from Myotis davidii, assembly GCF_000327345.1. Classification (NCBI taxonomy): domain Eukaryota; kingdom Metazoa; phylum Chordata; class Mammalia; order Chiroptera; family Vespertilionidae; genus Myotis; species Myotis davidii. The sequence goes on along the minus strand of NW_006292094.1, from coordinate 3,970,458 downwards.
CTGGGCATGTGACTGTAATAATGACGGATAGTAACGCAGACACCGCCGTAACTCACCGACCAGGAGAGGAGACTGGCGAGGGAAATTGATGGCTTTGTGGCCGGGGAAAGAACGTCCCAGACGTGTCTCGGTCTTTTAAAGAGAAACCTTCTCGAAGAGACATGATCTTCAGGAAAAAAAAAAAAGCCTCTCGTTAAACACGTTTAAGTTTCCCAGAGAAAAAGGATCTCTGGCTAAAACAGACAATCCCTCCCCCCAGCCCCGTCCTCCTCCAGGCCTGTCCTCCCACCCACCAGCTCCTGTCGCCAGAATTAGGGCAGCCTGTGGGGACGGGCCACTACCCCACCTCATGTGTGCAGGTGCGTGTGTGCAGGTGTGTCTGTGTGTGTGTGTGTTTGCAGGCATCTCTGTGTCCATGAGTGTGTGCAGGTGTGTCCATGTGTCTGTGTGTTTGTAGGCATTTCTGTGTGCGTGAGTGTGTGAGTGTGTGAGCGTGTGAGTGTATGCAGGTGCATGTGTGTCTGTGAGTGTGCGTGTTTGCAGGCATCTCCGTGTCCATGAGTGTGTGCAGGTGTGTCTGTGAGTGTGTGTTTGCAGGCATCTCTGTGTGCATGAGTGTGAGAGTGTGTGAGTGTGTACAGGTATGTCTGTGTGTGCGTGTTTGTAGGCATCTCTGTCTATGAGTGTGTGAGTGTGTGCAGGTGTGTCTGTGTGTGCGTGTTTGCAGGCATCTCTGTGTGCATGAGTGTGAGAGTGTGTGAGTGTGTACAGGTATGTCTGTGTGTGCGTGTTTGTAGGCATCTCTGTCTATGAGTGTGTGAGTGTGTGCAGGTGTGTCTGTGTGTGCGTGTTTGCAGGCATTTCTGTGTGCATGAGTGTGTGAAATGTGTGTGTGCAGGTGTGTCTGTGTGTGCGTGTTTGCAGGCATCTCTGTGTGCATGAGTGTGAGAGTATGTGTGTGCAGGTGTGTCTGTGTGTGTGTGTTTGCAGGCATTTCTGCGTGCATGAGTGTGTGAGTGTGTACAGCTGTGTCTGTGTGTGTGTGTTTGCAGGCATCTCTGTGTCTATGTGTGTGAATGTGTGAGTGTGTGCAGGTGTGTCTCTGTGTGTGCATCCTTCCAATCCCTTCTCTGCACATGGGAGCAGGCCCTGTGATCCTGGACCCATGGGCCGCTGCCAGGGTGAGGAGAGCTACCAACTAGACGAGGACGATGGGAAAGGGTTTGAAGTTTCACCAGCGCGGGGAAGGAGCTATTTTTACCCGGGTCCTGGGGTTGCCTTCTCCACGCCTATCAGAGCAACCACTAGAAGGGACAAGAGGCAGGCATCAGATGGGCCTCAGGTCGTGGATCGATGTTGATCTTTAATCCTTTATTCATGGTCTTCAGGGAACCCTCGGCCCAGCCTGTGTAGGAAGCCGCCCAAGGGGGCACCTGCAACTGCACCTCCACCCAGGCCCTTCCTGTCCCTAACGAAGCGCGCATGCTTCTCGCATCGAATGCAACCCTGCCTTTACCTGGCCGTCCTCCCATCTCAGCCCTGTCAGGGCCCCTGGTCAGGGCTCAGATTCCATCAGCTCTCTGCTCTTGCTGAGCCCACGCCATTCACCCATGCCG
>NW_006292094.1:3943391-3968811 GCF_000327345.1 Myotis davidii | reverse complement strand
CCCCCACCCCGCCACGCACACCATAATTGTCGCACAAAGTCACCTCTGAGCTCTGGGTTGCCAGGCCGAATGGGCGCTTCCGGCCAAGTGGCTGGGCTCTCGTAGCATCCAGAACCCTCGCCACCATCAGCGGCCTCCTACACACCCCCCACTGGGGATGTGTCCGCAACCAAGGTACATGCCCTTGACCGGAATCGAACCTGGGACCCTTCAGTCCACAGGCCAGCGCTCTATCTACTCAGTCAAACCGGTTAGGGCGCCTCCTTTCTTCCTTGGCTTCTGCAACCTCCCCTCCCCCTGGGACTTAACTTATAAAGGTGACGGGGTGACAACATGGAGAGGACAGTGCCATTAAAAGAAAAGTTTGTGGTTCTAGTTCTCCTGGAAACAAAGCCGCCTCTCCACGCAGGGCCACGTGGGGAAGCCCCAGGCAGGAGGCAGAGCAGGAGTGAGGGGAGCAGAGGCCACCTCCTTGGCTGTTGCCGAGGGAAAGGCATGGCAGAGCGGGCAGGGCAGGGACTGGCTGGTGTGAATAGGGTGGCAGGCTCTGGCCCCAGCGCGGTCTCTAGCTGTCTGGTACGGGGCCCTGGTGCATTAGGGCAGGGGAAATACTGGCTTGTGGGTGAGAGAGGAAGAGGGTGGTTGGGGGTACAGTCTCAGGATTGTTGGATTATTTGTAATATGATTTTCGTGTCCCCATGAAAGCTGGACCACCGGGGAGGCAGACCCAAACTGCTAGTTTGGCCCCATGATTAATGGATATCAAATAGACAGATACTGAATCTAAGAAAACACAGAACAACTGCTCCAAGCCATGGCCTCCTGTCAGCACCCTTTGCTAAGTGCTAAATGTGGGCGTGTCCTGCGGCTGGAACCTCTAGCCACACTCCTCTTGGGGAAAGTCTCTAAGCACCAGGGAATGACATCCATCTCTGTGTGCGTGAGTGTGAGATTGTGTGTGCAGGGGCATGTGTGCAGGCGTGTCTCTGTATGTTTGTACGCATCTCTGTGTGCATGAGTGTGCGAGTGTGTGTAGATGCCTGTGTGCTAATTCAGGGGAGGCCCCCAGAGAAAAATCCAAGTCTCTTCACTACCTGGTAAATATTTAATGTAGTAACCAAAGACGAATGTTAGAGATTTTTAAGAACAAGGTGAAATTAAATGTATACATCATGAAAAGCAGAGGCGGCTGTGCGGACGTGCAAGGCGCATCGATGCTTCAGGGAGAGCCTTCCCAATTCCAGAGACGCTAATTAATATCAGGTTTGTTCGGTTAAGTATCCACGTTACACACGTCAGACCGACCACTGAAATGCTGGCTGCAACAGCCCTAGGTGTCCCTTGGCTCAAAGACGTGTCGTTCCAACCTCTGCCTCCCTTGTCGCACAGCTTCTCCTCTCTGTGCCTCTACACTCAACCACTGAGCCACGCTGGCTAGGCCAATGGCCTATCTTTTAAGCAAGAAATGGGAGGGCAGTAGAGGCACTGAGATGGGGTTTGGGTGTTGTGGGTGCTGCGTGTGTGGCTGAGGTGGTGGGGGTCCAGGGGGGCTCCAATCATAGTGACTACTTTCCGGGTCTTCTCACCTTATATCCTTTCAGAACTTTTAGTATAAACAGATGGATTATGGAAGACCGTTCCATTATTCATCTGGCAAGACGCTCTTGCCTTTGATAGTGAGGGCGACTTCCCACCACTCCTCTGCAGTGCCTGGGCCCCGCATCCCCACCAGCCTAGCCGCCTCTGCAGGAGCCGGAGGAGCTCTCCGCTCGCGGGCTCTGTGCGCTGCGTGGACAGGTGCCCGGGGCCCTGGGCCTGAAGAGCAATCAGTCCCTTCCTGGGGCCAAGGACGCTTACAGCCATGGGATGTCAAGCCGCCAGCTCTATCTTACAACATCCTCGCATAGTTGTTTAAAACTGCAGAATATAACCATCACTCTTGACATAAAAATAGGAGGGTTGGGTAGAGGCACAGGAAAACACTAATGTCGACACGTGGACCGCGGGCCCCAGCTTGCGGTGGGAAGTGCGTTTGCTTCTGTGGCCGGGCAGAGTGGGTTCTGGCATTTGAGCCCATTGCTTTGTGCACCCGACACCCGAGCGCCAGCCAGCCCATGGCTCCGTCCCTCTGGGCACAGCCAGGGACGTGGGACTGGCCTGCTGGGTGCAAAGCCAGCCCTTCTGAGAGATGATGCGAAGCTCCCAGCGGGCCCTGTGGCCGTGAGTCCTGCCACGGTGACAATTGTCCTGGTTCTCTCTGACCCATGGAGCGGTTTTCCCAGGCAGTTCTGACGACACATGTGCTTTGCTGGCAAGGCCAACTCACCACCCTGAGAAAGCTATGGTGCCCGCGCATCCGTAAACCCACTCATCCCACATCCATTAAAGCAGGGGTCCTCAAACTTTTTAAACAGGGGCCAGTTCACTGTCCCTCAGACCATTGGAGGGCCGGACTATAGTTTTAAAAAAAGGTATGAACAAATTCCTATGCACACTGCACATATCTTATTTTGAAGTAAAAAAACAAAATGGGAACAAATACAATATTTGTATTTGCATGTGGCCTGCAGGCCGTAGTTTGAGGACCCCTGCACCAAAGGCATGAGCTAACACCTGTCCTGCAGCAGGCGCCCTGCTCAGCAGTAAATAAAGCCATCAACTTCCAAACGCTGTGTCCGCCCAAGGCCAGCGATTGGGTAATTGGCCGGAGGGTGCAGAGTCCCTGTGGGCTAGCAGTCCTTGTGCAGAGCAACACATCTCGGCTGACATAAGCTTTCAATGTGGCTTCCTGAGACCTCAGGGACCCATCCGTCCGTTCTGCCTGACCGCAGAGCCACTTCCTGGGGGGCTGCCGGGCCTTTAAAACCCGTCCTCTGCTCAACAGAAGGACTGCTGCCCAGGACCCCCACGTGCGCAGTGCTGCGAACAGCTTATTCCCCAAAGCCGGGCCACTGCAGCCAGCGCCTTTGCCTCCCCATCGCCCTGTGGTTCTGTGTTTCTGGCGAGGCTGCCCGCCAGCAAAAATCCATCAGGCTCCATGTCCTCACCTTCACCCCTCAGCGCCCACTGCGTTCCTGGCTTGTACCGGGAAGCATTCCTAAGAGGACGCTTGTCTGCCCGGCAGGCAGGGAAGCCGTGGCTCTGCTTGGCCGGTGTGGGCGTTCCTTCTTATTTATAGGGTCTGTTGTTTGGATCTTCCAGGGCATCACGGAGGAAAGATCCCCACACATTTAAAATATCTTACCTCTGGCCCGGCCGGCGTGGCTCAGTGGTTGAGTGTCGACCTATGAACCAGGAAGTCACAGTTCCATTCCCAGTCAGGGCTCATGCCCGGGTTGTGGGTTCGATCCACAGTAGGGAGTGTGCAGAAGGCAGCCCATCCATGATTCTCTCTCATCATTGATGTTTCTCTCTCTCTCTCTCTCTCTCTCTCTCTCTCTCCTTCCTTTCTGAAATCAATAAAAATATATTTTAAAACATCCTATACCTGAACAAGAGGTTGCCAAAGGGAAATGGACACAACCAGCCACCTTTTCATTACGAAGGCAGGGAGCGTGCCCAGGCTGAGAGTTTGATTGGAATGCTGTCACGTGGCCACAAGAACAGCTTGCAGAGGATCCTCCGAGTCCACCGTCATGGCTCATGGGAGCTCTGTCCTTTCCCACCGCCCCACACGTTTTCCGAGGACTGACTGTGTGAAGGCCGCATGTCCGTGGCAATGTCTCCATCCCACTCAGTTACAGCTGGCTCCCGTGGAGGGGCCCGTCATGCGGAAGCGGCAGGGAGAATGTGTCATCTATCTCCCAACACTCCCCTGCCTGTCAGACCTCGGCTAATTGGAATCAGAGGCTACTGTCCCCCATTTCCCTCATCTCAGGCCGTGAGAGGGGCTAGGGTTGCGGCGACCTGCCTGGGTTTCTGTGGGGAGGCAGGGCCCTGGGCCGGGCACCGTTGGCCACGTAGAGAACCGTGCAGTGCAGGCACCGTCATTCATGAATGCATGAAACCACGTGGCTTCCAGTCCCTTTCAGCCAAACATCTGTGTCATTAATATTAAATGAAAGTGCTTTTGGCTGTTAAGCAAACATTGCTGTGAAACGCGCACGTCTAATGGTTACATCCCCGGCACGGCGTAGGAGGTCTCCTGAATGGCAAGCAGGCACTTCCACGCTTGCTCTTTATCAAACGCGAGCGTGATAGGTAATGAGAGCATCCATCACCATGGAATAATAAAAATAAAATTTACGGCATCGCCCCGACATTAATGTCGTCTCAGAATGCAGCCTGCCCCTTTTCTCCAGGAGATGAACGTGGGCTTCTTTTAACACTTCCCTGTATCACTTCAACAGAGTCTAACGAGGAGGGCCTGCCGGCGTCCATTTGTGTTGGTCCCCCGACGGGCAAGGGCAGGAGGACCGGGCGGCAGGGTGTGGATTCTGGAGCGTCACTCAGCCGCCTGGGGGAGAGGCGGGCGGGTGAAGATCTGGCCTGAGCAAGTGTAGAAGCGTTTGGTGGTTCTGCGAACGTCTGCCATACAGCTAGCATGCAAGCTTGGGAGGGCGGGAGGGAGTAAACAGGGCAGCGTACGTCTTCGTTAAGACGGGTGCTTGCGGGGCCAGGACAGCTGCCTGCATCTATATGCGCAGCTTCTCACGGTCGGCAAGGATAGAGGTCAAAGGAGAAGGCCCCGGAAACGCCTGTTACCCAGCAGGTCTGCACAGTCACGGTACCAACAGTAACTGATGTTCAGGATCATGGCTCTCCGGCAACCAAAAATGCTGGCGAGCCTGTGTTTATCAGTCGGATTAAACGCGGGCCTCTGTTGGTTTTAGTGCCGAAGGCATTCGCTTGTTCTATAATTCTTCGAGAAGGGAGATCTGTGCGAGGAGCGGCTGTCATGCTCCGGGAACCAGGACAGTGGATCGAGACAGAAATTCTCACCCGCCAGCCTCGCCGGAGAGAGAGTGACTGAAATGTGCTTATAAAACGTACAGATCGCAGCCCAGCCCAGTGCAGCTTCCCTTCCGGTGGCGATGGTGGGAGGCGGAGCGGCCAGGCTGGGCCTGCCCTGAGCCGGCTGCAGGGGAGGAGAAGGGTCTCCATACAGTACAGGGAAGAGCTTGTGGGCAGTTGTCTCTACAGAAATGTGTCTGGGCCTCAAAGGACATCCTTGTCCAGAAGCCAAAATGTCTGCCCAGCGTGGAACTCTGGTCAGTTCTGATGCCCAGTGACAGGGGCATGGGGGCCGCATGACACTCAGTGGGAAGGGTCCTGCCCCAAGTGAGTCACCTACAGAGAGGCAAGGCGCGATTTCAGAGCCCAGCCTCCTGGAGCCGGGCTTGTCCCCACACCTGGCAGAATTCTCTCTGCCCTGGTCCCAGTGCTCCAGCAGCAATGGTCGTCCTCCGGTCTCGAAACATGGTGAGCTCACTGCTGCCTCAGGACTTTTGCACAGGTGCTTCTCGCCGCCTGGAGCGCTCATCCCCTTGTCGTTGGCATGGCGAGCTCCTTTAGTCATTCCTTTCACAGCGTAGATGCCATCTTAACGTTGACCTTCCCTCTTCAGTGGGCATCGGGTCACTTTCCATGATGTCATCTCATTTCAGTACCCTGCACATGCGCCTTGCACCCCAATATTTCCTCAGTTACTTGTTTGGAGTTGATTGTCTATCTCTCCACGAGGGCGGGGGACTGGTGGATCTTCTCAGCTGTGTCCCCAACGCATATAGCATTTTGTGGGAGCTCATTGCAATTTGGTGAAAGGAATAAAGTTGTGAGTTGTTTGGGGGTGATGGTGGTTTGACCATCCGTCCATCCAAATCCAACCATCCATCCACGTCTGTCCAAATCCAGCCGAAACGCGGAAGGAGTTGGCTGGAGCCAGGGCTGCCCAGTGCACACAGGTGACCTCAGAAAAGTCCTCAGGGGCTGGTCTGCAAGGTGGCTGACAGCTGCCTCTCCAGCCGCTTCCCAGACTCCTGGGGAGACTGTATCTGACACAGAGGTCAAGCTGTTACCATTGGACACCAGCTCCACCCACAAACCACTAATCAAGACCCATTTACTCCCAGTGACACCGGTGGAAGGGATGACAAACGTTTCAGGTTCCAGGTTGGTCGGCGAGGTCAGAGGCTGATGTATCTTTAACCAACCAGCGATCACGGTCCTGCTTGAATAACTGCCATGATTATAATAACCGTGATGTCGATCCTGACAGTTTCATTTATGAGGAACATTCCATGGCTGGATATGGAGCTAATCAATGCTGCCTCTGACCCTGTACCCACTCCTCTGGGACCTGCCTCCCTCCCCCATCTCATGGTTCCATGTGGCCCCATCCCCCCCTCGCCTTCCAGACACCTGACAAAGTTTCTCACTCACCAATAACCCTGCCTCGAGGGTGCATTCCTTCTCCATTCCTATCCTTCACTCAGGCTGTCTCTTCAGTGGGAAAACCACATCAGCCTTTCGAATGGGCCCCGTGACGCCATGCGGAGCCTGAGCGTGGCCGCCGGGGCGGCCCTGGGCAGACGCGCTGCAGAGAGAGCAGGGCAAGGTCTTCCGGTGATCGGCTGCCTGAGCCTTTCCAGGTTCCCTTTATAGATGTTCCAGACAATTCCATCCACGCTGAGCTTCCTCGAGGCTTTGAAACAATTGCTCACCCCGGGGCAGTTCGGGGAGCATCAAGTCATCCGTAAAATGGTGGAGGGGAACTGGCTGTTGGGTCAAAGCAACACGGTTCTCCTTCTCCCGCAAAGACAGTCTCTGGCCACGAGCAGACGTTTCCAGCCAGTGGGTCAGTTGGGGGCAGCCAGTTCTTGGGAACTGGGTGAGCGTTCTGAATGATTCGAAAGTCTCTACGAGCACTTTCCATCCGTGAGGCTCATGGAAACCCCACCAGGCCGTTACTCCACTTTCCAACGCAGAGCAGGGTGCAGGGGTGCCTGGGCTCACCCCAGCTGTCAGTTAGGGTTGGGTTTCCAGCCAGGTCTGGCTCCATCGTCATGAGCAACTGTGTAGCTACTCCCGAGCCTCCCCCTGCACCCCACACCCACTCATGGATGCCCTGGTCATATCGCTCATTTCCACCCATCGATCTCTGTGGACTAAATCGATGACTCCCACATGTTGCCAGGCCCCAGCAGCCACTGTGACTGGTACCCCAGAAGGCCCGGGAGGGCCCTGCGCAGGCTGGGGGCTCTTCTCCCAGGAGCAGGCTCCTCTCCTCCGTGAGCTGGCTTCTTGGGTAAAACCCCAATGAAATTCCCCAGAACGGGGCCTCACTGGCTCTGGCTTATTTTAGTTTTTCCAAAGAACTTTAATTGAGACTTTTAATAGAATAAAAAACGGTCAAAGTGTAGCCAGGGCCCGAACCAGAGGTACCACAACCAAGCTGGACCCAGGCGTGGGCTGGGAAGATCCACAGGTTGGAGAAGAGGTGCCTCAGAAACACAGAGGTCTGCCTGGGCTGGCAAGGGGTGGGCTCAGCGTGAGATGGGCGGGGCCTGGGTGGGGATGGGCGGGGCCTGAGTGGGAATGGATGGGGCCTGGATAGAATGAGTGGAGCTCTGGACCTATCAGCAGAGGTTGCAAGAGGGGTAACTGCAGGGCAAAGTGGGCACATGAGAGGAGGTGTGATTGAGGGGAGACCATGGCCTTTGGACTTGAGACCCAGCTCTGACGCTTGCCAGCTGTGGGAGACAAGTGAGCTCCTTGTCCTCTGTCTCCTCCTCAGGAAAGCTTTGTGCTTGTCCGATGGATGGTGCATGCAAATCCCTTGCTCAGGGCCTGGCACCCAGGCGGCTCTAGGATTGAGTTCTCTTCTCTCCTTCCCCTGGCTTTCTCATGCTCGGCCCTTCAGAGGGCTGGGCAGTGCACGTGAACTTGTGTGGGCCTGGATGGGGCCTGAATTGTGTCTGCATGTGTCCTCCTCTTAGGGAAAATTCAAAGGACCAGGGACCAGGAGACCCAAGTTCCAGCCTCAGCACTGCCACCCATTTGCTGTGTGACCATCAGCCACCCAGAGGCAATTGTCCCACCTACTAAGGGAGGGTTTGGGGCTAGAGAAGGGGTTTCCATCTTCCCCAAGTCCAAGGACGCCTGGATTCACAAGAACCCTCCCCAACACCCACGCTCGGCCCTTCAGAGGGCTGGGCAGTGCACGTGAACTTGTGTGGGCCTGGATGGGGCCTGAATTGCGTCTGCACGTGTCCTCCTCTTAGGGAAAATTCAAAGGACCAGGAACCAGGGACCAGGAGACCCAAGTTCCAGCCTCAGCACTGCCACCCATTTGCTGTGTGACCATCAGCCACCCAGAGGCAATTGTCCCACCTAAAAAGGGAGGGTTTGGGGCTAGAGAAGGGGTTTCCATCTTCCCCAAGTCCAAGGACGCCTGGATTCACAAGAACCCTCCCACAACACCCACACAGTCCTGGCTTCTCTGGCTCCAAAGTGAGGTCACACTTAGGAGTCCCCTGTGGGTGCTGTGGGGGGGGGGGGTGTTCCCTTGCCCTCTGCTCCCACTAAGTCTCCATGTGTCCACTCCAATGGCTCATGGGCCTGTGTGTGTGTATATGTGTGTGTGTCAGGGTGTGGGGTGCAGGACACAGTCCCTGCCCATTGTGGGAACGTGATGCCCACAGGCCAAGGGTGAGTCTAGATTTAACCGAGGGGGCCGGGCTGTGCTGAGGGGAAGCTGGCCTCCCCCCGAGGAGTGGGGTGTCTGCATGGTTGGGAGCAGCCACACCTGAGTGCTATTGTCTCTGAGCAGAGGCAGTCAGCGGAAGCCTACGTGCATCTCAAAGACAAAATAGGGGTGAGCTCCTGAATTTCCCAAATAATTCAATGCCGTTCCCTTTAAGGAACAAACTTCCCTGGTCCACGTTAAATGATCCCATTTACCGAAATCAATGGACACCCGCTTTTCCAGGAACACAATATTAGATCATGCAAGGGACGGACCGGAACAGGTATTTTATCCCCTTGTGTAATCAGCTCTATATACCTCTCTTACCTTCCGGGGCAGGCAGTGGGGTTGCAGGAGCCCAGTTTGGGGTTTCAAAATGTCTGCAGTCACGAATGGCGGAAGTTTGAGCTTGAGGTCCTATGAGCAAAAGAGCCGGGAAAATCGTTTCATCAATGACAAAAGAGCAGGTTGGTGGCTGACAAGCATTCACTTCCTTCCCGTCTCCTGCACCGTTCCCTCGGTGGGGCGGGGGTCTCCTCGCGGATCGCAATTGCCCTCGGATCAAATACCACGGCCCTCTCCTTCCTTCCAAACCGGGAGGCTCCTCACAGACCGCGGATCGCTTACTGGGACCTTCATTTGTGTGTCAATTCCCTCTAGGTTTTCTTCCCTCCCCCAGGCTCTATCATGGGTTGATTCGTGTCCTCCCCCACAATTGACATGCTCCAGTATAACCCCCCAGGACCCCCAGAATGTGACAGAATGCTCCTCAACTTACATCGGGGGGTCACACCTTGATAAACCCATTGTAAATTGAAAATATCGTAGATTGACAACATCAAGTAAAAAATGCAGTTAATGCATCCAACCTACCAAACATTTTAGCTCGGGCTAGCCTGCCTGAGACGTGCTCAGCACAGTCGCATCAGCCTCCAGCTGGGTGCAATCATCACACACAAAGCCCGTTTTATAATAAAGTGCTTACTTTGGTGTAATTCATATGATTATGGCCTGCCACCGCGATGGGCAGTTATCATATCATCTCAAGAGTAGTTGCCTTCCTCCTCTTCTCACAGAAGCAGGAGACACGGACAGCCGTTTGGCAGACGTGGTGGCACGTGAAAACGCAAAACACGTGAAAACGCAAAACACGTGAAAACGCAAAACACGGAATCCAAAAGCCGCTGGGGACACAGTGTGCGGCCGAGTGCCGGCACTTCCCCTGGCTCTCTGCCTGGCATATCGATAGCCCGGGAAACGATCACAATTCAAAGCTCAAAGCATGGTTTCTACTGAGTGACTAACACTGTGGCAGCCTCATAAAGCCGAACCACGGGAAGTCGGAGGCCGTTGTATCTGGAATAGGGTGTTTGCAGATGAGTCCATGAGGCCATCAGGGCGGGCCCTACTCCATTAGGGTGGGTCCTAACGAAAAGGGGAAATGCGGACAGAGACACAGCGGGGAGATGAAGTGGGGACAGACGCCCAGGGAGAAGACAGCTGTCCACAGCCACGGGGAGGGGCCGGGAACAGATCCTCCTCCCGGCCTCAGAAGGACCAGCCCCGCCCCGGGAATCTGATACCGGCTCTAAGCAGGAAACACTTGTTTGCATTTCCTTGCTTGGAGGGTTTTCCAGAAAGCAGTGCGGGAAGCTGTATTATTGCTCTCTGTAAAAGCCAATTACAGAACAGACGGTGCTTGGGGTTCCAGAAAGAGAGGAGAGGGCCCTTCCTGTCACTTCCCAGATGGCTTCTGGGTGTCCCCGCCACCCCCCACCTCCCTACTGCAGGCCTCCAGCCACCTGGAGTGACTGCCAGATAGCTCACCTCTGGGCCCAGGGGCCTCCCGGCCTGGGGCAGAGGCCCAGCAGCTGGAACCGGCCGTCTGGGGCGGGCGGCAGTCACCGGGGTCCGAGCGGAAAGCCCGGCGTTTGAAATGAGGCTGCTTGTTGATTCTGACCACTTCCTCCCAGCTTTCCCGAATCACCAGGGAAATTCTCATGCAAGAAAACGAGGGTTTCCACCTGCCCCTGGATTGTTCTGGGGGAGCATTTACCCCCGTGGCCAGCAGGGAGCAGCAGCATGCACCAAAGGCATGAGCTGGGCCCAAGGGGGGGGAGGGACGGGGGAACCCTCTGCACAGCTGGAGGTCTAGGCCAGACTCACCCCTTCCCTGTGTCCCCCACAGCTCTCTGCTCCCATAGCAACTAGAAATGAGCCCAGGGCATTGTTTCTCCAAATGCCCTCGGGTCCCTCCTGAGGGGCAGGCACACTAGAGACTAAGGGTGTGTGGGGCCACTTCATTCATCCATGTCGAGGGCCACTGGGGACTCCCAAGGGGCAAATACTCCCACCCAGGCGGCTCCTGGCTTCGCCTGGTGGAAGGTGTGTAACGTGTGCTCTCTGACCTGACCCTGGAAGTCTCCTCTGCCCTCCAGCGACAGCCACGGGGAAGATCAGCCCTTTGGGAGAAGCCATCACACAGTCACGGTTGCAGGAGGATGTTTGTTCTTTCTTTCTGGTGTGTGTGTGTGTGTGTGTGTGTGTGTGTGTTTATGGGATGAGGGCTGCCAGCTGTTCCCAAATCTCATGCCAGGTGCACAGACCTGCCAGGCTAATTGGGCCAGGACCTTATCCGCTCGCAAGCTGCCCGGATGTCGCCTTGGACAAGGGCACGTTGCTCTGAGATTGAATTCTTCCTTCCACGGAGACAGGGCCTATCTTTCCTGATAAAATATGATCTCCTATCAACATCGGTGCCCTGCGCTCTGATAGGACCTGATCGCCAGGGCTCTGCGCTCGGCCTGGGGGGACTTTGCTCTGGTGTCCAGAGATGACTCCGACCAGCACCTTGTGAGGGGCTGCGGGCAAGCCCTCTCCGAGGGGCTGGGCGCGGGGGAGAGAGAAAGCTGGCCGGAGGCTGTGGTCATTCTCCACGGAGTTTTACTCCCAAGACGAGCAAAGTCAAGGAGTCGCAATCTCCCTTTTTCTTGTATTTAAAAACATTTTTTTTTAGACGGCAGAAAGAACCGTTTGTTTTTATGCGGCTGGAAACGATCCAGCAGCCGTCACAAAAGTGATGGCATCGCCGGGCAGAGGGGCTTGTTGCTGCAACCAGGACCCGGGTGGCGGGAGGGGAGGGGGTGGTCCTCTGAGGAGAAGGCTCCTGTGGGCTGAGTTCATGGAGCCGAGTGTCAGGCAGAGAAAGTGATGGAGCGCCTGTCCAGCCTTCCCGTGGGTCTTCCCCGCCTTTCATTGTCTCGGACCCTTTACAACCTGCAGATTGCAGAAAGCCCATCACTATACAAATGATTCTTGTCCATCGAGGTGCAAACGAAGTGTGTCCACCGGAAAGCCATTTATTGCCGCCCCCGGGCAGAGCAGTTCGCACCACCGATGTGCAGGTTCATTTCAGCTTCCTCACTGCGACTCTCTCAATTCTCCTTTGGGCAACATCTCCTGGATCTCTCATTAATTGAGTTAAATACGACCTCCAACATGTAGTCCCTTTGTATGTGTCTGACAGTCATTATTTTCACTTTTAAACACGGGTCCTTCACAAGATGCTGGTTGGTGGTCGCTGTCTGTGCAGCACCAGCACGACCAAGGGTGATCCCGAGTGGGGGGGTGAAAGGAGAAAGGAAAGACAGACAAGAGAATGAAAGCTGAGATCGGGGGGACACTGCCCCCTGATGAGAAGACGACAGCGCCCACAAGCCGTGTCTTTATTTGATAGCAGATGCCACGAGGCAAAGCAGGGGCGTGACCACGTTGTTTACAGCATTCTCGTGAGTTTCAACCTCACTCAACGACATGCACCTGAACGCTCTCACAAGGCATGTGGGGCTACGTGTTTGGACCATAGGCTCAAGCTCACAACCACAGCCGTTGGCTATGATTGTGCTGGGAGGGCCCTGCCCTCCAGCTGGGACTTGCACGTGGCAATGAGAGGACCCTGTCCTTTCATTAGTCTGAGGCTTGAACCTGGCCAAGACACCGTAACCGCGCCCCACAGCTGTCCTTGCATATTCTCCTCGAATGGGTTAAATGCCCCCCGCGCCCCTGCCCGCCAAGCTCTGGGCAAAGCAGGCCTCTCTGAAACCCTCACCCGGGAGTGCGGGGTGACAGCAGGAGACATGGGCCACCTCTGAGGGACTCTGCAGGTGCCCCCGTGAGCTGAGTTCTGGTCAGGCCGTGGCCAGCCCTCCCAAGAGTGCCCGTGGTGCCCCCGCCCGCCAGGTTGGAGGGAGCCTCCATTTGTCACCCCAAACCCCTCTGAAGGCTCTGGGGGTGGGGGATCCTCCCTGCCTCTCCCAGCCTCTGGGGACTCCCAGCAACCCTCATGCCTCTGGCTTGCGGGCACCTCACTCCGCTCTCTGTTACTGTCTTCATGTGACTTCTTCTCTGTGTGTCTCTGAGTCTCACTTCCTCTTCTGTCGAGGACCCCTGCCAGGCTGGATTTAGGCCCCACGCTAATCCAGCACCTGCCTTCATCTTCGTCCTGGGCTGTGCTGTGTCCGGGCGGCCAAGCCCGCAGGGACGTGGGGCCCACTGTGGCACGTCGTAAGCAGAGTGTGACATCTGTGGGTAGCTCTGCGGCCTCTGGGGCAGCAGCTCAGGTGTCTGACATATAAATTCCTGGTGCAAATAGAACTTGTAGCTCAAGTAAGCCCCATATCACACGTCCACTTTTATTAAAAAAGACAACTTCCCATGCAGGGAGTCCTTTTTTCACTAAATGAGAACTATGTCCGGCATTCAGAGGGAGGAAAATGAAAGGACTCTCCACCCATCTGCTAGGACCCCACACGCTGCGTGAAATAAAAGGAGCCATTCCCATAGTTTATGTTAATTAAATGCCGTGGACGTGACTCGGCCCAGAGAGAAGGGCAACATTGGTTCTTTGTCAGGCTGTTCAGAGCCTTGTCCCGCGGGAAGGAAGTGGGGTGCGCTGGGCCTTGTCTATTTCTGCTGATGACCATGAGTGTCTCCGCCCTGTGGCACCCAGATGGCACCCAGAGATCTTAGGAGCAGAGTCAGTTCCTGGGAGCTGCTGACAAACGGAACAGTGCCTGGGCTGGGGGTGGCTGGGAAACCGGGGGGAAGGGGGGCCTGGGTTCTGGATGCATGATGGGGCTTGGGAAGCCTTGAATATGAGCGCTGGGGGGATTCTGCCCTGCACCTCCCAGCTCGGCCTCTGTGACCTTCATCTCCATGGTCATGATGCCAGCAGCCGCCTCAAAGGCTGCTGGGAGCATAAAATGCCTCTTTCCATGCAAAGGGCTGTGCGTGCTGTGAGAACTCCTTGAACGCCAGCCACTATGGTCCACACACGTTTGATTTTGGCACGAATAAGTCTGGAATTATCGCAGTAAGGGGTGGGCATTGCCCCCTGAGAACCACCCCCTGCAAAGAAGGGGCGCCTCCTCCCTCGCCCCCGAGAGGGAGGTAGTTATCAAACGGGAGCCCAGAAGGCGCTGTCTGCCTGCGGCATCCAGTCCTCAGAGCCCCGCAACCATGACTATGCTCCCCACCTTTGCCTGCTCTTTAAAGTAAACAACCAGTTCACACCCGAGAGCTCGCAGATCGGCTAGAAATACATGCATTTGTTTGAAGCCGTTGGAGAGAAAGATGACATTCTTTAGCGCCGAGAAGGGCTGAGTCATGGTGTGGAGGAATGCAATTGGACCGACTGCTCTGAGGGTCAAGTGTAATTTTAGAGTAAAGTTAGCATGATTCGTGATAGAGCTGTTACACTTACCAAAGAGAAAAAGGGGAAAAGAGGGGGAGATTCAGTGCCAAGCCAGGATGATGGCTCTTTTTATGGAAGGTTTCCCAAAACATCGAAGAGGGAGGTGTTTTGAGTCCTGAAGAATCTGAAATCGCCTCTTCCCGCTGAGCACGTCTTTGTTCCAAATGTCTAGGTCATGGTCATGTGCCCGGTGACCCTCTGCGACGGAGGAGGCCAGGCTAAGGTGTGCTCCACGGTTCGCGCAGCAGACTCAACCTGCCCCAGGTTCCAATACAGTTCCTCCCGTTATCTCGCCATTTCATTTGAGGGAGTGGATTGGACAATGTCCAGTCAGGACTAATGGACTTACAGGAAGTGCTTGGGGGGGGGGGGCGGCACCGAGGGAATATCTGAAGGACTTTAAACCACACGCACCTTGTATACTATTATGAAGGAGAAATAGCCCAGCTGGTGGTGTTCAGTGGTTCAGCGTTGACTTATGAACCAGGAGGTCATAGTTCAATTCCACATCAGGGCACATGCATGTTCCCCGTTACTACCCAGACCCGGTTCAATTCACCCCGTCCTGATGTGGGGGTGCCCTTGGGTTCCTCCCGACGGCCTGGTTTGTTGAGCCAGCAGGCATTCTCTGAGCTGTGCCTGTGTGCCAGGCCCTGAGCCAGACACTGGCGAAGGGAGCGAAGGGGCGAGAGGGGAGGGGAGACCACTCGGAGGGGGAGGCTCAGGGCGTCTGGTTGCCTGGTGCAGGGAGGAGTCTGAGAGCGCTGACTGTGCTGGGAGGGGTGCGGTGCCGGTGCTGAGCTAGGAAGGGAGGGGCATGCCTGGGGACTGAAGGGTCCGGGACTGGATGTGAGTGCAGGGAGCCGTGATGGTAGCCAACGAGGCTACGGAGTTCAGCTGCGGCTGGAGAGGGACGGCCTTCGCAGGGACCTCTTCCTGGGGCGGGACAGGGAGAGCCGCACCGGGAGGCAGACGGGTTTATGGGACCAGGTGCACCTGGCAGGCTGTGGCGCTGACACATCTGGTCAAAGAGGGGGCGGTAAGGTGACAAGCGCTGCTCAGACGCTCTGTTTTCTCTGTCTCAGACCTGAGTCCTGGCTTTAGACAATGAGATGCACATGCGGAGCCCAGGGGGCCGCTGGTCCAGGTGGAAACCAGGAGCCGAGACAAACACGGGGCTGACGGCCTCGGGCTGCGGGGGCCTCCTGGGGGTCCTGCCTCAGGGCCGCCCGGTGTCCACAGCATCAGCATCTGTTGAGCTCCAATCCCAGCCAGGCCTCCAGGCTGTTCCGGAAAGACCATCCAGAAGGGAAGGGATAGACTGGGGATCCCCGGCGGGAAGTGGAACTTTTCCAATGGAAAACTCAGGTGGGTCTGGTTTGCTCACTTACATTCCTTCCCCACAGTGTCTCTGGTAGAGGGGACACTAAGCAGAGGTCTAGATGTACACCCTTAAGCTGCCAATAAAACAAGAGGAGTGTGTCTGAGAAGCTGTGGGGACCTGGCAAGCATGATGGCCACAGTACATTTCGTAGTTTCTGTGTTTACCAGTGTAACTAAGCTCCCACGGTGGACACAGCACGTTGCTGATTGCTGTGAGAGCTAAATGTAACAGGCGCCCTGCATGAGTGATTGGATGGATGGATGGATGGGTGGGTGGATGGGTGGATGGGTGGATGGGTGGATAGGTAGGTGGATAGGTGGGTGGATAGGTAGGTGGATAGGTGGATGGATGGCCGAATGGGTGAAGAGCCGGACATGTGTTCTGTTCTCATCCTCCTCTGACTCTCTACGGTTCCTTGGCATGTTGTAACTGACAGCACCTTCACATACCTGTCTCATCTGGTCCTGACTGTAAATCCTTAGAGTGTGTAAGCATGTATGTCCTTGTGAACACATGTGTCCCTGTGAGCAGCTGTGCTTTCCCATGTTTTGGTCTAGCCTCTCTAGCAGAAACCACAGCACGGTGTCTGGGGAGAACCTAGTGGCTTTTCTGCTCCCTGTTCCCTCGGTGTGTTAGCGTCTGCCTTAGATGGAAGAGTGGGCTACTCTTCACCCCTGGAGATGGGACCACACCAGAGGAAACCCCAAGAGGACACACGGAGAAGGACGTGCCTGACCGTGCAGGGCGGAGGAGGGGCGTTCTTCATCTGAGAAGTCCTGCAACCAGGGAGAGCTGTTTCCAGGGACTCTTGCTGAGCCACGCCACCCACATCAGAATGAAAAGCCAGGACGCCCAATTAACCTTTGTTCCTGTGAGAACCAACAGGGCACCTGCCCCCTCCCCGCCTCCCCCCCGCCCCCAAGAAGGAAAGTTTCTCTACAAGTGACTTGGGGGCAGAGAAGTGTCCGGCGTCAGGAGGACAAAGGTGGACACCACGTCTGTGGCCTGGCCAAGACCATAGAGATCCCTGAAGAGGCCGGGTCCAAACTGCATTCCTTCCATCACGATTCCGAGTGTTGGGAAATGAAGACCAGAAAATTCCCCCAAGAACCCACTTGGGCTGGCCTGTTCTGTTCAGGGCAGGGAGATGGCAAGTTCAGTCCCAAGAGGACCCCAGGCTGTGCCAATCGCATTAAAATGCCGCTGGCTAGGCTAGTGATGTCTGGAGGTCTCCCTGGCTCCCAGAATGTCACTGTTCTTAGGTCCTGAGTTCCAGAGAGACCGCTAATTGGTGGGGGTGCGTGGTCTGGGCTCCCATTTAACTGTGGTGTGTGTGTGTGTGTGTTTAGGTGAGCTAATATCAGAGAAAGCAAAACAAAAGAAAAACGCGTGTGTTTGGGAAACTGGTCCACAGCGAATGGCCTTTGCTTTGAGATATTTGATTCATATGTCAAAGTCTGTGCTAGTTTATTTTAGTCATTGGATCGTGAGAGAGAAGGGTGGGGGTGGGGGAGCTAGGAGAAAGTAAAAGGGGGATAAATGGTGATGGAAGGAGACTTGACAAACACACAACACAATACAATGATGGACTGGAGAACTGTACACCTGGAACCTGTATAATTTTATTAACCAACGTCACCCCATTAAAAAAAGTCGGGGCGAATTGCCATCTGTCTTTTTCTTCGTGAAGGCTGCCGTTCCTGTGGCATTAGGACATTGAGGCCACAACTATTTCGATGCTAAGCTATAGTTCCTATGAGGGCCGGACGCTGCAACAATTATCAGGAAAAAAAAGGAAAAAAAAGCCGGATAAGGAACTTGCTTTGTAGGCCTCACGAAATGAATAGACGAGTCTTGTGACCAGACAGGCTTTCTTTCCGTGGGCCTGGAAACTTCTCAGGCGTCTGTCTGCATTGAACAAAAGGAGCCCAGGTCTCTATTTCTGTCCAACTTCCTTCCCCCAAACCCGAACCCTGGCCGGGTGTGAGACAAGACACACTCGACAGCAACAAAACAAGCCCCGGACAAAGGCAGCTGAGAGCCTGGGAGGCGCCGGAGAAGACGGGGAAGAGCTCATTTTCCTGATTCCATTACGGGCACCGCTGGCTGGAGGAGCACTTTAAAAAAATGTTCCATCTCCACGCAGTGTAAGGTTTCCAAGTGCTCGCCCCTAATTACCGCGGCGACGGCAGGCTGTGGATTAATGTGGAAACAAGGAGAGGCTGCAGCTGAGGTGGAGGGACCTCGCTGGTGGGAGGAGGGGACGAAGGACGCAGGCAGAGGAGGGAACGGCGGTTAATGAGCTGCCAGAGCGGAGTAATCAGCTGTGCCCTTGGCAAGCAGCACTCACGCGACCAGGGGGCCGAGCTGAGGCCTTGTCCCCAGCGCCCCTCGTCGTGGCCGGCAAGGCCGACTCCGCCCAGATCATGGCAGCATAGGTGGTGTGTGTCCCTCAGCTCACAGCCTGGAGGAGCCTCCCCCATGTGGCTGGGATGGATGGCCACTGTCTCACGGTCATAGCATCACCCTCCCTCTTCCTTCTGCCCCAGGGACAATGGAAATGACTTGGGATAGGCTGGCCCAAGACAAAGTGGGGCCATGGCTTCACTGCTCATTGGCTGGTTGGCCTTGGGCAGATCTTTCCAACTTGATGAGCCTCCGTTTTCTCATCTATAAAATGGGCGCAGTGCTGGCTCCTACATCAAGCTGTAAAGTGCTCTAATACTCACAGTATTGTTCCAGGCTGCTGTCCGCTCTGCCATGCCATGGGCAGCTCTGGTGTTTTTCGTTTGTTTTCACAAGGGCAGCTTTGGAGAAGAAAGAGAAAGGAGCAATGATCCAACAGGAGCAGAGATTCCTTCTGCTCCCCCAACACCACCTTCTCCCCCTGTTCCCCGCGCCCCCGTCCCAATCACTAGGTGCCCTGCCAGCCATTCTTGACTTGAATGAGAGAATCCCAATTCCCGAATTAGGGAGACTAAATGCAAAGGGATCCCCTGCTTCCTCGTGGTCTCCAACTAGTGCTCCCACCTGGGGGCAGGTGATGGTTTGTGTCCATCCCTCTCCCAGCCACAGACCATGAGCTACTGGATGGCAGCTCAGCCCTTGCCTGGTCACCAGGTGGCCCCCTTGGCTGTCCTGCTGGAGGAGCAGCCGGGGGTTGAATGCTGTTTCTCATTTCGATTTGATTTCCTATTATCAGTCAAGGCCCCTGATACTAAGTGCTGTTTAAAAAGGCCCAGCAGAGCCTGGTGGACGCCAATTAACCCCAGGAACAAGGGGGAGGAGAGGGAACGCACTGCGGCAGGCCGGGCCTCCCCTCCCCCGCGCGGCAGCTTGGGAGCCTGGGAGACGGGAGGGCACCTTTTTCTCACGTATCGAATGTGGAGCAAAAAATGAGTAAGAGCTGAACAGAACAGTGGGATTCAAGTGTTTGCTCCTGAATGGCCCTCAGGCAGCAGGCACAGTGCCTGCTCACAGAACGCACCCTGCAGGGAGGAACAGTACGCCGTGGCCTGGTGGGTGCTGATCATGGCCCCAGGGAGGCTGAGCGCTGGAGTCAGGAGCGCCAGGCGAGAGGGCAGGGGCTCGGCGGGGACGCAGTCACCTGGGGAAGGTGGGGCTGGGCCGGGCTGTGGCCCCCCTTCCCCCAAGAGTCAGCAGATCGTTTCTGTGTTGGTCTCGATGCAAACAGAGCAGCACCTTGTCAGGGGGTGTGATTCGGGTGACGTCCGTCCAACAGCCCCCATTCATTCACACTCAGAGCCAGCATGACTCACCGCCTTGAACCAGCCGTGAGTCTGAGGAGGCTCGTGGGGGAAGCATGGGGAAAGGTGCTGAAGGGAACGCTCTGTTCTGTCCCCCAGGACAGGGGCCTGTTTGGCAGTGTCACGGCAGGGACAGTGACACAGAAGACGCCCTTGGAAAGCCAAGGCTATCAGGCTGAGAGGCAGAGAGTAGGGAGGGCCCTGGCAGAGGATGGTGGGAGGAGCCAAGCAAGAATTCATTTATTCATTCACTCACTCATTCATTCACTCATTCATTCATTCACTCACTGTTATTTGTCCCAATTCTCTCCGTGACAAGCACCGTTCTAGGCACTGCAGATGCCCTGGGACCAAAACATCATCCTCGTCACGGACCTTAGTGGCAGCACAGACAGTGAAAATGGGTTTGGCCACATCAGTGTTCTGGAAGCTCCCGGGAACCAATCCTCAATGCTTAGATGTGTTGAGAGAGTTGGGAAGCATGTTGTCTTCGTCCATGCGGGCTGTTGTAACAAGGTACCACAGACTGGGTGGCTTACCAACAGCAAACGCTTATTCCTCATGGTTCTGGAGTCTGGGAGGTCCGGGGCCGTGGCCCGGCAGATTCAGTGTTTAGGGAGGACGTGGAGGTTTATAGAGGTGCCTTCTCACTGTGTCCTTCCAAAGGCCCTGCCTCCAAATGCTATCACTTTTGGGGGTTCGGAGGATACAAGCATTCACACCAGAGCAAATTCTAAACACATGGGCCCTGCCAGGAAGGAGTGGTCTTCTTTTGGGGGCGGGGGTTGGGATGGGGAAGGGGAGAGGGCCTACCTGGAGGCATTCCAAGGGAGCAGGGAGGAAAGGAAAGACTCACCTTGTAGAGCTGAATTATGGACTCGACCTCCTGTCTCAGAGCCAAGCAGGCAAAGTCACCTTAGGAGAGCCCCAGTCAGCAGGATGTAATTGGATTTAATGTGTAACTTATACAAAGAAAGACTGTGTGGAACAGAGTGAAGGTCACTGAGAGGACCCTGTCCGCCACCTGTCCCAGCACCGCCTGGAGATTTGGAAGCCTGGTCGTTGCCCTGATGGGGACAATCTCCTGGTGGAGAGGCACTTCCTGGGCTACCGTGGGTGCCAGGTTGCCGTATTTGTACGGAACCCTTCCTCCCATGCCTTTGCCATGGCTCCCCCCAGGGCGAGTCTGTTCCCCACCCCGATGTCTTTGGCCTGGGTTTGCTTCGGTCAGAGGGATGTCAGCGGATGAGACGTGAGCAGGGGCTCTGAGTAGGCTGGCATGGTTTGCCTGCCTCTTCTGCCATTTGCCATGAAGCGTTTGCCCCAGGAACCCTTTCAGTCTGAGAATGAGACCCATGCAAAGCCGACCTGAACCCCAACCTGCAAACTTGTTAGTGGAAAATGAGTGCCAATGCGAGGTCAGGTTGTTACGCGGCAGCATCGTTGTAGAAACCTGACTGATACACAGAACCCGACGCAGACAAACAGCCCAGCCACAGAAGTGGTTGAATAGCTCCCCTCCATTCTGGTTCCTGGCACTCTAAGCCACCTTATACCTTAGCTTCCCATTCAGTGTGCCTGTTGGGGGAGAAGCTGGTTGGGCCTGTTAATATTATTTCACAGTTTGGTTTCTCCTCATAAATTATCATGTTGGTTTCGCAGATCAGTCACTTGTGAGAGGTTCAGAGGAGTCAGGCCTGAGGCCGGTCCTCTCAGACCCCAGCGAGGTCCCTCGTGCGGGGCTACAGTATGTGGCTGACCACGGCCTCACAGTGAGAGCCCTGAGGCCAAGTCCATGGGGCCTCTTTGTGGCCGGCCAGCCAACCTTTCTTAAGCCACATGACCCAGGATGTTTGGGGAACAGCAAGGGCAAGCCAACCAGGGCACAGCTGAGACTGTGGGAGACACAAGGCTGGAAAGTCAACCCTGCATGTCCAGGAGTCCAGATGCCCTGGGGAGGTAAGGTAGCTCAGAAGGGCCAGGCAATGGCAAGACATGGGCCTGGGAACCCTGCACTGTCATCCAGGCCCCTGCCAGCCAGGCCTGGGGAGCAGACCAAGATCCCAGGGGCCTGGTGTGATTGGCTGCTCTGAGGACCTGTGCTGCTCCAGGGGCTGCAGCTCCTGGAGGAACACCCCAATCTCCAAGTAAAACCACACTGGGAGCTAGGGCTTCAACCTATGAATGTGGGTGTGTGGGGGGGCCCCAATTCAGTGAACAGCCATTTCCTTCTGGAATTTTGAGATTGTGAAGAAGAGTCTTCATCATGAATAATCTTGGTCCAAGTGAGATTTTACCTATTGGCTTACGTATCCACTCTTACCCAATGTCTGTGGGACAAACTGGACTAAGACGTTTATACAACCAAATGCACGAGGTGTAGATCCGCGAGATGGGTCCCCACAGGAATCACACCGACAGGGTTGGCCGCTCATAGACCTGTAGGCAGGGAGTCATTTCAACAGCCTGTCAGAGACCCCTACCCTCTCAGGGTGGTGCCCTGCGCACAGTAGGCGTTCCTCCAAGTGGGTTGAATGAATGAGTGAATGGACAAAAGAGTGAGTGGACGAAGATGATTGCCGCTGAGGACGATAAATACCCAACCCATGGGGTTTTAGTGACAAGAGCCTTGCCGGCTCCCTCCTGTCCGTCATTCGCATCTGATTTCTCAGCCCCGGGTTAATTTCGCCCCATGCCTCCCGCTAAGTCTCTGTGAAGCGAGCCTGAGACAAAAATGAATGAGTGAATGGACAAAAGAGTGAGTGGACGAAGATGATTGCCGCTGAGGACGATAAATACCCAACCCATGGGGTTTTAGTGACAAGAGCCTTGCCGGCTCCCTCCTGTCCGTCATTCGCATCTGATTTCTCAGCCCCGGGTTTATTTCGCCCCATGCCTCCCGCTAAGTCTCTGTGAAGCGGGCCTGAGACAAACGGCCGAGGTGTGAACGCGCGGCCGGGAAGACCTGGCCGACCGCTCCCTCCGGGAGGTCTCCATCCGGTCCTCCCGGGTGCGTGGCCGTGGCAGTTCACGGAGGCTCAGTCCCACGCGGACAGTGGGAATGGGTCTCCTCGTCACGCAGCGGCTACACGGGCTTTACTTTTTTCCCTCTTGCTTTGCGGTGCTCACACACTTACTTTGAGCTCCGTCTGAGGTGGTGAGGACTCCAAGGCATCAGACTAATGCCGCTTGATGATCAGGGAAGCTTCCGGGACAAAGACGGAAGGATCCTCTCGCGTAGCTTTCAATCCGAGCTGGGCCACGGGGAGAAACGTCCGCCAGGTCCGCCTCATGATGACTTCCTGACGAAATATTTCACCGTGTTGTGAGTTCATTATGCAAATGAAGTCTACCCTGCAAAGCTCGAACTGGAAAAAAGCTCGTAGAGTAGGAGTCCTACTCTAGCAAAACCATGTAATTCGGTGTAGGAGACCATGAATATCTGACAAACTCCCCTTACACCCGCCGAGTGCCTGCTATGTACGTATAAGGCTAATGATCAATGGGGCGAGGTTGACACAATAACGTAAAAATATATCATGGTTGTTTTTTTTTAAATAAAATCAGCTTATGCTAGGCCAACAGGATGAGAGCCGAAACAAAGGGAGGCCATGCCGTGGAGGGCTCCCGCCAGGCGCGTGCGTGCTGTCATCCGCTGATCTAATTCTCTCTTCGGCTTGAGATGCTTTCCCTGAGCCCCAGGGAGAAGTCCACCGAGAGAGCGGAGCGTGCTCCCCCCACAGCACTCAGTCTGCACTCAGCTGGACGAGGCTGCTCCTCTGAGCGGCCCTGTGCCCGGTGGGGCTCTGTATTTCCCCTCCGTCCCTCCCTCCCTGGCTCCCCTGGAGGCCCTCTAGAAAGCCTCCCTAATGTGCTCCGCTGCGTTTCTCTTTAGGGCTTGAGAGGAACCCGGCTGAGCCTCCCTGCTGCTGGGTCCCCTGCGGCCTGGGTGTTCTCCGATGTCACATTGCTCGAGGGAGGACAGTAGCTCTGAGTATGTGAGTCACGGAGCTGGGCGTGGAGGTGGTGAAAAGGGACAACACGAAAGGAAGGGAAGGTCGGTCACACACGTTGAAGACATGGGGCCCTTCACACTCGGCAGGACCTTTGGGGGCCACACGGGTGTTGGCAATGCAATCTCGGGGTGGCCTCAATGCACGCAGCTGGCAACTGGCTTCCCGTCCCCAGTAAGAAGTTAGTTTGAATCAGGCAGTGAGAGCTCGTAACTATGACAACCACAGAGCAACAGAGAGCGGTGAGCTGGCTCTGTCAAGGCCGGATCCGTCAAGGTTGACACTCGTGCCGTTAAGGCTGCTTTGCACCCGGTGGGACGGGCTCAGCCCCACCTGGTTTGAAGCCCGCGGGCAGCTCCCACCTCCCCATGTCGGTACCTGTGCAGCTGCGGGCGCTGCTGGGAGCTTGCTCTGCAGATGTCCCCTTCCCACGGGGGAGCACCAACCATGGCTCACCTCTGTGATTGACAGCAGCACAGCCAGTGCACCCACCCCCACCTTCCCAGCGCGGCCCCCTTGGCTCAGGTGTTGGGATCGGGGGACCCTGAGGAAGCGCAGGGCCAGCAATCCCTCATTTACTAGTAGTCTGCCCTTGCAGGCTCTTGTGTCTCATTGGTTCAGGCATCCCGGGCAGAAATAAACCCTCTGATATGGGTCCCAGAGAGAACTGAACCCCAGACTTGCAATCTCAAAAGCCTATAGGGACCCAGCAAGCACATAACCTGTGTGAGTCAGGCGTGTTTAAGACCATGAGGCGGGGCCCGTGTCTGAACTCGCCGCCTTAGAGGAATTCAAATTGAATGCCACCCCCCGGCCCCCAAAGACAAGCAAACAAAACAAAACAAAACATGCAGCCTCAACAAAACACACCGGTGGGTGTCCAGGGTCCCTCGGGCCACCACGGGCAGTTCCTGTTCTGGTCTCTGCCTTCATTTTACAGGCGGAGAGACTGGGTCCCAGGGGGGAAGTGACTGGGACTGGACAGAACCCTGGTTACCTAAATGCCCATCCTCCGCGGGCACCGCAAAAAGCCCGCCTCATCCTTTGTCTGGGGAAGGCAATGGATATTCGAGGCTTCTGAGCCCCCAACCTACCGACGTGCTGACCCGAGGCCCACCTCTCCAGGGCTTCCTGGGAACGACTGAGTCGCCCGTCATCGGGAGGGCTCACATCCAGGCTGGATGGCCTCTGCGGCTCAGTTTCCCCATTTGTCACCTGGAGGTGAAGCTTCCAGTTTGTCTACCTTCTAGCACGACAGGCATCTCAGCCTCTGAGCATCCTGCCGGGTGAGGCTGTCGTGAGGATAAAGTGCGCTGACCACGGCCAGCCCCGAGGCCGGCGCCCCCGTGGAGTGAGCGCGCGTTAAGCATCGCTCAGCGCGATGGTGGAGGTGTACCGGTGCTATTACTTGGCCTGGAGCACCGTGGGCAACATGAAGTGCTACCCGGAAGCCTACCTCACAGGGAATGCCTGGAAGCAAGCTCGGCGTGCACTTCACACAGCACAGCAGGACACGGAACAATGGGGACCGAGCGGGAATGCGCTGGGGCAAGCCTGCCATCAGCCAGCGTGATGGGAAGTAAGCAATTTGTTCTGAAGAAAGAGACGGTGGAGAGCTTTCTCCGAAAGAGAGGCAGTGAACAATCTGTGTACTAAAGCCTCTTCAGAAAGAACACTCCCTTTAGTAAATGCCTCCTGTTCAAAACGACCGCGAGCCACACAGGCATTTCTTGTAAATGGAAACCTTTCTTCCTTCCTTTCTTTCTTTCTTTCTTTCTTTCTTTCTTTCTTTCTTTCTTTCTTTCTTTTGGAATATAC
>NW_006292094.1:3931362-3943365 GCF_000327345.1 Myotis davidii | reverse complement strand
GTGTATCCTTATCTGTTTTCACTGTCAGGCTAAAGCTATCAATATTTTACCATGACATATAATATAACATAACATTTTTTAACATATACTTTTATTGATTTGATAGAGGAAGGGAGTGGGGAGAGAGATAGAAACACCAATGATGAGAGACAATCATTGATTGGCTGCCTCCTGCACGCCCCCCACCGGGGATTGAGGCTGCAACCCAGGCATGTGATTCCTTGACTGTGAGCTCCTGGTTCATAGTTTGATGCTCAAGCACTGAGCCACCCCGGCCAGACAAGAAAAACTTAAAAAAAAAAAAAGAAGTGGAGCAAATGTATCATAAGCTCATTCCAATGAACGCATCTTCTTAGATATCTGAATGTTTTGTCATGGTTGCCAGACAGGGACTCAGCTGAGGGCTGAGGGACAGCGCCTGGCCTGCCCTCCCCGCAGGTGTGCACAGGGCACCACCTGCATTTGTTCCTGCAGACGGGCCCTCACCACCACCCTCCCCTGCGGCAGGGTCCTTTCCAAAATGCAACGCTGGTCACTGGATCTTGGTCCTGCCTAAATGTGTGTGTGTGTGTGTGTGTGTGTGTGTGTGTGTGCATGTACGTGTGCGTGTATGTTGGAGGGAATCTGTCTAAAGCAATCTTTCTGCCCTCCCCACCCCTCCCCTTCCCTTCCCCGTACCCATTCCCTCAAGCACCTTCCCTCTCTACTCCTCACTCTCTCGGAAGTTTTCCCTGATGCCCCAGTGGCTGCTGGGCGCTCCCTAGTCTGGGCAGCTCATACTCTGACTCCTACAACATGCTGTGCTTCCATCGTCCGCTGCTCAGTCTCCCCGGAGGACGATGGCCAGGGCTGTCTTACTCATCGCTGTCTTTCTAGCTCCTTGCAGGGTGTCTGCTCATCGGTCTCCTAAATAAGTGGGTGACTGCATGGCCCGGGGGAGCGGGGGATTGGAGCATTTAACAGAAGGAGACGTGGCTATGACGCCCTGAAGCTAATGGCATGGCACGCGGGTCAAGCGGCCTTGGAGAGCCAATGGCATCGGCGTTGGTGCGGATCTCCCCTGAGCACGAAGGACAGTGGCTGCCACCCAGCCCTCGAGGAAGCTGCATCGCCCGGCAGAAACGGGTTCCTCCCTGACCTTCCCCAAAGGGGTCAGTGCCTCCCTGGAGGTGGAAAAGCTGGAGATCTGGAGGGAATCTTAAAGACCAATGAACTCATTAAGGAGTCGAAGGGGTTCCTCAGAAAGAGAGACTGAGCAAGTCGGGACCCTGGTTTAGGCCCGAGGGCACGGGGAGGAAGTCTCCGGTGTGAAGCAGATGTGAGCATAGGGTGTGCGGCTGACACACTGGAATTGGAGGTGTCCTGGGGACCTGGAGGACATGGGACATGAACACGAGGATGCTCTGGACGTGGCAGGAAGCAGATGTGGACTCCACCTCCCAGAAGTCCCGGGGGCAGTGGGGGGGGGTGGGGGAACGGGCTCATCCATCACTTTGGGAAGCGTGAAGCGTCCCATCATCACCTCGCTCACCAACAAAGTGGGGCCCTAAACGGAGGGCTCACCCTTCCTTGGCTGGAGCCGCTCCTCAGCGCAGCCCACCGAGAAGACGCCTAAGGGGTGTGTGCTACCAGGGCCTTCGGGCACTGAAAGGACACAAACGATGTGGGAAAGGACTTTGACCTTGTGAAAGAGAAAGGACTGCAAGTGGAGCCTCGGAGAGCCGTGGCCCCTTGACCATCACGACCTCTCTGGAGAGTCACCTGTTATTTTGTAGAAAAAACGTGTTCCTCTGTGCCCCTGTGGCCTCCTCTGTACAACCGGGTTGTCCTAGGGGTCAGATGACTTAATGAAAGTGCTTCATAGACATTTGCTGTTATTATTATGTTAGAAGGAGCAGCGGGGCATCAGGGAAAAGATATGTCACTTCTAGTCTAGAACTGGGGCTTCACAACCGACTGATGATGCAATCCAGGCCGGCACTGAGCTCGTTGGCTTCCTCACCTGTGAGGAAGAACATGGGGGAGTGCCCCACACGGGGTGCTATTTGTATCAAACGACAAAGCACCTAAGGAAATTCTGCATGTGTGTGAAGGTGCTGTCTGTGAGTTCAAAGGGCTGTGTGTGTGTGAGTGTGTGTGTGTGCGTGTGTGTTCCTTTCAGAGGTTTACATTGTGTCTGTGTCTTTTAAGAATAATCCCTGAGGCTGGGAGGGTACCTGGTGGGATGAGAGGGGGGGTATGTGGGTGGTGGGGATGCCAAACAGGTGGACGAGCCCATGCACAGACCCCTCCCTCTGCAGAGTAAGGACGTGGAACCCCAGTAAAAGAGTGGGCGTATCACCTCTCTTGTGCGTCGCCCTTCCCAGTCTCTCAGGCCCTGAATGACCCGGAGGACAGCAGCTATACCAGTAACCTGACTGCCGCACTGCCCTTGGACATGTGCCTGCGGCCTGGCCGAAGCGTGGTCCCTCTCTGCTGATGCCCGGGTGCCAGAGGCTAAGCCAAGAGAAAGCCACCGCTTCGACATGCTCCCACTTCCTTGACGTGGTTTTGTTACCTCTTGACAACAGACGTTTGCATCTGAGCTGCTCCCACATTAACCAGGTATTTTGTGAGCGGTGTTTTCAGCTTTGCGGTGCAGTAAAGGACACATTTTCCAAAACGGTGAATTGCCATGAATGGAGAAGCTCCTCCTCTACAGCCACCCCCTCCTCTCTTAATCTATAAGCCTCATGTGGGCAAACCACACCTCTAAAATGGAGTCGGAAATCTTCTCCAGATGCCTTAAGGACGATGCTAACCTTGAGGAGCGGAGAAGAGAAGAGAAGGCTTTCAGACCCAGAGCAGCGTTTCAGAGATCCTTATAGATCGGCCATAAGCTGTTAGGCCCTTTCCAGAAAGAACACGAGTGGAGTGAAAATCCATCTCGGTGTGGATGAAAGAAAAGTTAAAAAATAGGGGTCTTTTGGGGCTGAGTGTTTGTAAAAGGGCGAACCAAACTCAGCACCTGTGTGTGTCTTTGACGTTTATGAGCCACCAAGCTGATCAACGATGTCACTTTGTAAGGCCTCCTCACTTTCATAGCCTCTGTGTTATTAGTCCTAGGACGACGGCTGCTGCCCGTGATGAGTGAGGACTGCTCGGGACCTGGTGCCATGCCCTCGCTGAACAAACCAGGCAGCATGTCACCTCATCTTCACCGCAGCCCAGCGAGATGCTATTATTAGTTCTGTCTCCCAGGAAAGGACGTCCAATCTCAGGGGTTTGGTCATTGGTCCCAAGTTACAGGCTGGTTGTGATGGATGATGCCTGGGCCACAGGTTTGTTTATTCTAAAGCCTCAATTCTTAAACTCTACACAATACCCTGCTGGCTGTGGCTTTCTGTGTTATTAGTCCTAGGACGACGGCTGCTGCCCGTGATGAGTGAGGACTGCTCGGGACCTGGTGCCATGCCCTCGCTGAACAAACCAGGCAGCATGTCACCTCATCTTCACCGCAGCCCAGCGAGATGCTATTATTAGTTCTGTCTCCCAGGAAAGGACGTCCAATCTCAGGGGTTTGGTCATTGGTCCCAAGTTACAGGCTGGTTGTGATGGATGATGCCTGGGCCACAGGTTTGTTTATTCTAAAGCCTGAATTCTTAAACTCTACACAATACCCCGCTGGCTGTGGCTTTCTACCATTGTCCAGTGGTCTGAGTGGTAAAGTCTTTCTCTTATTAAATCTTCACTGGAGACATGTTTCTATTGATTTTTAGAGAGAGAGAGAGGAAGAGAGAGAGAGAGAGAGAGAGAGAGAGAGAGAGAGAGAGAGAGAGAGAGAGAGAGAGAGAGAGAGAGAGATTGATTAGTTGCCTCTCGCACACACCCAGGCTCTTTGGTACACAGGCCGATGCGCTAACTACCTTGCAACACAGGCTGGAGCTGGCCGTGGCTTTCTTTTTCAGAATAGGGAGGGGAACCCGAGGATCCGGAAGCTTCTTGTGCAGATGCTCAGCCAGTCACCCAGGTTCCAGCGTCCCCGCTTCTGGAAGTGCCCGGGCCCCCAGTTCCGCAGCCTGAGACTCCGTGTTGGGAAGCAGTGGCTGGGGGTCCTTCTCGGGGGCCTGGTTCCATTCCCCTGGTTTCCTAAAACAGTCTCAGCTCTTCCGTGTGCTTCTTTCCAGCTCCCAGACGTCAATGTTCTCTTCCCCTCGGCTGCCTCCTCACCCTCGAGGGGCGTGTTCTTCCCCGCCCTCCGCTGCCATTTCAGTGAGGTTACGGAGGGCATGGATCCACCATCCCGTCGAACTCTCGGGGTGCAGATGAAGTGACTAAGGCATCGGCAGGAAGAAAGGGAGGAGAACAAAACCGTGACATGTGAGCCCACATATCTGCATGTGCGCAGACCATGGCGTGGAAGCAACGTGCTCTCGATGGCTAACGCCGCCTGTCATCCGGGGGCCTTGTGTTAGAGATGGGGGTGCAGAGGGAGGGATACTGCTATTTTCAAATGCATTTACCCCTGAATTGTTTGCGCCAGTACACAGTATTGCTTTGATTTTTTTATGTTGAAAATGTATTGCTTTGCACAGACTCACTTTTTAAAGATTTGTGTAGTGACCTCTGTGACCCACCCAGGGGTTGGGGGTGCCTGGGTTTGGGGGGAAGAAATAGCCCGAACTCCCAGAAGTTGCCTCAGATTCCGGCTGGGCCTACACACAGCAAGCAAGCTCCACATCTGCAAGGACCTGACGTTGGACGGGCCTGCTTCTGCCCTGAGGGCTGGTGCAGTGTGAAGGCAGGTGCCCCTCTCGCTGTGAGTTGGAACCGAGAGGGCGCTGGAAACACTTGCAGCAGCAGCACAACCACGGACACCTGCTCCCCACACCCGGGACTGATTAATCCCAGGCGGTGCTAATGGACAGGAAGGGGCGGGCTCACTTACGTAGCTGTGATTTCCATCCCTTTTTAAAACCCGTTAAACCAGCTCTCTGATACCACTCAGGTCTTAAAATGCAGGTCTCTTTACTAGCTTTTTACAACTCTCTAACGTTCTCACCTTCCATGGCACACTAGCAGGGAGGCTTTTAGTCTGTCTTAAAATATAGCCTCGCTTGGGCTGTGCTAGGACCTCGGTGATCAACTGAGCCGTATATCTCAGCATCTCCAAGCCGGATGCGCTCCCATGGGCCTTCGGGGCAAGGCAACTCTTCATCTCACAGAGGTGGAGACAGGGCCCAGAGGTATTCCTTTACAGATTTACTGTGTTGGGGTTGGGGGAAGGGAGAGAGAGGGGGACAGAGGGAACGTGTATGTGAGAGAGAGAGAGGGAGGAAGGAAGGCGGAGGGAGAGGGAGGAAGATTAAATGTTGTAAGCCTTGTATTACTTTTTCAAGTTTATGTAACTGGCTTATTCTATATTATGTCAGGCGCGTTCTCTAAGGATCAGTTTTACTTAACCTTGAAAGAAATCGGTCAAGGTCCTAGTAAATTAGGGAGAATTGTTCATCTCCTCTTCCTTGTGGATCTGTACTCACGCAGATCCTGGCCTTGGCGTCTCACAGAAAACAAAGAACCGTTTTTTTTAAAGTGTCTACATATTTACCCAGTGTGCTTCTCTAAGAGGTGCTTTTTCTTCTTTGCAGCTTTATTGGAAGGAGCTGGTTTCTGAGAGAAACCCTCGGGCTGAATCTGCCAGGTTGCAGAGCAAAGGGTGAGCCGTGCGAACCAGGCGTCAGCTGCCAGCGCCGAGGCCTCGGTTGTGTTCCCCTCATTGAGGTGCCGTGAGTCATAAGACATGGTGGTTCGCAGTGGGAAACAGGTCAGGAGCCGGGTCTGTGAGTTCAGGTGAGAGGACGGAAATGAACGCTCATTGGATGAACATTTATCCTTGGCTTTTCTCTGTTCCAATCACATTATGTTTCCATGCGAGGCCATTACAAATGTCATAGCATGTGATACGTTGCCTCAAATGCACATGGATGGTTTCTCAGGTACACGGGTTAACCTGTATGTACGGTTATCGTACATGCTTGTATTATGTAGATTTGTACAAAAGCCTGACCTCATGTCCATGATCTCAGGCGTACAATCACTTATGCAGGTGACATCACATGTGCGCATGATCACTGGTAGATGTTGTTTCTTTTTCTTTTCAATTTAAATTCTTTATTGTTTAAAGTATTACATATGTCTCCTTTTCCCCCCATTGACCTCTCCCCGGCCACTCCCACCCCCCCAGCACATGCCCTCACCCTCCTACTGTCTGTGTCAATTGCTTATTCTCATATGCATGCATACAAGTGCTGATGGGCACTTAGGCTGTTTCCAAATCTTAGCTATGGTAAATTGTGCTGCTATGAACATAGGGGTGCATATATCCTTTCTGATTGGTGTTTCTGATTTCTTGGGTCTCTTTTTTAAATTAAACTTTATTGAGGTATAATTGACATGAAATAAACCTCACATATTGGAAGTGTACAGTTTGGTAAGTTTTATATATGTATGCACCCATGAAGCCATCGCCACAATCAAGACAATGAATTCATCCATTGTTCCCCAAAGTTTCCTTCAGGCCATCTGTGATCCCGCTGGGCCCCTCTGCGGCCCCCTGTTCCCTCTGCTGATCAGCTGTAATTCTGCATTTTGTAGAATTTTATAGAAATGGAACCACGAGCATTCCTCTTTGTTCTCTGGCTCCAGTCATTCAGCATCTTTATTTTTGAGATTCATCCACACTGTTCCACATATTGATCATTCATTCCATCTTATGGCTGAGTCTTTAACCACAATTATTTATCCACCTGCTTATGGATGAGTATTTGGATTGTTCCCACTCTCTGGCTCTTGCGATAAACATTTGTGTGCAACCAGGACATAAGCAATGCTGGCGGCCAGCGGACGCTCCCCTTCTTCTGCTTTGTGTTTCCAAGATTCCATTGGCCGTGTCCGTGTACGTGTCTGTGTATATGGCTCGGATGGTGGCTGAGGCTCGGATGGTGGCTGAGGCTCGGATGGTGGCTGAGGCTCCACGAGGAATGCTCATTGCAATGATGCATCGAGAATAGCTGAGGTTTAACCCAGCGGAAAAGCCCTTCCAGGCCTGTTCTCTGTTTCAGGCTCCTTCTCCTCAAAGGATGCTCTTCTAAGGTTCCCATCCTCTGGGCGAGGTCTCGCCTCCATTCTCTAGTTCCCCCAGCGGCAGTCAACACTGGGAGGGCTGTTCCTGTTCTTCTTCCTGGACTTACACATCCCCAAGGTATAATTACAACTGCAATATACTGGCCTTGACTGTCGTTTTTGGAAAATTAGGCGATCGAGTAACCTTCCGGCCAAGACGTTAGGAACCGGCTACTCCACTTCAACATGCCACCCACTCACAGGAACGGGATTTTGTGGAGCACACACCCTCTCCACAACAGCACACCTTCACAACACATACTTATCGGGCACTCACAGTGCGCCAGGCTCTATACTTCAGACACAGAAAGAAACAAAGACAGATCTTTATCCTGATCAGCGAGATTTTACCTGGCCAGTTTACTTTTTAAGCACAGCCTTCCTCAGGAGGTGAAACATCAAGACTTGCACTTACATCACAGTTTGAGGGTTTGTGTTGATTTCAATCGCAAAGGAAACAGCGATCTCTCCGCCCCTCTCCCCACCCCTGCCCTAGCCCCCAGCAAACACTCATCCGTTATTTTCCCGGCCTTGGTGGTATTCATGCCAGAACTCGTGATCTGCTTATTTGTTTAAGAGTAAAAATTAAACATCAAAACATTAGCTGCCATTTCAAGAGGCATACTTCATGAGTATTTATGTTTGTTACAGGGTTTGGAAGTTGCGAGAATTCTTTTCAGGGCCAAAGTGGCAAAGAAAATATGAGGCACAATAAAAAAAGAGTGAAGTCTGAGCTTTGACCTAAAATACCACACACTGACTCAGATTCTTTTTGCTTTCAGATGCCATGAGAGGGCGTGTGTGTGTGTGTGTGTGTGTGTGTGTGTGTGTGTGTGTGTTCTGGCACCGAATTGACCTTCTCTGTCAAGCCTGGAGACTCCAGGCGGCAATACAGCATTATGCCTTTGTTCTCATAATCCCTTTACTACCGTGTGTGGTTTTCAGGAAGCTGGACTTAAAAACCGATCATAGTACAAGTGTCTCTTTCCACAAAAGGTTTTTCCTCCATCCTAAGGGTTTTAACATATTTTCTAGTGAACCCCAGCTGGGATTCATTGGCGTTGGGCAGTGAAAGACAGATTGCTTGACTGGCTCCGGTTGAAGAGGAGAGAACCTCTGAGTTGGAGAATGTATTTACTTAGGCTGCTTCTAGTTAAGGGACGTGTCCTCTACCCCCTTCCACCCTGAATGGGCTGAATCACAGGGCAAAGGAGGGAATCAGCTGCCACCGCTGACAAAGGCAGCCATGGACGTGACGGGTTTCACTCCCTCCCTGAGGCTCAGGGCAGGGTGGAGGCGGCAGCGGGACCCCTGTGCACAGAGCAGCAGGCTCTCCTGGTGCACGTCCTCTCTGCTTAGCCTTCTACAACAGGCCGTCTCTTTGCACCTTTCATTCAGCTAAAGAAAGGCGGCGGCAGGCAGCACGGTCATCAAGATTCCAGGGGGAACGAGTAAGCCAGATGAGATCAAAGAGCAAATAGGAATTTTTTAGCTCTAAGCTCAAGGCTGCACTGAACCTAATGTGCTGAGAGAATAAATGTCACTGGAGCACTTGTCTTGGCTCTGATCCCCTAATTTCAATTGCTCTTCGGGCTCGGCACCTTAGATAGGGCTGGGCGAGAGGTTTATTCTTTACAATTTCACCTGATCCCCCACCGAGCGGCGTTACAGAGGCAGCAGAAAAATCATGTGAACGCCCCTCCACCATTTCTGTGACATTTCCGGGTATCCAGATAGGGGAATTTCAGAAAGACTGGACTATAGAGACATTTCCAACACAAATTCCCTCGTTCCTTGGCTCAATGGCATTGTTACTACTCATCCTTTGTTCATTCTTGCAAGTAGCTAGTTGGTCACCTGGCCAAAGTAATATCCCTGTCTTTCCTTATGGATGCTGGGTGGCTGATATCGACAGGAAGTGAGAGAAATGTATCGTACGGTATCCTTGGAAACAGTGAACGGATCTGGAACAGAGGGCTGAAAGTCAGGGATTACTAACCACCTATTTAGTTTTTCTCCAACAGCTTCAGCCTTCTCTTCTCTTGCCTGCTCCTTAAGGGACCCAACGCTTTCTATCTACCGTGCCCTCCATTATCCCTTTCAAAAGCTAATTCAATTCCCAACTTCTCCTTGAACATGTCCTCTGCCATTTTAACACAGTGACTTTCTTCCTGCAAAACTACAGGACAGATTCTCTACTGAGCAAAAACCTCTGTTTCTCTCCCACAGCACTATCACAATGATGCACAAAGACATCCAACAGGAATTACTGAAAGGAGAAAGTACATAAGACCTAGACATTGCCCTTAAGAAACTCGCTGTCCAGTGCAGAAGAACATTGTAATCCAGGCTGAGAGTAGTCAGAGGTAAAGAATGCAAAGAGCCAGTGGCTCAGTGGTTGAGCGTCGACCTATGAACCAGGAGGTCAGGGCTGGATTCCCCGTCAGGGCACATGCCTGGGTTGCAGGCTCAGTCACCAGTAGGGGGTGTGCAGGAGGCAGCCAGTCAATGATTCTTTCTCATCATTGATATTTCTATATCTCTCTCCCTCTCCCTTCCTCTCTGAAATCAATAAAGATATATATATTTTTAAAGGTTGTTTAAAAAATGCAAAGATAAGCTACTGTCCTTTATAGTATCACTTCAGATTGAGCAAAATCAGGGTGAACTTTGTGGGAAAGGCAACAGGTGTGTAGAGCTGTGACGCATGGATGAGTTTGTGGTTCTAGAACTGGTGGAAAGGTCATTCCCGACGTAGGAAACAACCGCACCTCCAAATCTGAGGGACGGGAAGTGTGGGTGACGTATGAAAAGCATCAAATAGTTTACTGTGGTTGGAGTGAAGGGTAGATCAAGAAATAGAGTAGAAAACAGGGTTGAATAGGAAGTTGGGGGGCAGATGATGGAGACTAAGGAGTCTACAAATTTGCACAGAGAAACACTGAAGGTTTCTGAGCAGAAGAGTTAAAGGCTTTAGAGTTGTGCTTCAGGAAAACAGGCCTGGCAATAGAACGCCGAAGTAGCTGAATGCAGATGGCAGAGTTGGAGAATTCAGTTAGGAGGCGATCGTATAGTTTAGAACAGCCGTCATGAGGTTGTAGCAGTGAATGTAGAGTTGGCATATTGTAAAAGTATAACTAGGACTTAGAAACTCACTAGAATTGGAATGGATTTGAGGGGTTGGAGAGGAGACACAGTAACTACAGAATTTTCAATTTGGATGACTTGGAAAGCATTAATACATCAGGAATAGGAACTGCAGGAGGAAGGAAACAGGAGATGGGGAAGAGAACAATGAATTTAGTTGAGGACACATTGAGTTAGAGGTGCTGGTAGTAAGTATATCCTTGAGATATCTCTCATGCAGTTCGGAGCTCTGTGCAGATGAGTGGTAGAGACACTAACAGAAGTCATAGCTAAGAGTATGAACTGCTCATGAAGAGATTTCTGCTCATGTAGAAAGGAGAGAGCTATGACAACTCAACTTTGGACACATGTATTGAGAAGGTAGGTAAGGGGGGGTGGAGAGAGAGAGAGGAAGGGGAGAGAGAGAGAGAGAGAGAGAGAGAGAGAGAGAGAGAGAGCGAGAAAGAAAAAAAGAAAAAAAGAAAGAAAGAGAAAGAGAAAATGCTCAGAAAGCAAGAAGGAAAACCAACAGAATACAATGCCGTAGAGACCAACAATGGAAAGTTTTAGTAATAAAAGGGACTTAGCCAACAATGTTCCAGGAGAATTGTAGAAAAATGATCGTTGGGTTTGGTGTGGAAAACTACTGGTTTTTAAGAAAGCTGTTTTTGAGTAAGCCAAGCATAGAAAAGGGTCTAATGAGTAAGTTAGGGAGTGGTACAGAGACAAGAGCCCTCGACAAGGAACTAGAGAACCCCAGTCCAGCCTGGCCCTGTTGTTAAGTAACCAGATGACCTTTTAACCTTTCTGAAACTATCTCCTAAATTCTATAAAATCTCTCTCTCTCTCTCATGGATTCATGCACTGGTGGGGTACCTCAGCCTGGCCTGAGCCCTCTTGCAATCCAGGACCCCTTGGCCCGATCCCCGCAGGCCAGGGGAGGAGCCTGAGCCTGGGCCAGCGCTGCTCCTGCTCATCCAGCCCCCCTGAGAGGTGGGAGAGGCTCGAGCCACGGCGTCTGGCACCAGTAGGTCAGCTAAGCAGCGCTCCTTCTGTGGGAGTGCACTGATCACCAGGGGACAGCTCCTGTGTTGAGCGTCTGCCCCCGATGGTCAGTGTGCATCATAGCAACCGGTCGACCGGTTGTTCAGTCACTTAGGTTTTTATATATATATAGATGTGCATATATATATTTCAATCTTTATTATTAAAAGTATTACATAGATCTCCTGTTTCCCTCATTGAAACAGTGGGAAACTTCTAACCTGCCCCCCCCCCCGCCCCAGGCCTTCACAACCCTATTGTCTGTGTCCATGGGTCATGCATATATATATAACTTCTCACTTCTAAAGATTCAAGCAAGCTATCTGTGTGCCTGAACTATACAGAACTATTAAGCTAATAACTTTAAAAAATGTTTTATTGATTTTAGAGAGAAAGGCAAGGAGAGGGATAGAGAGATATAAACATCGATGAGAGAGACATGTCGATCGGCTGCCTTCTTCATGTCCCCCACAGGGGATCGAGCCCACAACCCTTGACTGGGGATCGAACTAAGGACCTCTTGGTTCATGGGTCAACACTCAGCCACTGAGCCACACTGACCGGGCCTAAGCTACACATTTTTATTAGATACAGGCCAAATCCACTACTGTAACTTATGTGAAAGAGAGGCAGTTTTTCAGAGTTTCCTAATATAGAGAAATTGAGAATTCC
>NW_006292094.1:3925203-3929752 GCF_000327345.1 Myotis davidii | reverse complement strand
GGGGGGTCCCTCCGCCTGGCCTGACCCCTCTGGCAATCCAGGCCCCCTTGGCCCGATCCCCGCAGGCCAGGGGAGGAGCCTGAGCCTGGGCCAGCGCTGCTCCTGCTCATCCAGCCCCCCTGAGCCTGCCGCTGCCGTGGAGGTGGGAGAGGCTCGAGCCACGGCGTCTGGCACCAGTAGGTCAGCTAAGCAGCGCTCCTTAGGGATAGAGAGATATAAACATCGATGAGAGAGACATGTCGATCGGCTGCCTTCTTCATGTCCCCCACAGGGGATCGAGCCCACAACCCTTGACTGGGGATCGAACTAAGGACCTCTTGGTTCATGGGTCAACACTCAGCCACTGAGCCACACTGACCGGGCCTAAGCTACACATTTTTATTAGATACAGGCCAAATCCACTACTGTAACTTATGTGAAAGAGAGGCAGTTTTTCAGAGTTTCCTAATATAGAGAAATTGAGACTGGGAGTATTTTCTCCAAGCAAACCAAGTTGGTGAGGTCCTTTCCTACAGCTTCCTCCCGTCCCAAGTCTACTATGCTCTTCTTTTAAGAACAGACCTAACATATTACCCCTGATCTCTCCAGCACCTTGCTCTATTGCTTGGAATCAGAGGAGGCCACCAAAAGCCTTTTTTGTTTGTTAAAAACAGTTGGGTAACATTAACAATCAATCCCCCCAAACCGCATCTTTACAGCCACATGTGCTCATACACTTGTACAGGAACCTTTCCTGAAACTCAGTGCCTCATGCTCCCAAAATTAAGCCTGAAATATGTTCACCAGGAAGAACCCAGGTGTGCTGAAGACAGGGCATTTGCTTTATTTGGGGAGTCTTCTTTCGGTTGGAATCCCACAGCAACACAAACTCAGAATCACTGAAATGTGTAAGGACCACGAATCTTTTAGTTGGATCTGGGAGCACAGTCTAGTGATATCTGCTAAGTGAGTGTAGATGTGAAATAGTTGAACTGAACCCTATAATTAAAGTTTTAAAAAACACAATAATTTTATCTTTTAACCCCTCCCCCACACAAAGTAGGATAACTTCCTCTTGCTGAAACACCAGTAAGTTTTCCTGAAATTCTCATTCCTTGTCTCTCCTCCAAAGAGGTTCTTTTCAAGAATTCATGCTTTAATTTCAAATGGATTTTGTAGAAAATAAAGGAAAATGTTTAACTTTTTTAAAAAAGAATTTATATAATTTAGCTCTGAACTCAGTGAAGAAAAGGGGACAACTGACATCTATTGTGCACCTGCTGTATGCCAGACATGTCACATTCATTCTCACGGCAGCTTGACAATAATGCTTCATAGTAAACTTAGCTCTGATGTTAGAGACAAGAAAACTGAAGTGCAGAGAGGTCAAGCCAGCCTCTCAAGGTCAAATGGCAAGTTATAAAACTGGGGTTGAAACTAGAGCTGCTTGCTTCCAAAGCTCAAGCACTTTCTACTCTACCAGTGGAGTTCAGTCTAGTGTAGGGGGGGAGGGGATCCACCCCTGAAAGAGCCTTCGCATTTTAGGCAGAAGAGAGTTTTAGTTACAATTCTCTGGAGCCTCTACATTTCGTTTTGTATTTGCACTGAATCCCACCCCGCCCCCTACAAAAAACAAACAAACAAACAAAAAACCTCCACCCCACACACTTTAGTCCACCCAATGGGAATTCAGCACCGAGGACAGCTCCCGGGTTCCATTGCAGGGGGCTGTCCTTGGCGGCTGTTGGGGAGCTCACACCGCATTCCTGACTTCCCAAGCGGCACTGAGACAGCGAGGAGGAGATGTAAGAAAGTGGAAGATGGGGTCCTCTGACACCATGGTGGAAATGAGCACATCTCCCAGAAGACCGAGATGGAAAATGCATGTGAGAAGAACAAGGGAACCAAACAGATGGGGCAATCAAACGGAGGCAGAATGAGCTGATCAGGATTCCCAGTACACGGTGCGAGTCCACATGGGGCTCTCAGCTGACCTGGGCGCCCGGAGACAAAGGGAATGAGTGGGTGGTTACTAGGCTGCTGCGTCGGTTGCACTAAGAGAGGGGGTGGCGCTGATTCACTGCTGCAGAGCTGCACGGCTTTTCAGGCAGAGGGAAATGGGTGGGCCCCAGTCTCTGCCACTCATCGCCACCCTCGCGGGGAGCTGAGTCAGACATGCGGGATCCTTCAGGCAGACAGGTTGCCGTGCTGTGAGTAGATCAAGGGTGAGCTTTCCTGTTGTGGAGAGCAGGTTTCAGTCACAGCCACAGCATCCCCGGATGCGGACGCGTGCCTGCTGTATACACACACACCCTGCCTGCCTTCTCGGGCTCGCCCTGGACACAGGTGGTTCCTAACACAAGCAGAAAGAACCAAGTCCTGGAACCTTCATCTCCCTGAACAGTGATTCTTGCTCATTAGGGGGTGTGTCTTTGGAGAGCCCAGTCTAATCCCCAAATCTTCTACATGAGCAAACGGATGTCCATAGAGGGTACCTGACTTGCCCTAAACCACTTAGCTAGTGACAGTGTTGTTATTAGGCCTCAGTCCCTTGTTCCTAAGCCAGCCGACTTCCCGTCAGGAAGGCAAAATAAAACCCCAAATAGCATCTACTCTTGTACCTAAGCCCTCTACTTATACTTCGTTCAAACAGAATAACATCTTAAAGGTCTCCATCTTTCCGTCTGGGCTTTGGCAATGTCCCTGATTAGGTCTCACATAGCAATCTCTTCTGGGAAATGTAAGAGTAATTATTTGGGGATACATGCTTTGTTATTTTTGCCTTGTGCTTTCTTTGTGCAGGAGGAAATTAGAATTCTGGAAACACTTGATTTTATTTAATTATTAAAGGAACCAGGCTGTATTTCAAGTAGTTGCCAATATAAATGCTTCGGTCTGTGTCAAGAAAGGATAAATGGAGCCATAGCACTCTATTGTCACATGCAATTAAGATCCACTGTGGCCTAAAAAAAATAAATAAATAAGTAAAAATCAACCCAATGAGTTGAAAATTGAAAGTGAAATCCTTATCTGGATAATTCCGAACCTGCCTGGACTTGGGGCCTTATGGAATCATCTAAAATGTAGCATTTTATAAAGTGCTTTGCAACCTCATCACCTTCATAATTGCAATTTGTGTATCATGTGAGCTCCTTTAAACTTCTGGAGTTCCCAAGGGGTTGGAGTCAGAAAGATGCAGGAGGCATGAATCTATCCAAGGTCGAATTGACAATGTGAAACTGATACCTGTTCGGCTGGCGATGCAGACCAAAAGAGACATTAGTCCAATACCCGCTCCCCGGGCCCACCCCACACCTTTTCTATTAACGAATGCTCTCACCTGAGCCATCGCCGAGTTCACCGTCCTCTGCTTCGGGTGTTATGGCGACCAGACTTCCTGTCTCTCATTTCATCCATGAAGAGATTTTCATGAACAGACCTTTTCTTATAATTTAGCAACATTGTCCTTGAATATCCAACAGCTCTTTACATAACAGAAGCTATTGTTTGAAGTGCAAAGCAGATCAAAATTGGGTTTCTGGAGATTAATCACTGCAGTCTATTTTATATCATCATCATGATTTCATTTGTTTTGATACAGTTTGATACAGAATCAACCTCCGCTTCTGTGCACAAGTGACAAATCCATTTGTTTCTGGTATAGCGGATAATGTGATGAATGGCCTTGCAACTGGATTTCTTAAAAAACAGAAAAAATAAGGATTTCCATTTATAACGGCAGTAAACCAGCTCGGTCTGCAGCTGTGCATTGAAAATCTCCTGGAACTTGTCTGTAAACCACAGACAAGATTTTGAAACAAATGTGCTCCTGCCTTTTGGGGTGTCTGTCCATATCTCTTCTCTCCAAGAATCTGAGCACAGGGGTCTCAAACTGAGAAACTGGACATGTGCGCACCCCATGGGTGGGGCACGGTTCTACTCTGTGGCACCATTAGGATGACTGCGGTGGAATGAACCCCATCCCGCCCAGGTCTTGCTGAATAAGGTCCCCATCTGGTGGGCTGTCCAGAGCTCTGCGCGTGGCCTTGACCCTGGCCCCACTCCACGCCTGTTGCACGCACTGTGTGGGGGCATCCGCTCCGGCAGTCAGCGCCTGCAGCCCGTGTCCGTCCCCGCGGACCTGAGGATCTTTCCCAGGCGGGGACAGGGACGCGGATGCGGAGGTGTGTGTGTGTGTCCTGGGGAGCCTCGTGCGTCTCCTTCCCGCCTTCAGCGTCAAGTGGCATCAGCTCACGCCAGCCACGGGTGCCTCGAGACCACAGCCCTGGGTTCAAGACCCTCCTGGGACGTCTCACCTTTCTCCCTTGTGAAGTGGGCGTCAGCGACCCCCACTTCGGGGCTGCGGCGACCGACCGCTAAGCGAGTCCTCCCTCCGCGCCAGGCGCCCAGCAACCTCCCCTGGGGCACCAGGGGGCTCCCAGCTTCTCTTTGGGGAGCGCCGTCGGCCTCCTCAGGTGCGTCCGAGGGGCACCTGGACTCGCCGGCCAAGGCTCCCAAGGGCACCCCGGGGATTTTTTAAATTTCAGCCCTTTCTGTCTGGGGAGCTCCT
>NW_006292094.1:3924008-3924292 GCF_000327345.1 Myotis davidii | reverse complement strand
GAGCGCAGCGCGGGCCGGAGGGTCACGGCCGCACCCCGCACCGCACCGGGACTCACCTTGGAGGAAGCCCGGTTAACTTCAGAGGCATCTGGCGGAGGACCGCGCGGTCCTAAGGTGCCCTTCCCGCGTGCTTTGTGCGAAAGGACCTCCTGCTCACTTCTTGCAAGTCCCCGAGTCCCCCGGGTCCCCACGCGCTCCCGGAGGCTGTTGCGGGGTGACCTGAGGTTGTTGCGTGAGGTCAGCGGCCCCTGGCCTCCCGCATGTCCGTTATTAAATCAGGTCGG
>NW_006292094.1:3908864-3923960 GCF_000327345.1 Myotis davidii | reverse complement strand
GCGGGCCGGAGGGTCACGGCCGCACCCCGCACCGCACCGGGACTCACCTTG
Source organism: Myotis davidii (assembly GCF_000327345.1). NCBI lineage: Eukaryota > Metazoa > Chordata > Mammalia > Chiroptera > Vespertilionidae > Myotis > Myotis davidii. The sequence goes on along the minus strand of NW_006292094.1, from coordinate 3,923,909 downwards.
GAGGAAGCCCGGTTAACTTCAGAGGCATCTGGCGGAGGACCGCGCGGTCCTAAGGTGCCCTTCCCGCGTGCTTTGTGCGAAAGGACCTTCTCCCAGCCTCTCTCGGAACGCAGATGCAGTTTGGAACTTTGAGAGAGAAACCTTCATTTCATTTCCATCTCTGCTACGAAGTGTGGACGTTTCTGTGCAACATGTTTGCCAAAATCCTTCTTAGCAAAGCTAGGTTTCAATGACAAGCGGTGATTATTGCAACATTAGTTGAGGATTACCTGGGGCATGATGGTTACGGACGGTATTTCCAGCATCTGTCTATCCCTTAATTCATTATGATGAACAACAGCTAACCTTTTCGGAGCCCTAAAGACGTGTAGACATAGTAACTAATTTTACCCCTTGCCACCACCCCGGGAGGCAGGTCCTAGTCACTGCGTTCTGCAATTTGGAGCGCTTGGGGAGAGGGACACACAGTTTGGCTGGGACTGGCGGCTGGGCATCGGCAGGCTGCCTCAGAGCTCGCATGGTGATAAGGGAGTGACAGGAACAGGGAGGAGGAGGAGGAGGTAGAAGCGGCATTAGAAGCCGGGGTTCCTGGAATTCAGGGTAGTCGTGTTTTAGATCTCCGTATCCAGTGATGTCTCCACGCGCAGCATTTGGGCCACACTGGGGGCTGTTTCCATTTCTAGATGAAAGTGCATCCGTGTTGAGTACCGTTTGATTAACTCCTTAAAAAAAAAAAAAGACCCTGGCTGTGTTTGGGGTTTTGCTGGAAAATGATAGATGTTGGTTAACATGTTGTCTTTCTAGTTAGAGGTGCCAAAATCGATTTTTTAGAGAGGGGAAAAATGAGATTCCTAAGTTTCAGACACTGCCGCAAAGTAATTGTCTGACTTTGAAATCCTTGCCGTACAAAAAAAAAAAAAGCATCTGTGAACGCTCCCCTTTGTGTCATCAGCTCCACTGGGGTGATGCTCCCGTTTTTGGAAGCAGCTCCCCCTGTGGCGGGGCCGTCAGAGCCGCATGTCACAGTTTCTTTCTGACTGGCCTTTAATGCTTGTCCCTCCCTCTCCCTCCTCCCCCAGCACCAGCTCCGAGGGAACGTGTCTGCCGCCGCGTTGCCTGGCGACTTCCGAGAGGTGCTCCAGCGGCGGCTGGGGGAGCTGGAGAGGCAGCTGCTGCGCAAGGTCGCGGAGTTGGAGGACGAGAAGTCCCTGCTGCACAACGAGACCTCGGCTCACCGGCAGAAGACCGAGAGCGCCCTGAACGCGCTGCTGCAGAGGGTGAGCGAGCTGGAACGAGGTGGGTGCCAGTGCTGCCTCGCGTCTCTGTCGCCCGCCCGCTGCCTCCCCTCCCTCCAGACCCCCCACCCTTTGGGGGGCAGGCAGAGAGGGGCCAGCCCGGGGCACTCTTGCCCATGTACACAGACAGGCCAACTGGGTGAGGGAGTGGCTGCTCCCAGACCCCCGCCTGCTGACTCTGTTCCCAGGTCCTTTGCTGAGATAGGCTCCGAGGCTGCTGTCAGTCATCCCTGAGCCCACCTGGCAGGTGCCAGAACCACCTGACTCCTCACCGTGCAGGCAGCAGCCCGCCCCGTCCCTTCTCTCCTTGGCCCCAGGGCTGCCCAGCCTTGTCTGCCACCTGCAGCCAGGCCCTTTAATGCCTTCACTGGTTGTAACTAAGTTTCTTCTGGACTTCCCAGCTGTGTGGTATACACGGAAGGCACCCCCTCTGGTAGGATGGGCCCCCTCCCCTGCCTCTTGGCCCTCCAGCTCTAACTAAACCTGCCTGTCGTTACCATTACCAAGCTCACGGCAGTACCAACATGCAGCCTTACTAAGTCAGCCAGCCTGCCCACCTGCAAGGGCAGGAGCTACTTCTCTATTAGATAATCGCGTCTTCGTGAAGCGCATGGGCACTTGCAGATTACACCCTCAGTGGCTGCGTAGAGTAGGAAGAGGGGCTGCTGCTCGCTGCGCCGTCATCCCTTAGCTGCGCCCTGGGCCGTGGTCAGCCGCTCACCCTGTGAAGCCAGGAGTTGGGGCTTCCTGGGTCTCTGAGTTTTGCTTCAGCCTCCTGTGGGGCCTTCTCGCCCGGTCTGGCCCCACGCTCGGCTCCCGCAGGTGACCGGGTCTTCTCGTCAGCCCTCGCCAGGTGGCCAGCAGCCCTGCAGCCTGGGGTGAGGGCGCCCTGCGGGGAGGTCGGGGTGGGTCAGGCAAGACGACACCATCAGCAGAGAGGAGTGAGACCGCACGTGCAGCCCAGATTCGAGTGCTTCCACGCTGCCTGCTCCCAAGAGGTTGGGAGGGTCACGCTGGGCCCTGCTGCTTCCCTTTCAGAAGCTCTTCCCTGGGTGGTGTGAACCCTGGCTCCAAAGAGCGTCCTCGTGTAGGATGTACTGTGACAGAGAAGGCGTTTGGGGGTCACGGTGGAGAAGGGGGGTCACGGTGGAGAAGGGTTGATCGTTCTGGCTCCTGTTCTGCAGGAGTGAGGAAGGGGCTGAATTGGTTCTGGGTCCTGAGAGCCTGCGGGCCTCTGGCGGTGATGGGGACCCCCTGGCCCCTCGTGGTGCCTAATAAGCACTTGTCGGAGGAGGCCATTTAGGCTCCTTCATCGGCAGCATCTGGTCCCCAAATAAGAGGGGAGCTTCTGGCCCAACCGCTCACAGAAGCGGGGGGGGTGCCCTGCAGATGTCTGAACCTGGTGCCCGGAGCCAGGTCTTGCCTCCTGTGTGTTTACTTGTTAATTTTGAACTTGAGGCAGCATTGAAAATTGCTTAGACCCATTGAAGAGTACCGATCACTGTAAAGGACGTTGGAAGCATCGCTTACATGGGGACAGCCAGGAGGGTTCTCACCAGTCCCGGGTGGGTCCAGGAGGGTCAAGGCTCCGGCCAGTGGGGAGGAAAGGGCGAATCCTGAGCCGCACCACGCCTCGAGCCAGTCCATGTCAGGGATGTATGCAGAGGCCACGTCTGAGTTACATTGTAGAGCCAGGACACAATCACCTGACTCTGTTGCCCTGGCAGCGGCGACTCGTTCCTGTGAGAAGTGACAAAGGCTTACTGGCTTGACAGGCGTCTGTCGAGTGCCTGGGATCTGTCACATGTCCTGCCTCCGTGCTCCTGACCCCGCCCTTGCTGAAGGAGCTGAGGGTCCAAGATGGCAAGGACATAATAAGACTTGACCGAGAAAAGGTTTTCTGGCTCAATTTAACCAGAAAACGAAGTCCAGCTTGTCTCTACCTGCTTCCTCCAGATCTGAAGAGCGAGGTCACTCGGTCACGGCTGGAGTTTCAGCACTGTGGACAGCGGCTGTCCTGTAGAGGATGCTCCATTGATGGAGGGATTGGCTTGGGGGTGGGGGGGGAGGGAGGGGGGTCCAGGTGAGTTGGGACTCCATCCTTGCTGGAGGGGGTGGGGGGCGGGTGGCTAACGTGCTGCTGCCTTCTCTTCTCCCCCAGGCAACAGTGCGTTCAAGTCGCCCGATGCATTCAAAGTGTCCCTCCCCCTCCGCACAAACTACCTGTACGGCAAGGTCAAGAAGACGCTGCCCGAACTGTACGCCTTCACCATCTGCCTGTGGCTGCGCTCAAGCGCCTCGCCCGGCATCGGCACCCCGTTCTCCTATGCGGTGCCCAGGCAGGCCAACGAGATTGTGCTGATCGAGTGGGGCAACAACCCCATCGAGCTGCTCATCAACGACAAGGTGAGGCCGGCTCAGAGGCCTCCGTCCTCGTCACGGTGGCAGCAGAGGTCGGGAGGTCGCAGGGGCTCCGGCAGCGGGCTGCGGGCTGTCCTCCTCCTGGTGGGGACCGCTCTGCCCTGACTCAGTCCTGCTCTGGACAGATGACGAGTCGGGGGGCAGGGTCCAGGCCAGAGGTCAGGAAGGACCGGAATGAGCTGGGACGCCTGCATGCCAGCCTGAATTGTCATGGGCCCTGAGGCCTGTCCATGAGGGTCATTTTGTTGGGGGGGGGGGAAAGTACTGAGATATAATTTACACGCAGTAACATTTACACTTTTTACTGAGTTGACTGGCTTTGACAAATGCAGTCAGTTGCACACCCATTACCGCAATTAGAACCTAGGGTGTCATCACCTCCCAGATTTCCTCATTTCCCTGGTGGTCTGCTCCTCTTTCTACCCCAGCCCATGGCAACCGCTGATCTGGTCCTTGTCCCTTCGGTCTTGCCTTTCCCAGAGCAAATCTCCCCTTTTAATAGACGGGCTGGTTTTCGGGAGTGTGGTCTCCCCAAGAGACAAGCTCTGGGCGTCTGCGGGACCCTCCCGCAGCCCCACTCCGTCATTCATTCTGAAGTCAGACCCCACGTGGCCAGAGATGCGTCCTCACAGCCCCCTTGCCGGAGCTGAGGATTGGGATGGCTGCCCGAGCCCGGAGTGGCTCCACCCGGCCCCTTCCTCTGTCTGTGCTGAGCCACGTTGGGTGGAGCCTGCTTCAGTGGAAAAGGTGGTGTAATCCACCTGCTGGCTCCTCCCAGCAGGGGCCCCGCCTCTGAGCCCCTGGAGCCGGAGCGGGGACTAAGTGTTTTAAATGACTCCTTGGACACCGCCCTGAGGGCCAAGAGCCTTGTTTTCCTCTCCAGTTAGACACCCTGTAAACAGCCAGGTGCTGGGGGGGCGGGCCTGGGGTTGCTAGGACACCAGCAGTAACAACCAGCTGCTGGCAGAGGAGCAGGTCTGCAGAGCCCTCCCAGGGCGAGAGTGGGTGGATGCGGGGGGCATGCCCCTCCCCCACACTCACATGGAGTTGTGGGCCTTTGTCCTCTGCACGGCAGGGCACCCACACACAGTCCTGAGGGACGCTGGGACCTCGCCTGTGAGTGGCTGGGGCTGGTCTGGCTCTTGTCCAGAGAAGTTTGCCCAGTGTGCCCTCGCTGCCCTGTGTCTTCTCCAGCCCCGGGTGTTCAAGGCCAGTCTGCCACATCTGCTTGTTCTGCTCAGTGTCCTGGCTCCTCAGCCAAGCCAGGACCAAGAGCGTCTAGTTGAAAGCAGGGCTGCCCTGGGGCCGGGAGTTGGGCCCCTTTCTCTTGAGTGTCTGCTGGCACGTGGTGTTTCCAGCCCGAAGGTCTCTCTGAGGCGGGCGGGTCAGGCGTGTCACCCACAGGGCAGAGAAGGGGAGGCCCCCACGTGATGGGAACAGCAGTGGCCCCGTTGCCCCGTCCCCCAGCTCGGTCGTCTGGGAGACCCGCAGGGCCTCACCGGCACGTTGCCCCCGCAGGTTGCACAGCTGCCCCTGTTTGTCAGCGATGGCAAGTGGCACCACATCTGTGTCACCTGGACCACGCGGGATGGCATGTGGGAGGCCTTCCAGGACGGGGAGAAGCTCGGCACCGGGGAGAACCTGGCCCCCTGGCACCCCATCAAGCCGGGGGGCGTGCTGATCCTCGGGCAGGAGCAGGTGGGTACAGGGACTGAAAGATGGGAGCGCGCGGGCCAGACGAGCAGCACAAGGCCCGGCCTGCAGGCTGCCCCTCACCCCGCCCAGCTGTCTGCCTGCTGGAGGGGAGCCTGGGGGCACGGCAGCTGCCTGGAGGGCTGAGGCCCCCCGGCTCTGCTCACACCGTCTTGTTGTCTGGGGGGTGGAGGGGGGACCAAGTTGGGGTGGTGGTTCAGACAGTTTCCAGGATGGAGTGCCCTGGGTCACAGGTTGGCACCTGGTCTTGGGCAGATGAGCTGGAGGCTGATGGAGAGGGAGGGAGCAGGCGCCAAGGGCCCACGCCCTGCTCTCCTCCTTGTCACCTCTCCCTGGGGAGGGGCTGGAGCTGCGAGACCAGGTCTAGTCCTGGCTTTGGGACTTTGCCCAAGTGTCTCCCCATGTAAACTGGGTGGTGGAGTAAAGATACTTCCCTGGCCAGAGTTGGGAGTCAGGAAAATGCCCCAGTCCCACCCCCCCAACCAGCTCTGTCTCTCTACAAGATGGCATCCTCTCCCCAAAGCCAACCCGCTCCCATGGGGGGGGGGGTTAGCCTTTGAGCAGCTCTGACGTGGTTCTGTTCCCTCCACAGGACACCATTGGGGGCAGGTTTGATGCCACACAGGCGTTTGTGGGGGAGCTCAGCCAGTTCAACATCTGGGACCGCGTCCTTCGTGCCCAGGAAATAGTCAACATCGCCAACTGCTCCACCAACATGCCGGGCAACGTCATCCCCTGGGTGGACAACAACGTCGACGTGTTTGGAGGGGCCTCCAAGTGGCCGGCGGAGACCTGTGAGGAGCGCCTGCTGGACTTGTAGCCGCTCTCCCAGTTGGGGGGCGGGGCTCTGCTGATGCCCCAGTTAAACTGTCTGCACCTCCTCCTGAACGAACAGCCTGGGGTCCCCGGGCCTGGGGCTCTGTGGCAGCACCTGTCTCCGGCTTATCCATTCCGTACCCAGATTTCGCTGTTTTGGGGGTAGGGCCAGAGTCCCTGGAGAAAGCCCTGAGCCGCCGGGGGGCGGTCACGATCTGACTTCCTCCTCCGGGGGAGAATGGACCCTCAGGCGCTGTTCGGAACCCCTGTACATGCTAGTGCACCCCAGCCTGCCCCCCCATCCTTGGTGTCTCGTGTGTACCTCCTGTCCGTCCCCTTCACAGCCTGTCCTGCTGGAGTGGCCGTGTCCTTGGTGTGTTGAGTACGTCCTGCTGCCCACGAGCACGTAGCAAGCAGCCCCCACCTCCCCTCCCCCCGCAGTTCTCTAGGCCAGGCACCAGGAGGGCAGGCAGCCAGACGTGCCCTGCCCCCTTCAATTAGAGGAGGTGTCTGTGGCTCCAGAGGGAGCTGGGAGGGGTGCCCAGAAGGGAGAAGGTCGGTGGTGGCAGCCTCTCGTCCCCTCCGCGGCCTCTCCCTCAGATCAGTGCTTTGCCACCGAGTCTGGCTTTCGAAGGCCTGTCGTCTCCACTGGTGCCAAAGGTCCCGCTGCAGCTTTTCCAGACCCTCGCCGTGCGCTGGGGAATTGATTCTTCCCAACGGAAGAGGCCAGCCATTGGCTGGCGCCCATGTGTGATGTCTCCCTCACGGCGAGCGGTTGGCGAGTTTTAACCCACGTTGGTTCCTGTGAGCATCTGACCCCCGGAACTTCTTCAGGAAGTGGGCGTCACCTGGCCGGTCATGTGCTTCGTGACGCCAGGCTGCCGAGTTGGTTGGACGGAGGGAGTAGTGGTTACTTTAAAGACACAGCGATGGCCTGGGGAAGTTTATAAAGCTAAATATTATATATTTATTTTTCATACATGTGTGAAGTGCAGATCTGTGGAGATTCCATTTGTAGGACCGCGCTGACGTGCCCATCCTGACTCGTGTGGATGTTCTCTGTGGCCAGCACGCCACGACCGTGGAGTTGTGATTAAAGTGCACAGGACGAGGCCTCGGCGTCGGCTTTCTCTGTGTCCGGGGTTGAGGGCAGGGAGGGATGAGGCTCTGCACCCCTCCCCACAGGTAGCATGATGGCGACCCTGCTTGGCCTGGGCCTGGCGGCCATGGGCACGCCTGGGGCCGGCGTCTGGTGGACCCAGGGAGCTGAGGGTGCTTGCAGGAGGGTGTGGTGCCTTTCCCTCCTCAACCCCAGGCCCAGGCGGTGGACGCCCCACAGGCTCTGCCCAGCCTCCCTGTCCCCAACCCAGCCCTGTCTTCCCCAACCAGGAATCGAGTTCAGCTCCCCGACCCTCGGCTCCCCGCCCCAGGCTGGACCCCTGTTCGGGCTGCTCTGTGTGCGCTCCTCCATCCATCTCCTTCCATCCTCCCAGCAGTAATCCCAGTTCCCGGGTGAACACGGGGAACAGTGAGGCAGGGACGTGGGCATCGTGCGGCTTGATCAGGAGGCTGGTCAAGGCCAGGCTTGTGCATGTCTGGTTCCGTGACCTTGGCCTTGACAGGCAGCTGGCTTCCCATTGTTTTCTCAGGGAAGTGCAAGGCAAATTTACCAGGTGGTTCCACTGCTCTCTACAAAGCCGCCGCGCTCTCTGTAGTTGCCAGCGCAAATATTCACAGGCACCTCTGAAAGCCCTGTTCAAGCAGGAGTAAGACACTGAAGATTGCATCTCGCGGGGAGACTGACATTTCCTTGTCACTCATTATCTGACACAAGAGAACATGTCCCGGGGGAGAGCTGCACCAAGCCCTGGCTTTCTGTGGCTAAGGGGCAGGGGGGCGGGGGAGAGGGTGCCAATCACACAGGGTCTGTATCGTGGCTTAACACTCAGGTCTGGCAAGAAATACATCTATTTTCTTCAAAGACTATTTATTGGGAGACATCACATATACAACAGACCGGGTATGACCCATAAACACAGTTTTACAATAATCAGCCATGAAGATCTGTGTAGCGACCACTCGATTTTAGAAATATGTGTTCAGTGCCTGCTGTGTGCCAGGTACTATTGTAGGTACTTTGTTGATATCGATGAACAAAAGACAAGAAAGGTTCTGCCCTTGTGTATCAGGCATTCCGGAGGTTGGCAATCACTACTAGACACATGAGTAAGAAAATTATATAGATTTGCTAGAAGTGGGTAAGGGCTGTGGGGAAGGACAGGCAGGGCAGAACAAGGAGGATAGACGTGTGGTTGTGGGGATGGGTTTGCAACTTAAAGGAGTGGCCTTATCGAGAGAATGACGCCTGAGCAGACTTGAAGGAGGTAAGAGAACGGACCACTCGGACCTTTACTACATAATTAAACCACACGGGTTCTTCTGTGACTTGCTCTTTTCAACTCAACATTATGTTTCTGAGATTGCTCCAGGCTGATGTGCATAGCTGCGATTTATTAATTTTCATGCTATGTAGTCGTTTTAAATGCACATTTATCTAAACACATATTTACCTGCTGATAAGCTTTTGGATGGTGTGTATCTACCAGTACAATCTGTAAGAATTTCCTCTACAGCCGGTGCCCGGGATGCAATGGCTGGGCTGACAGATATGAGCATCTTCACATTTAACCAGGTTTTACGGGCTGAATTGCGGCTCTCCTCACAGATGTGGAAGCCCTCACCCCCAGCATCCGTGAATGTGAATTTATCTGAAAGTAGGGTCTCTGCAGATGACCCCCCCACCCCCCGCTGCCCGTGGATAGCACTTTGTTGCAACAACCCTAGCAAACTAATACACCAACTTGTTTTCCTAAAAGGTTGTATCTATTTGCGTTTCTACCAGCAATAGAGTCCCCATTGCTCCACATCCTCACCAGTGCTTAATGGATTCAGACTTGTACATTTTTTTTGCTAATCTGGTGGGAATAACATAATATTTAATTTGCTTTTCGTTTGCACTTCCCTGTTTGCTAAGGCAGCTGAGCATCTTTTCCTATGTTTATGCAAATCTGCCTTTCTTCTTCCAAGAAATAACTGTTTACATACTTCACCCTTAGGTTATTTTTGCCTTTTTCTTATTGACTAGGAGGAGTTCTTTGGGTTCTAGAAATGTATTCTTTGACAGTTATATGTATTGCAAATATCTCCTTCCAGGCCATGGCTTGTCTCCTTGCAGTCTTTGTTTCAAGTTTCTTGAAGCTCCGCTACTAGGTGCATAAACATTCAAGATAGTTACATCGTCTTGATGAACTGACACTTTTTTATGAAAAATCCTCTTTACCTTTGGTAATATCCTTTGCCCCAAAACCTACTTTGTCTGATATTAGTATGACCATTCCAGCTCTATTTTGATTAGTATTAGTCAGTTGGGTGTTGCTCTTTATGCAGTCTGACTTTCACTTGGGGAATTTAGGCCATTTACATTTATTGTGGCTGTTTTTATGATTAGGTTTCAGCCTATCAACTTGCTATTTGTTTTGCATTTGTCTCATCTTTTTTTGTTCGTTTTTTCCTCCTTTGTCTTCTTTCAGGTTAACTGTTTTTGTATGATTTCATTTTTAAAAAAATATATTTTATTGATTTTTTACAGAGAGGAAAGGAGAGGGATAGAGAGCTAGAAACATTGATGAGAGAGAAACATCAACCAGCTGCCTCCTGCACACTCCCCACTGGGGATATGCCTGCAACCAAGGCACATGCCCTTGACCAAAATCGAACCCGAGACCCTTCAGTCCACAGGCCAACGCTCTATCCACTGAGCCAAACCGGCCAGGGCTGTATGATTTCATTTTTACCTCCTTTTTTTTTTGGCTTATTAACTGTAACTATTTTGTTAAATTAAACCATGAAAGGTTATACTATTTCACATAAGGTGCAAGAGTCTTAGAACCCTCTATGCTTCCATTCTTCTTTGATGTATTTTTGTCATACATTTTACTTTTACACGTTATGAATACCACACTACATCATTATTTTTGTTTAAAATAGTGGAATGACTGAGCTGCCTGCCAGGAGCAAGACAATGGGCCTGACAGGGGAAGTGGGGGTGGAACATACTGAATGAGGCCCTTGCCTGTTCTGAGCTGGCAGGGTGCAGCTGGGAGGACCCTGGAGACATGGCCACGCCCCTGGAGATCGGCCATGATCAGCACCTTCTCTGCAGGGAGCTATCCCCCAGGACCAGGGCCAGCTCAGTTGCTGTGGACACAGCTTTCATTCACCCCAGGGCAGCAAGTCAGCTGGTTCCCAAGCTGCCCATTAGGAGCAGGGCCTCCGGAAGAGCAGAGGAGGCCCATGTGATCTGGCCGTGTTGGCAACCAGAAGATTCACCATGGCCTGGACAGGTAGGCAGGTCTGTGCTGTGCGTGGGGAGCTCAGGTATCCCCTCCCCTTAGGCAGCAGAATCCTAGCTGCCATCAGGCCCGGGGAGAGGAGCCTCCACGCGGGAACCTCTCCTCACAGCCCCCTCCTGTTCTATTTCAGGAGTCCCATTGCAAGAAATAGGAAACAGAATAAATAAATCTATGTGTGCTTCCAGCAGAGAGAGGCGGTCGAGTGGAGACTGCTGAGAGGAGGCTTTCAGAATAGCGTCCCCTGAGAACGTCAGACTCACTCCCAGAGCGGGAGGACAGGCGGATGCTGAGACCACCCCCTGTTTACGTGCGGGGAACGGAGGCCCCAGAGTTCTAATACAGCCAAGACTCAACCCCAGGCTTCTGAGCAGTGTGCTCTTCCTGCGGGCCCTGCACCCTTATTCTCTTAATAGTGGGATGTAATCGTTTTTATTCCCTGGCATGTAATTCAAAAATAAATGCGGCGTTTGGCCTATTTACAAACCAAGGTGTGTCCATGGACCGATTAACCTGGAACCCGGGGGGATGGGAAAGGCCAGCAGGGGAGCCCAGGGCACCGGCCTCAGGCTCCTGCAGGACCCACAGGCTCTGCTTCCCCCGCTGCTCTCCGCTGGGACACACTTGGCAGACACGGTCCACGTGCCTGGCACACCCGGCCCTGACCCAGATTGTGGCTAAGCCCTGAGCATGTCCACAGGGAAGCACAGCACGGCCATGATTCACAACCGCTCAGCTGCTGACAGCTGGTCAGGGAGGCCGTGTGGCCTGAGGTGGCAGCTGACGGGGTCTGGGCCCAGCTGCACTTGCTGTGTGTCCTGAAACAAGTCGCCACCCTCGCTGGGCCATCTGGAGTGGCCTGGAGTTTTTGACATCCCCGTCCTGAAATCCAGCCAGGGGTCTCCAGAGCAATTTCTCACGAGGACGCTCCAGGGGGCTGGAATTCATTTAAGCCAGGGGTCGGCAAACTCATTAGTCAACGGAGCCAAATCTCAACAGCACAACGACTGACATTTCTTTTGAGAGCCAAGGTTTTTAAACTTAAACTATAGAGGTAGGTACACTGTTATTAACTTACCTATATAGTTTAAGAACTGTTGATATTTGGCACCTCCCCCGCGCTGCGTATCCACAGCCCGCCTGCACCGCGTCTCCTGTCGCCCATCTGACCGACACCCCCCATTTCTTCTAACACCACTTCTTCAAAATAGACTCACCCAGGCTGAAAACCGACTTCTGCGCATGGGCCACAAAGTTTCAATCGCACTGTACGTGTGCGCCCGCACGTGGTATTTTGTGGAAGAGCCACACTCAGGGGGCCAAAGAGCCACATGTGGCTTGCGAGCCGCAGTTTGCCAACCATTGATTAAAGCAACATGACAGCTCAGAAAAGGCAGGCAGGCATGTTGTTCCCATTTCACAGATGAGGAAACTGAGGCTCATGGAAAAGAAGGGACTTACTAGTGCAGAGGAGGCTCACTCAGGATCTGGCCTGGCCATGCTGCCCTGAGGGCACACTTCACACAGAGACCCAGGAAAATGGGGCCTGAGGTGGGGCACGTGCCCTGCTCGCAGGCCGGGTAGAGGAGTTACTACTCCTCTGGGGCATCTGAGTGGGAACCTGGGGGCAGCCATCTGCAGGTGCCCAGGGCAGAGCCTGGTTCCCATATCCTCGGGGCTCCGCCCTCCCTCCCCGGTTCTTTCTCTCTTCTCCAACAAATATTTGCTGTTACTGGGTGAGCTGCTGCCATGGTTACAGGCATCCCAGAAGCAGAGGGTCCAAGTTGGACTTCAAACCTCTCTAAAATTCAAGGCCCAGAGTTAACAGCTGCTTCTTGAAACAGGTCTGCGGGTGGCAGTGGCCCCTGCTCTAGGATTCCAGCCCTTCGCCGGCTGAGAGTGGGGGAAGCTGGAGGAGGGCTTCAGGGTTTCCCAGGCCCCACAGGCCTGGGTGGGGAAGAAGAGCCAAGCAGGCCCCCTGGGGAGAACACGCCAAGGCTCAGTCCTTCTCTGAAGAGGTACCTCCTGCAGGCAGCAGGGGCCCGGCTTCCAGGGAGCCCAGGGGACCGCGTGCTGGTCGGGCAGGCTCCTTCCCCGCTGTGGGACCCTGGGCAAGACAGGCTTCTCTGAGCTGAGTTTGCTCATCCCGAGAAGAAGGGCCAGCAGGCCTCCGGGGCTTGTTCTGAGGAGTCAAGCCCTCAGCTGAGGACACGGGGTCCAGGTAGGAAAGTGTGGCTGTAGGTGGACGGAAAGAGCAGGGGTCTGGTTAGGACAGACGCAAACGCCCAAGTTCCATTTCTCTGCCCAGCTCCTCAGGGCCGGTGACGTCCCGTGCCCGCGCTGCAGCCTCCTGCCCGGGTAACGTAAGGCCGGTGACGCGCAGGCGGGGCTGTTCCAGGCCTGAAGGGGCTGAGATGAGCGCAGGGTCACCTGCTGCTGCGGAACAGATCACTGTACAACGTGGTGGCTGAAGACAGCGACACCATCCCCAGCTCCTGTGGGCGGGGCACCCAGGTGTGGCTTGGCTGGATCTTCCATACGGCCAGGATGAGGGTGCTGGCGGGGTGAGGTCTCGGGAGGCGGAGGGGCCGCTTCTGAGGCCGCCTTCTCCGTGGCTGTTGGCAGGAGGCCTCGGCTCCTCCCCAGGTGGCCTCTCCAGGGAGCAGCTCAGGAGGCAGGCAGCTGGCTTCCCAAAGTGAGCGTCTCAGAGCTCATGGTCATCTTTGTAAGCTAATCTCCGAGGGGACATGCCATCCCCTCTGTTGTCTCCCAAGGCCCTACAGACAAACCTGACGCACGGGAGGGGCTCCCCAAGGGCCACCCTGGAGGCGGGCTACCACCCGAGGAAGTGGCACACCCCGTGCGGCACATAACGACTCCCAGTGTGTGGAGGCGACAACGGTCATTGTGCAGAACACAACCCCAGAGCCTGGAATGACTCCGGTTGGAGAAGGGAATGAAGGGAAAAGACTGGGCCTGGCACTGGGGCTCCAGGCCCCACGGAGGCACACTCCCACGTAAAGAGACATGGCCACCAGACAAGTGCCAGGAGGAGAAGGGGCGGGAGAGGACCCAGTAAGGAGAGATGGACAGGAGGCAGGTGCCAGGTAGAGGGGGCCGGTCACAGCCAGAAGCCAGGTGGACCCTCCAGCCTGCCTTCCCTGGAATCCCAGAGGCGCCCCTGGGAGCAGGGAAGCCATCTGGGGTGGAGTGAACACGGGACCTCTCGGCCTTGGAGCCTCTCTCTGAAGCTGCCCGTCGCCCTGCACAGCTCTGCTGGCTCCCTCACTGCTTTTTTCTTTCTTAATATATTTTTGATGTCAGAGAGCAAGGGAGAGGGAGAGATAGAAACATCAATAATGAGAGAGAAACATCGATCAGCTGCCTCCTGCACACCCCCTACTGGGGATGAGCCTGCAACCCCAGCACGTGCTCTTGACCGGAATCGAACCTGGGACCCTTCAGTCCGCAGGCTGACGCTCTATCCACTGCGCCACACCGGCCAGGGCCCGCACTGCTTCTTTCTGGTTTGACTGCGTCCTGAGCCTCAGGCAGCAGCCACCTCCGCTGTGGATTCCCGAGCTCCTCCGTACCTGCCTGTGTACGCGCTTCACTCACCCTCCTTGGAGCCCAGAAATGAATTCAATAACCAGAAGCAAAGAGCCTGGAATGAGATCTTCTCGTGTGCAACTCCCTCCAGTCCCACCCGGGAGTCTGCGCAAGTGCCACAGCAGCCAGAGGGGCCCTCCTGGACCCGTGTGCCGGCCCCTCCCTCTCCCTCTCCTCCCGCTCCCCTGCCTCACTTCTCCACCCCAGAGTGCTCTCCACCATCACCTCCGGTCCCTCGATTGCTTGTTCATTGTCTGTCTCCCGTGGGGCTGAAAGCTGCTGGAGTCTGGGAGCCTCGAGCCCAGCCCCGCACCAGCCCCCCACCATGCTGCTGGGTTCCCACAGGAGCGTCTGTGGAGAAATCGAATGAAGGAGAAGGGGAGAGACTGGCACTCATAGGCTGGGGAGCACCTGCCGGCCTGACGAGACATGGACAAAGCCGTGGGGCCAGCCCAGCCCCTAACGAGACGGGGACCCGTTGGCTTTCCCAGGGCGGCGGCAGGCCCGTGGCCCCACTGCCATCTCCACTCGCCTGGATCACATGATTCATAACCAAATTCTAACAAATGGCAGGGGAACCGAATATTAAATTCCAATTAGCTGGAAGCAAAGGAAAAAAATGACACACCACCCAACTGGAATGTAAATCGTGTTTTTTGCATTGACATGGAAATTTAACATCTTTTCTTTGAGCCCCGCTGTTTCCAGGCGATTCCACTGGGTGGATGTGGGCGATCAATTGTAAACTGGGCGGGCTGGGGGGGGGGGGCCTGGACTGAGGG
>NW_006292094.1:3906962-3908844 GCF_000327345.1 Myotis davidii | reverse complement strand
GCCTGCTAAGGTGGGGGCGTGGCCAGCGGACGGATTATGAACCACCTGCTGTGTGCTAGTCCTCAGGGAGGTCCCCACGATGCCAAGATGCTGGGTGGGCAGCTGTGGCCCCATAGTAACGCCCTTTCTTCCCATCTCTCTGCTCTGCCCATCCTCAGGCCCAGCTTCCTCCCCCTGCTCCCCCTGCTCCAGGAAGTGTCCCTACCACACCTGACTTCTCCCCTGCCTTTGAATTGCAGTTAATGGATTGTGTGCTGGATACTGGGGTCTCCAGCTTTCTTAACACCCCCTCCCTTCTCCACTGTGTCTGGGTGGGGGGACACTGAGCCCACACCCATCTCCGGGATGGTCCCTGGCTGTTCTAAACCCATTTAGGGTAACCCCACTGTTATGGGGTGAATTATGTTCCCCAAATTCATATGATGAAGCCCTAACCCCCGGTACTTAGACCGTGACTTTATTTGGAGAGAGGGCCCTTAAAGAAGAGCTAAGTTAAAATGAGGCTGTGAGGTGAGCCCTAACCCAAGAGGGTGGTGATCAGGACAGACACGCAGGTCGGCCACGAGAGGACACAGGGAGAAGACTGCGGCTACAAACCAAGGGGAGAGGCCTCAGGGGAACCAGCCCTGCTGACACCTCCCTCTTGGGCTTCCAGCCTCCAGATGACAGAACATACGTCTCCACTGTTGAAGCCACTCAGTCCGTGGCCTTTGCCGTGGCAGCCCGAGCAGAGCTGTGCACCCACACGGGCAGTAACTCCGGCCTCAGGGACTGGCTCCAGGAGGAGCATGGGACCCCTTTCTGCCTGAGGGGAGACGTGCAGGGGACACCCACAAAAACACTCCCTGGCCCTTTGGAGAGCGAAGAGTTCTTCTGGGCCGGGTGGCAAGCTGGAGGGGGGGAGGGAAACAGCCCCACCCCCCACCCCCCGCCCCGCAGGTGGAACCAGCCACAGGCAGCTGCTGACCGGGCCCTGGGAGACGTCCCTGAACTCACCTGTGGGAGCCACTTGGCATTGAGTGCTGACCTCCTGCAGCATGGAGCATCCTGGTAAGACCCGGCCTGCATCCCAGTCCAGCACACAGCACAGCCATGCAGTATCTTCTGTCTATCATCTATCTATCTATCTATCTATCTATCTATCTATCATTATCTACTTATCTGTCATCTATCTGCAATATACAGGGGTGGGCAAAGTAGGTTTATAGTTATAATACAAACAATAAATAATAATAGAAGAATAAACTCTGTGCTTCGCAGACTCACAGCTGTAGACCCACCGTGGCCCACCCCTCTGGCCCCGGGACGGAGGCTGGCGGTGGGCAGTGCTCGGGAGCGGGGTACGGGTGGCCCCCGCGAGTCAGAAGGCTGAGGGGAGGGCTGAGGGGCCAGGTGGGTGACAGGGCAGGAGGGCCTGAGCTCTGGGAATATGTCACCCCAGCCCTGGGCGGGCGCTTCAGTCAGACGCCCCCACCTGCTCTCCTCCGTCTTCTTCCTGGAGCTACAGACACTTAAGGAGGAACCGAGGGCTGCCATGGCTGCAGGGCGTCTGCCCTCCTGTCCAGTTTCTAGGGCTCCTGCTCCATGCAAGCTCCCTGCCAGGCAGCGGGCCAGCTGGACTTGGTCCTGCCCTCTGGGCTGACCTCCCAGGTGGGAGGGACTTGCAGAATGACTGCCTTCCTGGGCTGCAGGACACTCACTAGGCTGCCCCCACCCCCACCCCCATTCCCTGGCGGAGCCAACACCCCATTTGTAGGATAGCTGGCCTGGGGGAAGGCAGCATGTTTGTCCTGCTCACTACTCGATATGGGACCTTGGGGGGAGCTCCTCGCTGGTGACAAGTGTCCCCTGCTGCTCCACCAGGCTTGACTGCAGCCTGCGC
>NW_006292094.1:3900480-3906819 GCF_000327345.1 Myotis davidii | reverse complement strand
ACAAGCCCTGCTGGAGGCTGGAGTCTCACGTGGTCCCTTTCAGCTTCCGGCCCTGACACCTGTCCTAGGTGGAGTGGGAGCGGGAGGTGGGAGATGAGGAAGCGCACCCCTTAGGTCATTCGTGGTCCCACAGGGAAAAGGCCCACTGGCCTGGCAGTCTTTTTCCCAACTTTTAAAAATTGTGGAAAAATACACATAACACAAAATTTCCCATCCTGCCTGGCCAGTGTGGCTCAGTGGTTGAGCATCGACCTTTGAACCAGGAGGTCACGTTGGATTCCCCATCAGGGCACATGCCCGGGTTGCAGGCTCGATTCCCAATGGGGGGGGGGGCGTGCGGGAGGCAGCAAATCCATGATTCTCTCTCATCATTGATGTTTCTATCTCTCTCTCCCTCTCCCTTCCTCCCTGAAATCAATAAAAATATACGTTAAAAAAATTTACCATCCTAACCCCCTCCCGCCCAGCACACGTTCTCGGCCAATGAACTTGGCCGACATGCTCTCAGCTGCCGGTCAGAGGCCGGGAAGGGCTAACGGGCGAAGACCAGGGAATCAGCATCAGAGAGGGACTTTTTCAGATGCGATAAATAAATCACCGCTCATGCTTCATTCAAACCCCCGCTGCTCCCGAGCACACAGGGAAGAAGCGCTCTTTCCATTAAAGCAGCTCGGAGGGGCTCCTCCAGCTCCTCGGGGGGCCTTCAGCTCCTCCCCTGGCTGGGGGCCCTGCGGGGAAGGCCGGCGATCCCCCAGCTCCCCGGACATGCACACACTCAGACTGGAACGCAGACTCCTCCCCGGGTCACCCAGGGTCACCCTCCTCCCATCTCGCCGTCCCAATCATCGCTCGCTCTTGAAACCCAGGTTTCTCTTCCCCACGGCTCTTGCTGGGACGGAAAGGTTTTATGGGTGCTACTCGTTTCCGGGTGGCCTGGCCCCTCTGATTGAATGTCATCTCCATGGGGCTGGGCTCATCTTGTTCCCTCTGAATCCCCAGCCTCTTAACCCAGGACCGTGCTTAGCACAGAGCAGGTGCTCAATAAACTTGTTTATTTTTGTGACTTTTCCCCCCGAACACCCCAGCTCCTCCGGTCTCACACGGGGGCAGCAGGCTGAGCGCCCCCCACGCTGCTGTTGTCTGAGCTCAGAGTTTCTGAGGAACAGCGAGAAGGTGAGGGGAGCGTGGGGACCAGGTGCGCAAGGGCCGGAGCCACGCCGAGCGCTTTACATGGACGGACTGTGTCAACCTCGCCAGGGCCCATTTTTCAGGTGCACAGACCAAGGCGCATGGAGACAAAGTCGCTTTGGCCAGTGGCACCGTCAGTAAGTGTAGTGGAGGCTCCTGGATCCGGCCCCCTGCTCCCCTCCCCCGCTCCCCCCGGGAGGAGAGAGCGTTCATGGCCGCCGGGTGCTGAGGAGCATGAGTTCCCGCTCACCTCAGGGCGGCCTGGCACCGGGGGCCAGTGATGAAAGGACGAGCAGCGAGCCTCCTTGCGGGCTGAGATGAAAACAAGCACCCGATCGATGTTCGGACCGGAAACCTGTCCTTCGCGTTTGCTGCAAACATACTCCGGGCCCAGCACACGCTTCCGGGGGCGGCCTGGGCCTGGGGCCAGCGTGTGGCTCCTGCAGCTGACTCCTCTCAGCAGCCCTGCGCAGCTGAAGTCAGTCCCCATTTCACCATGAGGAAACGGAGGCCCGAAGGTCCAGTCACCCCTCTAGCTGGTGACTCACGATTCCCAGGAGGAGGGGGCGCATCATGCCTCGCTGGGCCGCATGGGCAGCACCGGGCCCGTCAGGAGGAGAGGAAGAGGGGAGACGTGGACGAGAGCCTTTATGGGGTTCCCGCAGAAAGGCAGGCTGGGCCTGGCTGGTTTGGGTGACCTGGATCGTTTTAAGGCTCTGTGGTCTGGCACTCGCCTGGGTGATGTGGGCAGGGGGAGTGGCCGAGTGGGGAGGGGCTGGGTGCGGCCTCTGGATGAGCTGGTTTGCATAGGAAAGACACCCCAGCAGAGTCCCCCTTGGGCTCTAAGGGTTGGCCAGCGGTGGGAGGACAGTCTCTCAGGGTCAGCCACGCTCCAGACCTCCAAACGTCAGAAACACAAGGTCACCCAAGGTCGCTCAGAACAGGACTTGAGACCTGGTCAGCGCGCTTCAGAGCCCTCGCCCTTAGCCGCTCTATAGAGAGATTTCCTCTCTGCGAATGCCACTCAGAGAACTCAGTGGGACGGGGCAGGGTGAGGGCTGCAGGTGGGAGGGGCAGGGTGAAGGCTGCAGGTGGGAGAGGCAGGGTGAAGGCTGCAGGTGGGAGAGGCAGGGTGAAGGCTGCAGGTGGGAGAGGCAGGGTGAAGGCTGCAGGTGGGAGAGGCAGGGTGAAGGCTGCAGGTGGGAGAGGCAGGGTGAAGGCTGCAGGTGGGAGAGGCAGGGTGAAGGCTGCAGGTGGGAGAGGCAGGGTGAAGGCTGCAGGTGGGAGAGGCAGGGTGAAGGCTGCAGGTGGGAGAGGCAGGGTGAAGGCTGCAGGTGGGAGAGGCAGGGTGAAGGCTGCAGGTGGGAGAGGCAGGGTGAAGGCTGCAGGTGGGAGAGGCAGGGTGAAGGCTGCAGGTGGGAGAGGCAGGGTGAAGGCTGCAGGTGGGAGAGGCAGGGTGAAGGCTGCAGGTGGGAGAGGCAGGGTGAAGGCTGCAGGTGGGAGAGGCAGGGTGAAGGCTGCAGGTGGGAGAGGCAGGGTGAAGGCTGCAGGTGGGAGAGGCAGGGTGAAGGCTGCAGGTGGGAGAGGCAGGGTGAAGGCTGCAGGTGGGAGAGGCAGGGTGAAGGCTGCAGGTGGGAGAGGCAGGGTGAAGGCTGCAGGTGGGAGAGGCAGGGTGAAGGCTGCAGGTGGGAGAGGCAGGGTGAAGGCTGCAGGTGGGAGAGGCAGGGTGAAGGCTGCAGGTGGGAGAGGCAGGGTGAAGGCTGCAGGTGGGAGAGGCAGGGTGAAGGCTGCAGGTGGGAGAGGCAGGGTGAAGGCTGCAGGTGGGAGAGGCAGGGTGAAGGCTGCAGGTGGGAGAGGCAGGGTGAAGGCTGCAGGTGGGAGAGGCAGGGTGAAGGCTGCAGGTGGGAGAGGCAGGGTGAAGGCTGCAGGTGGGAGAGGCAGGGTGAAGGCTGCAGGTGGGAGAGGCAGGGTGAGGGCTGCAGGTGGGAGGGGCAGGGTGAAGGCTGCAGGTGGGAGGGACAGGAGCCAGTCTGGGGCTTTCTTCAGCAGGTGTAGAGTCCCGAGAGGGTGGCTATGAGCTGGCATCGCAGTGATTAAATTGTCTTTTCAGTTTGGGAGAAAACCAGCAACTTAAATCGGCACCGCCCCCCACCCCATCAGAAAGAACCCAGATTGGATCAGCTGGTCCTCACTGTGCTGCTGGGCCACATCCTGCCTCTGTGACTTGGGGTGGTGGTGAGGGAGGGGTGTGGGGGGCCCTAGGGGGGTCCTTCCTGCATCACATGATCTGGGGTAGGCAGCTGGACCGGGAAGCACAGCCTGGACGGAAACAGCAACATCTGTTGGAACCTCCCAGGAGAAAAATTCTCCTTTTGTTGCATATTAAGTCATTAAAACACAACAAAAGAAAAAGAGGCCTTAATTTCCCCACCATATGCAGGCAATATCTCAATGCAAAGCTACCCAGGGAAATGCCCTGCCTGCAACTGATGGGCTGTGGGAGGAGCGAATTTGTCCCCTGCAGGGGGCGCCTCAGGAGCCTGGGCTGGATCTGCTCAATCCGTATCCCAGGGTTCTTTCTGCTTCCAGGACTGGGCCTGGCTTAGAGCCCCGGGACCACACAGGGGTTTCAGACTCGTGCTGACACCATTGCCCCAGCCCCTTGCCCAGGTTTCTTTTGGGGTCACGGTCATGTCCCTGAACCTGCTGCCAGCTCCTGGGTCGCTAGGCATTTCCCTGCCAGCTGCCCCGCCTGGTGCCGAGCCCATCTGTCAGACGTCCCTTGGTTGCCTCCTGGGAGGGGAAAGGGCTCTGGGGTCCGCAGTCCTGGGCTGGACACCTGCACCAACCACTTAGTTGGCCACGTGACCTTGGTTGGAACCTGGCGGCTCTGGGCCTCAGTGTCCTCATCTGTAAAATGGGCGCAGCAACGTGTCGTAACTCTGTTGTGGGGTCTAAAGCCAGCGCTGGACATGCCACCGCTGGGGAGCAGGGTAGTGGTGGCGCTGCCCCGACTCTGCTGATGAATAACGGTGGGCCGTGCCGTCCCACCCCCTCTGCACATGGCAGCATCACCCGAGCGGCTCGCGAAGGGGCGTGTCACCCTGTTATGTGTCTCCTCGTTGCAGGGCTTTAGGCCCCCCTCCCTCTAAGACCACGAAGCCTCTGCACTCCGCACGGAGGCGACGCTGCCCCCGCTTCTCTTGGGGCAGCAAACTGCCCAGGTGCTCTTGCTCTGTCTCCCGTCCTCCCTGACCTCCTTGGCCCGCACAGCGCATCCCTCCGGCTCCATCTCCCAGGCACGGGAGCTCCAGCTTTGCCCTAAGCGTGAAACAAGGGTCTTGGAGAAGACAGTCCACCGATGTCATCAAAACCCCAGATGGTTCCTACCTCTCTGTCTGCCAGAGTTGGCGAGTGGGTTTGACCTCCTGGCTGCAAGGTGGCCGCCGTGCCTCCAGCTGTCACATCTGTACTCCAGACAGGATGAAAGGAGAAATCTGAGTGGATGAAACCGCTCCAAGATCCTCTGTCTGGTCCTTTTAAATGACATCTTGAAGACCAAAACAGGTCACTTGGCCACTTTCAGCTGCAAGAAAGTCTGGCAAAAGGAGTATTTTAGCTTTCTCTCCTCTTAAGAAGAGGAAGGCAACGGCAAGAGGGTTGGGAGCGGCTCTGGGCACCTGATCCTTGCTGCCTGCCAGCAACAGACAGACCTGGCAGCCTCACTCAGGAAGTGACCTTGCGCGAGGTGTTGGCTGGAACTCCTATTCGTTTGGAAAGCGAGCACCATCACACCCCTCCCTTGCAGAGCCGCAGTGCCGGGAACACAGTGCGCATTTAACACGTGGTAAACGGCATTATAATCATTATAATAGGGAAACGATATTTACATAAAAGGCAGGCAGCAGGCCCAGTTCATGTATTTCTGGAAAAATTACTAAACTATCCCAAATTATACAAAAATCTCTACCACAAATCCTTGCAGAGGTAGCTTAGAGTTTTGCTTGAAGAGGCCTGAGGCTGAGGAGGGTGGAGACTGCTAACCTGTTTTCCTTCAGAGCTGCGGGGAGGGGCGGCGGGGGCGGCAAACAGGAGGGATGAGAGCAGCAGGCTCCCAGGGCCGCAGCCGGAGCCCGCCCGGCCCTGAGGGACGCGCGCCAGGTCCCAGAGCAGGGAGGACCCAGGTGTAGGCCGGGCCTGGCCTTCTCCTGGGTGGAGCTGGGACCCCCACCTCACCCACTTACTCTGATGCACTTTATTTTGAACAAGGAAGACGAAGAAAGCTGGGTGCGGGTCCTGCCCATGAAACAGCTCGCTTCTGCTCTGAGGCTCACGTGCAGGTGCTGAGAGCGGGCGGCAGCAGGTGAACTGGCCTCCGTGTGGAGCTGGGCATTGTGCCCTGGGCTGGCCCAGCTTCTGGGGTCCCTCGGGGACGAGAACCAGGGAATAAGAAGAGCAGACAGCCCGGCCGGTGTGGCTCAGGGGTTGAGCATCAACCTATGAACCAGGAGGTCACAGTTTGATTCCCAGTCAGGGCACGTGCCCAGGTTGTGTGCAGGCTTGATCCCCAGTATGGGGCATGCAGGAGGCAGCTAATCAATGATTCTCTTTAATCACTGATGTTTCTATCTCACCTTCTCCCTTCCTCTCTGAAATCAATAAAAAAATATGTATATATTTTATTTTTAAAAAAGAAGAAGAAGAAGAGCAGACACACAGAATTCCTAGCTTATCTGGCCCAGGTGACCAAGCCAGGGAGAGTGGATGAGACTGACCATTGGGCCACCCAACCCATTGTGGTGGGAGTTGGTCTCCAAGCAGTCAGTTCCTGGTCGGGGGGAGTAACATGGACTTGTCCCCGGGTCCTGGGCACACACCCCCGGGCCCGATGGGTAAGCAAGGAGTCTGGGACAAAGAGGCGCTCCAGAAATTCATGTCAGGGTGGGAGGTGGCCGGCGCCACACGGGAAATGTGTGCCCTGATTAGTTGTCCCCACACTCGGCCTGTCTCAGTTGCTCATTGTCCTTCGTCCTGCCTCCTCCCAGGGCTCCTGCAGTGAGAAGACCTGTGAGGGGCTGGGCGTGCATCCTGCCTGGCTAGGTCCCTCACCCATGTTGAGCATACATTGAGCACTGACTGTGTGCACTGCCC
>NW_006292094.1:3875523-3900417 GCF_000327345.1 Myotis davidii | reverse complement strand
ATGAAAATCTGCTGATTTTCTCCTCCGACACGTTTTTTCTCAGAGGTGGCTGGGAGTGAGTCACTCCGAGAGAGACGCAAAGGGGAAATTGAATTAGGAGCATTAGTGTCCTGATGGCAAACCAAGCAGACACCGGGCAGCGGGCTCTCTTGGGGGATGAGCTGCCCACGTGGGGTTGGAGTTGGGCAGGAAATCGGAGGCTGTTGCCTGACCCGTGTGTCCTTCTGAGGCCGTGGGGTGAGCTGGGTCCCGGAATAACTGTCCATCCTCCCATCCCTTCTCTGCCAGCCGCACCCACTCGAAGGCCTGACCTGTAACCAGATTTGACTTGTTTCTCTGGTCATTTATTCCTCCTCAGGGAAGGTCACTGCCCTGGTTCCCAAGGGGCCTGGCAGTGGCCTCTGCAGTGACCTTGGGTCCAGGTCCTTCAGGCCCAGGAGCCTGACCCCGCCCATTTCTCCTACAGGTCTCACCCCCTGCCCCCCGCCCCCAAGAATGCCTCCTGAATCCGCGCTGAGGGAGCACTTAAGGGGGCTCCCAAGGTCATCCAGACCCCTGCCTTCATCCCTGCTCAGGGCACTCCCAGAACCCCCAGTCCCAGCCTAAAGCTGCCCCAGGACTGCTGCATCCTCCTCCCACCCCCACGCTGCTGGAGGTGAAAACAGTCTCCCGCGATGGATTACTTCTCCAATGCCTGTAGATGCTGTGATAAATAACTTCCAAATTCTTTTAAAAATGCACCTGGATTCATGCTCAGTCGCTCTTTGTCCTCTGCGGGTGTCTCGTGGGCTGATACTCGCCCCCCACCCCCACCCTGGCTACGTGGAGTTTTCTGATGTTACAAAGGGTACCTCCTACTGAATAAGGTCAGCCGCCCTGGCTCAACACAGACCATTTATCCAGGGCAGCAAGGTGGGCACAGCGTGGCCGGGGAGGGGTCTGGAAGGGAATCGGTCCAGCCCTCCCCGGCGATGTCTGGGTTTTGCAGAAGAGCTGAGGCTGCACGGGGGGCCTTGCTGGGGCCTGGCTTTTGCTCTGAAGAACAGAAGGGTATCCTCGTCGGCCATCAGGGCGACTTCCCAGGACTTGGCTTTGGCCTTCCTGCTTTTGACCCGGGAGCTGCCAGCATCCACGGCCCCAGCAGGTCTGCCATGTACACGTGTGCACGTTGGAGACACGTGTGCACAGGGTGAGTGTCTTCAGGACAGCCCTGCCTCCCTGCTACTTGCGTGCTTATCACTTGTGTATAGTCTGTCTCCCCCACAGCCCTGAGCCCCAGGATTGCCAAGACCTCACCACCCCTGGACCCAGCACCCGGCTGAGGCTCGGCCTTCAGCGCTGACACCAGAACCATGTACAGGCCACATGTGTGCCCTGCCTGAAAACAGCAAAACGGAACAGAGGAGATAAATGTTCTCAGCACGTTTTATTAAACCCAATATATCCAGACCAGTTATCCTCCCAACACAGCCCCTGGAAGGCTGGTTAATGGCACATCTTACATCTTGGTTCTAAGTCTCGGGAATCCGGTGTGGATGTACTCACTGTATCTCTCAATTCAGACTCTACATCTTCACCAGAAAGACTTGCTTTTCATTTCGATTTCAGGAAATTTTTCGTTGAAAAGCAGATGCAAGGGCCCACGTTCTTCTAAAAAGCTTCCTGCGTGTCCAACAGCCGCATCAAGTATCTCCTCCAAAATGTCACTGAGCGGAGAGCAAACGAGCTGTGAAAATGAAATCACCGCCCAGTCCCACGGGCTGCATTTCAAGGGCCCGGTGGCCACGTGTGGCCCCCCCGACGGCACAGCGAGGACGCTTCCCATGGGGACAGGACGTTCTGTGGACAGAACACGTCCAAGTCTCCGTGTCCTCTGGGCGGGGACACATGAACCTATTGGGCACTGAATCAGGCCCTCTGCTCACCCCCGAGGGGCTTTAGGTCAGGGCACATGCTCCATGTGGCCCCCAAATGCCCCCCACTGAAACCTGTAATATTTTTACAAAATCCTGGGTGAGAAAACTCAGCCCCTTCCCAGCTCACAACGAGAAGGCAGGTTGGTTCCACCAGCGGTTCTCAACCTGTGGGTCGCGACCCCTTTGGGTCGAACAACCCTTTCACAGGGGCCGCCTAAGGCCATCCTGCATATCAGATATTTACATGAAGATTCATAACAGTAGCAACATTACAGTTATGAAGTAGCAACAAAAATAATTTTATGATTGGGATACAACATGAGGAACTGTATTTAAAGGGCCAGAAGGTTGAGAACCACTGCTCTAGACGGAGACTCAAAACCTAAAAACTCCAGTAAGCTTTTCGGAGACCATTGCTTCCAAGAAGACAGGAAAGGCAGAAGTCTGACACGAGGACAGCTTGAAGCACTTCCCGGCAGGGCCACCTGGCGAGGGACACCGGGGCATGGCGAGGGATGGCCCCCACCCAGCTGGCGGCAGCCCCGTTCTGTGCCGGCTCGGTTTGTTTGCCGCGGTTCCAGGCTTCGGTCCGCCTGTGTGGATCTCCTCCAGCCCCAAAGAAATACATAATTCATCCCCAAAGTGGCACGTTTGCTGATGTTGCTTAGACTCAAATCCCTAAAACATGTATCCAATTAGGATTTGGTGCGGCCATTACCGGTCTCGGATAGCAACGGGATGAAAATAAAACCTGGAGATCTCACCAGCAACTGACAATTCGATCCTGGACGCTCTCTGGCCCCGGATCCTCGTTGCCCGGCACCTTCCTAATGACGGGCCGAAGGCAGGGCGCGGGTTTTTACGATAAGCCTGGTCCTGGCCGAGTCCGCCTCATTACCGTGCTGGAGGCAGGTAGCACCTCTTCCTGCACGCAGAGCCGAGGGAATGTGCTGTGGAATATTTATGGCTCCTGTAAAACTCACCGAGTCATTTGTGGTGCTTGGCGTTTGGGGATGTTTTCAGGGGAGGCGCCCAGCCATGGCAGAAGAGCCCCTCCCGGCCTCTGCCTGCGCCCCGTCAGGCCTGCCCTCGGAGGAGGGGGTGGGGCTCCAGGCTGGAATTCAGGTAAGAGGGGGGCTGAACACCCCAATTAAAGATGCGCAGAAACATTGGTCTTCCATGCTTCCATTCAGATCCTCACACCGTCCTGGCTGCCCTGACCACGTGTGTGGTGGAAGCTGGAAGAAACCAGCGGGAGGAGGAAAGGTCAAGATAATAACGTTAAGGGGGGGGGAGTACCCCAAGAGACTCCAGGTTCTGTGACCTTCCTCCTCTCTCCTTCCCTCCCTCCCTTCCTGCTTCCCTTTTCCTTCCTCCCTCCATTTCCCTCTTTCCTTCCCTCCTTCCTCCTTCCTAACCTTTCTCCCTTCCTTCTTGTCTCCCTGCCTTCCTTTCTTTCTTGCAACATTTAATAAGCACCTACTATGTGCCAGGTGCTAATAAAGATGCCAAATTACATCAGGTCTTGTAACCGCAAAGCCACGGCCCTGCCCTCAGGACGCACATGCCCAGAGGAGGAGGGGAACCTCCACAGGAACCCCGCCGCCCTCACCTCACATGCTCCCCTGCTTCCTAAACACCGCCAACCCCGGGGAGCCCAGGCGTGGCCCTCACTGGCCAGCGCCCGCCCTGGGGGCAGGCCTGCGCTGGGTGCTGGGGAGACAGATGTGCTAACTGGCGCCTCTGACCTGCTGAGAAGGTGGTGATGGTGCAGGTGAGCTGTGGTGGGCGTGGGGCCTCGAGCTCGGGGAGCAGGCAGCTCTGGGAGCAGGTAGCTGGGTGGGGCTGTCGGTGCGGAAATAAATGAGAACAAGGGGAGGATCCTTGTGCAGGGCCCCTCCAGCGCCTCAGCCCTGCCATTTGCTCATTTGCGTTTGGCAGAGACCCGCCAGGCAGTGGGTGGGGGCTTTCCGGTGAGCAAGGGAGGCCGGCGCCCTGGAAGCGGGGCGCCCCAGTGATGGGTTAGGGGGCGCGCTGGGCTTTCTGTGGTGGATGCTAAGTTGGACGCAGGAGCAGAAACTAGGGCAGCTGCCCGCGGTGGCTGAAGTCCCAGCTGAAGTCCCGGCTGCCTGGGCAGGCGGGCGCCGTGGGCTGTGGGTCAGGTTGTTTTCATGCCCCGTCCGGCCCGTTTGCATTTCAGTCTCTCAGCGCGGAGGGCCCTGTCCCTCCCGGGAATGACCTCTTCCTCCTGCGGATTTAGTCTCCTCTGGACACCGTCACAGCGTGGACACGGGAGCTGAGTCTGGAAGGAAAGGAGAGATGAGTTGTCCCTGGGAAAGGGGGTTCCAGGCCGAGCAAGCAGCTTCGGGAAGGGACAGGAGGCCCAGGAAATCCTGAGACGGGACAGGGAGAGGCAGGGAGGGGCAGGAAAGGGCAGGGGTGGGGCAGGGAGGGGGTGAGTGTGTGCGTGAATGAGGACAGAGGGAGCGAGCACCAGGTCAGCTGTCTGGACGGTACCAGGGGCGACGGGGAGCCACCGAAGGGTTCTGAGCCAGGGCAGGCCCCACTCTGGAGAGACTGCTAGAAGGATGGACATGAGGACATGGAGACCGCGCACTGTGGGGGGCTTTGAGAGGAGGCAGGGAGATCTGCAATCACAAGAGACTGGGGGCCTGAGCCACAGAGGACAGTCAGGATGGATGGTGAGCTGTTCCCCGGGGACCCCAGGCATCCGGTGACAGGGAGACGCTCCTGGGTTCCACACGACAGCCTGGGTGTCCCTGGGCACAGCTCTCCAGATGTGCGAGGCCATGTTCTCCATCCGTCTTCCCACTCGCCCTGGCCAGTGTTTACGACAACACGTCTCCGGTTCAGCTGACATTGGACTCACAGAGCTCATTTGGCCGAAGGCGAGGACAGGGTTGGGCTGGGATGGCCCTCGATTGAAACGTCGCAGTGAGGCACCTCGTCGGTTTGCACAAATGACCAGGGAGGTTGCGGCCAACCGCCGAGCGTCTCCCTCTGGGTGTTGTGCGAATGAATGAATGAGTGGGTGAGTCAATGAATGAATGATACAGCAAAGCGCCTTCAGCCAACCACTGGGCTTCCTCACAGAACGAGAAGTAAGCTTCCTCAGTGACTGGGAGGTAACTGAGTCCCTAGTGAGCCCTGAGTGTGTTTTATAATTAGAGACCTGCGGTCAGTTGCTACTTGGAGCACAAACCGCTTCTCTGTCGAGTTGCACGGTGATTTACCAACGTGAAAACAGGCGAGGCGGCCCAGCCACCGGTGTGATGCGCAGCCATAGAATCCTGGAGTAATTATGCATCCATAGATTGGACGCAACGCGAAAAGCGTGCTTTCCCCAGCAGATGCAAAAGAATAACAAAGCCATAAATGTGCAGGGTGCCCAGCCCGTGCGTGTGAGAGCAGGCACGATGGGGCGAGTTGCCATGGACAGTCAGCTGGGTCCCCTCCGTCCCTCCCCACTCAGCCTTCCCTCTCCCAGCCGGGCAGTGCCCCGTCTTGGCAGCCGTCTCCCCACGTTTTAGCGGCAAATGCTGTTGAAGCTCATGCCGGCGAAGAGCACGTCTTGTCCTTCTCGTGCCTTCAGGCCACGCTGTCGGTTAATCACGGAGCTTAGCGTGTGATCAGACAAGATCTCACTTCAGCCCTTCTAATCTGGCAATTTTGCGAAGGCCCACGGAATGACATTCATTACGTTAATTATAAAACCCCTTCGCTACCGGTGCTACTGGTAGCTGCAGACAGGAGCTCCGGGGAGCCTGGCGGGGACTGCTCCCCCCCCTGAACCCAGCTTCTGCATCGGTAAACAAGGGGTTCGGTCCAGGTTCTCTCCTTGTAAGGTCCCCGAGAGTCCTCAGACCCGGATTTCCTCCCCAGGACGTGCTGTCTGTGGCTGTCTCAGGCCTACGTCGCATAACTGATCTGGAACGTGGTGAAAGGCTGAGAAACACACCCAGGACATTGTGGGCACTTTGGGCTCAGAGGGCTCTGGGAGCCACTCATTCACTTGCCAAGTCAGGTGGACTCGGCCTGGCACTTGAGTGGGGTCTTCGAAACACGGAGGAGAGAGAGTCTGTTTTGGGGGCGAGCTGAGGCTGGGGGGTAGCCTTCTGGGCATACTCCCCGAGCCTTTGTAGCTGATCTTGCAGAAGACCCCATTGTGTGTGCTGCCCTTTGGGGAGGCCGTGGGGAGGAGATCCCGTGGTGGAAGGTCTCTGAGGTCTTCCAGTGGGGGATGCAGGCTGGCTGGGGGCAACCTCACCAGCTGGGTGGGATTGGGTCGGACAGATGGAAAGAGACAAGACTTTCTGGGGAAGGAAAGTAATGCAGGCAAAGGGTTGTGCACGAGAAAGGCCCAAGAACCCTTGGGCCAGTGTGGCCAGCTGGAGGAGACGTTTCCCTTAAAGGCACGTCACTGCCTGGCCCTCCTTGGAGTCCTTCTGGGCCTGAACCTCCCTTAGGTAAAGTGAAGAGAGGGGAGGAAAGGCTCCGGGGACTGACTCAGGACGCGGGACCTGGTCAGCCTGGGGCCCCTTTCTAGGTGTCTCCCCAGAGGTGGGCCCTGGGGAGGAGCTGCTCTCCTGGACCTTGGGCTGTACCCCAGTCCCAGGGGGAGCTCTGCCTGTCCCAGATCATTAATCTGCTTCAGACCTTAGGTCTACTCATCCCAGGATATTACTCCAAGTCGTGTGCAAAGAGCAAATTGGTGCAACTAGTTTAGGAAACCGTCAGCTTCTACTAACGTCCACCCTGCCTAGTGGCCCAGCAATTCCGCTCCCTCCTGTGCCTGAGCCCCTGGAGACTCTCACGCCAACATCCACGGCAGCTTTTCCATACGTGGCTCCAACTGGAACACACCCCAATGTGTGTCGACAGTAGAAAGGATGCGTTCATACAATTGGAAAACTACGCAGAGATAACATGGGACAAAGTGCCGAGTGACATAACAGCCTGGAGTCTCAGAGGCAGGACACTGAGCCGGTGAAGCCAGGCACAGACACCATGCCGCCGGGTGGCCATTTGAAGGTCAATCGCAGAGAAAACCATTCTGTGGTGACAGAGGACAGGAGAGTGGGAGGGTAGGGCGGTGTTGACTGGGGAGGGGACCCGCAGGGCTTTCCAGGGGCTGAAAATGCTCTGTTTTTATCTGCGTGGTGGCGACCTGGTTGTATCTGCACAAAAACTCACTGAGCGGTTCTCTCAAGGCTTGTGAGCTCTTTCCTAGGTGAGCTACACCTTGACAAAAATGGGAGAAAGCAGTGACAAGGGCGCGTGTAGAGAGCAGAATCTAACCTTGTTCGCAAAGGGGTCGAGCCTTCATACTGGGCTCCTGGGAGGCGCTAAGTCCACGGGATGTCTTGCCTGATAAGAGTGACTTTGTCTACCCGGGGGCTGAGGGCCATGCCAGGAAGTCTAACAATGTCATTTTTTGGAAGGGGAGGGGGTGGGTTGTATTGTCAGCTGACTCCAGAGGGGAGACTGAGATCAGCCACAGGGAAGTCAACCACTTCTGTGATGGAGTCCCAACACCCAGGCTGGGGGCTCCCTGGTTGGCGATACTCCGTGCATGTTGTCCCATGTCACTGCTGGGAGATGTTAACACTGTCCCCGCCGCCCCTGGAGGGGACAACTGGGAGCCCCACATATGGAACTTTCCTTGGCTCTGCCCTAAGCCTCATCCTTTCACTGATTTTTCACGTTTCCTTTCTCGGTCATAAACCCTGAGTGTGAGTGTAGCAGCTCCCAGTGAATTATCAAACCTGAGGGTGGTCTGGGGACCACTGGTATCAGGAGAGAGGGTGATCCTGGGGATCATTCCCCTAACTTTGCAAACAGCGGCCCCAGGAGGACATGAGAGAAGGCAGGAGGGGAAGGTAGTCCCCGCGTGGCCCTGTCCAGCAGCCTCTCCTCTGCAGTTCAGGTCACTGCCACCTGGGCCCCCAGAGAAACTCCAGTTCCCTGTTTTGATGCCAACAGACAAGCCGACGCATTTCTGGGTCACTGAGTTACAGACCTCTCCCTCCTTGGGACGCGGCCTCTGGAGGCTCATCCTTGGGTTGTGCCCCTGTGTCTCCGCCCCAGTCACGTGTCCCCAGAGGAAACTAATCATTTCCAAGAAGCTACGGACCCTCCAAATCCCGTTTTCTTAGATCCCATCGGGACCCACAGACTCTGAAAAAGCAAATAGGGCTGAAGATAATTTATTGGGAGAACTGTAGATAGCAAACGGTTATGTGTGTCTGTTGGTTTGTTTTCCACATCTGGTCGCCGGGCCACAGAAACATAATTAATTTTTTGGTTCCAAAGAGGCAATTCCACCCAAGATACACATCTTTAATTAGCCGGACTCAGCAATCCTGCTCTGCTGCTGTATTGCAGGGAGCGCGACGCTGACACATTAATGGAAGATGGTGCCAGACTCCGGGGTAGGAATAAACGTGATTGTAAAGGCCTGGAAGGAAAGGGGTTGCTTAAACCAGATAAGCGCTGGGTTTTTATCTAGATGTGGTCTAATACGCGGCATATCTAAGAGAGAAATGCAAATGGAGAGGAGCAGAGTAGAATCCGTTAGGGGGTGGGGAAGAGAAGGGACGTAAAGGGCCTTGGGCCTGTCTTCAGGAAATCTCTTGAGGGAATGTGTTGCAAATGGTGGAAATACAATGCAGACGAGCTTGATTGAGCACAGGGAACTGTTATCTCCGAGAGGGGCGGGTCCTGCAGCAGGCTGTCTGAGCAGGCTCCGCCCAGTCTCACTGCCTCCCCTCCTCCACTATTGGCTTCTCCCTCACCCCCGGTTTCCCTCATTGTCGCAAGGTGGCTGCCAGCACACCGGCAGCTGCAGGCGGCATCCTTCTCCTGGGGGAGGGGCGAGAGAGGATGGGGAGGGTGAGCAGGAGACTAGCTTCCCACACCATCAAAGACTCCTGCACTCCGCTCTGGTTAGACCTACCCGAATGTCCACCTTGACTTTTCTCGGAAAGGTAAGTTATCTGCAAGTGGGCCCTGCATTCTCCTGATGCCTCTTTGAAATCAGTTTCACGGAGCTACAATTGACATGCAATAAAATGCACACATTCCTGTGTGATGAGTTCTGACGGGATATGCACATATAAGCACCACCACAGTCAAGATGCAGACCAGCTGGAGGGGGCCAATGGGGGGGAGAGGGGGACATATGTAATACTTTCAACAATATTCATTTTTTAAAAAAGAGAGTAGATAGGACATGGGGGAACAACAATAAAGATTTTATAATTAAAATAAAATAAAAAAGATGCAGACCATTTCCATCACCATAAAGGTTCCCCTTTTTAACTCTTTCGCAGTGTAAACACACTCCTCGCCCCAGGCTGCAGGCAGCCACCAACCTGCTTTCTATCACAGCTCTTCCCTCGAGGCTCATGAAAACAGAGCCGCACTGTAGGAACCTGTGGGACCGGCTTCCTTCACTCGCCTTCCTGTTTTTAGTCCTGTCCACGTGGCTGCTTTCCTTTTAAGATTGAGTCGTTTTCCATTCATCTCTGTCACAATCTGTAATTTATCCGTTCACTTGTTGATGGATGTTCGAACTGTCTCTGGGTTGAGCTGTTATGAACGAAGCTTTCATGAACACTTGTGTACACGTCTTTGTGTGGACATGTATTCTCATTGCTCTTGGGTAAAGTCCTGAGTGGAATCCTTGAGTTGTTCAGTAAGTGTGGGGCGCCGCTACAGTGTTTTGGACAGGTTCAAGCCTTGGACTGATGAGTGGGCACAGTCCTGTCATTGCCACGTGCAAGTCCCAGCTTGGAGGGCAGGGCCCTCCCAGCACAATTATAGCCAACAGCTGTCATTGTAAGCTTAAATCTATGGCCCGAACACGTGGCCCCACGTGCCTGAATGATGTGGGCTTGATAGAGTTCAGGTGCATGTAGTTCAGTAGGATCGTAACTCACGAGAATGCTGTAAACATCTTGATCACGCCCTTACTTTGCCTCGTGGCATCTGCTATAAAATAAAGACGCGGCTTGTGGGCGCGGGCGCTGTCTCTTAGAGACCGAGCTTTCATTCTCTTGTCTGTCTTTTCTAAGCCTTTCGGCCGCCCCCACTCAGGTTCACCCTTGGCCGTCCTGGCGCGGCACAGGTAAGTGTATGTTTAACTTTATAAGAGACTGCCCAATTGTTTTCCAAAGTGGAAGTACTATTTTCCATGCTGACCCACAGCACATGGGAGTTCTAATTGCTCCAGGTCCTTGCCAGCGTTTGTCATTGTCAGAGTTACATTTTAGCCACTTGAGTAGATATGCAGTAGCGTCTCACTGTGGTTTTAATTTGCAGTTTCCTGGTGAATGACGATGTTAACCATCTTTTTATATGCTTATTGCCCTTTCATGCGTCTGCTTTTGTAAGAGGCCTGTCTGTTCAAATCTTTTGTCTACGCCTAATGCTTTTGAAGCCTGCCTCCCATGTAAACCCAAAAGCCTGGTAGTCACTTTTCAAGTTTCCCTTGCAACGAACCTGGAATCATGTGATCCAGGCTTGACCAATCAGGTGCACCCAGCTCATTCTGCATATTGCAAGCTGGTGATTGGATTAAGAGGCGCCAGGAGAGTTCATTGTGGCATCAGTGGGAACAGTACCCCAGGGCATCAGGGACAGCACCCACAGGCCAGTGACCTGGATCACGTGTTGAATTGAAGGCCGTCCCATTGGACTGTTTTAAGGGTTCAGCATCAGGGGCGTCGCCAAGCCAGGCCTGTGGCTGCCCCTGAACCAGCCTCCCCAGTTCCTGCCTGCGATCCCGGAGCCACCCCACCTCCTGTCCTGTTTGCATCAGCCACACCCTCCACATCGGTTTCTCTCCTTGCGGGCATGATGGGTTGGTTTGTGGAGTCGTCCCCGTGGAGGACTGGAAATGCTGGACCCCCGCTGTCCTGGGAATAGCCAAGACTGTGGCGTTCCCGGTCAGAACGAGAACCAGTGAGTTGGCGTGCCGCTCGTCACTGTGGCCGTTTCAGGCTTGGCTCGCTTTCCGCTTTTTTGCCAAAGGGCTTGACAATGACAGACACTGTTGAAAATGAAATCTTA
Organism: Myotis davidii; assembly: GCF_000327345.1. Lineage (NCBI taxonomy): Eukaryota > Metazoa > Chordata > Mammalia > Chiroptera > Vespertilionidae > Myotis > Myotis davidii. The sequence goes on along the minus strand of NW_006292094.1, from coordinate 3,889,408 downwards.
TAACTGGCTTTTTAAAAGAGGGCTGTATTCCAAGGCATTTGCATTTGGATTCGGGAAATCAATACAACAGTATAAGTATTTATTTTTAATAATCTGAGAGCACGCAAATACATTTTCCATTCCCCAGCTTCTCTCCTTCGCTAGCCGTGGTGCTCCTGACGAGATAAGACGCTGACAAAGGCTCCCCAGCTGAAGGGCAGCTGTGGGTTTCTCCCCGCGTGTCCTTCAGGAGTCGAGAGAAGTTTCAAGATCACCGACGGCACACTTGACAGCGCTTCCTGGGGTGGGTCCAGGTTTTGCAGGACCCAAAGCTTATCGGATATGGGGGACCCTCTTTAAGGAGAGGATACAAAAGTGCCATGAAAAACTAGGAGCCGGTGTGGGAATGGACCCTCGCAAAGGAGAGGGCGGAAGCCTGCATTTCATTAGCTGCTTCTTGCTGCCACTGCTCTTCTACGAACATCGGGAACAAATCCTAGATTCTGATGAGGGGCCAACGTTCACCTTTCAGTGAATCAAGGTGAACTTTCCATTCCGTGATTGGCAGGAAATCCAACACTTTCTGGCCATGTCTTCTGACCAGCTGTGTGTTTCTTACCGTCATATATATATATATATATATATATATATATGAAATATATATATGAAATCAATATAATTGATTTCAGAGAGGAAAAGAGAAAGCAATCAATAATGAGAGAGAATCATTGATTGGCTGCCTCCTGCATGTCCCCTACTGCAACCCCAGCATGCGCCCTGACCGGGAATTGAACTGTAATCTCCCGGTTCATAGGTTGACGCTCAAACACTGAGCCATGCCAGCTGGGCTCTTACCATCTTTTAATAGAGTAACATCTGGAATAAGTGAAGCCGTTTGCTTCCTCTCCGTGTCATTGGTTACCGTTAGGCTCAACTGCCACCAGGGCTCTGGGCTTCCTCCACTTTGGCCTGATGCCCAAACACCAAGACATCCTCAAGGCTTGGTGACCAAGGGACACAGGTTCTCACACCGTGTGCTCCAGGGAAGTACAAGCTACGTAGCCCCACACTCACACTAGTGAACCCCAGGGATGGTACCGGGCCACTCCAGCTCATCCGCAGCTAAGACACCTGCATCCTGTCCCCAGAAATGACTCCATCTAGGGGAGAGGGGCCAGGCAGGTCCTCTCCAGGCTCCTATGCGGTCACCTCCCCGTCTCAGAACAAGTGTTACCTGTGCAGAAAGGCCCGCCGGTGTCTCATGGGCTCAGGTGACACCCCCCTCCCCCGCTTTGCTTTCATTCTGCAGTGCAGGCCGGGCCTGTACCATGTGAGGAGGCATGAGCTTTACTGGGGAGCCTACCAAATACTGCAGCTGACGAGCAGCTGACATGTGTACCACCTCCTCACCATGGGCGTGGCGCCATAGAGGACCTTCTGTTTAAGGGGTGTGTGTAGCCACAGATATAGTCCACACTGTGTTCCAGTGATGGCTGCAACATTACCTCCCATCCCACCAGCTCCTCTGCAGGGTGACCTTGCCTCTCCCTGACCTTGAACTTGGACTGGCCTTAGGACTCGCTCTTAGCCGATAGAATGGGGAGGACAGTGATGCTGCATGACCTCAGGACTCTTGAAACTCTTCTCCCGAGGGTGCCTCTTGGGACCCTCCCGCGCATAAATTAGCGGCCATTCTGTGAGGGAGTCCAAGCGACACGAGGAACCATGTTTAGGTTCCAGGCAACAGTTCCAGCTTAGCCCAGCCTCCAAGACATCCCTGCCCGACAGCAGCCGTGCGAGTGGAGAAGCCGCCAGGTGGCCCCGCTCGGCCCCCACTGCTGAGTCTTCCCAGCTGAGGCCTCCAGACACGTGGACCTGCCTGGATTCCAGACCCTCAGAACCCAAGAGCTTCCTCCAGTGACTGTGTCCCATGCCACCAAGCGTGGGTGGCTTGTTCTGCAGCAAAGCATGCCAGATAAACGGCTCTGTGTTTGCTCACTAATGAGTTCCGAAGGGCAAGGATTGAGACATACACCAGGCTGTTCACATCGACCAGAGGTGAGGGAAGTGGGGGGCAGGAAGGAATGGCAATAAAAAAAAAATGTCTGTGATATAATGTGCTTGTACACAAGCCCATGGATGAACCTGTGTGTGTGTGCGCGCGCGCGTGTGTGTGTGTGTGTGCGCGCGTGCACGCGTGCTCACGTGGAGGTGCGTGTAAATGCTTCTAGAGATGCACGAAATAATGGTCCTCAAAATGTTAACGGTGGCACCCAGGCTGTTTTCCTGTTGGATAATTTTCTATATTGTTGCAATTTCTTTTACAATGAACATGTGTTTTTATATAACCAGAAAGCAGAACAAAGCTGTATTTACTGGAAACATTTAAGCCGTCCTGGCCAAGCAAAGCACCACATTATAGCAAGTCAGCCAAGCAGAGCACCACACTGCAGCAAGTCGGCCATCCGAGCTCACGGCCAGCTGCAACCTCTCGGTTACCGGCCCAGGAAACCATGGGGCTCTGCGGTGGCCTCCAGGAATGTGGCCTTCAAGGGGGGCCTCCCCCAACTCGGAAGGGACCCTCTGTATATCCCCACATTTGCCTGACGGGCCAGCGTCGTGCTGGATGAGGCAGCTGCCGCCAACATGACCCGTGCCGTCCGCAGCACCGGCCTTTCCTTCAGGAATGGCAGCAGGAAGCCAGATGAGCAGGAGACGGGCCTGCCTGCAGAGTCCACACCTGCCCTGGGCGTTTAAACAGCTTTACTGGACAGAATTCACACTCCCTGCAACGCAGCCACTTCCCATGTGCAAGCCAATGATTTCGGTGTATTACATGATTAATTTTTTTAAATGTGCTAGAATATATATAAATATAAAGCTTGCCATTTTAACCACCTTTCAGTGTACAATTCAGTGACATTAAGTGCATGCATTGTGTTATGCAACCATCACCACCATCTAGTTCTAAAACCTTCTCCACAGCCCAAACTCTGTACCCATTAACCGATGACTCCCTAGTCTCCCCCTCCCCCAGCCCCTGGCCACCTCTAATCTCCTTTCTGTCTCCATGAGTTTGTCCATTCCAGGTGTTCCGTGTAAGTGGGCTCATGAGGTTGCGGTCTTTGATGTCTGGCTTTGTTCCCTGGCACCCTGTGTTTGAGGTTGCTCCTTTTCTTGGGTGAGTAATATTCCACGGCATGATGGACTCAGTGCATTTACCCATCATCCACTGATGGGCACTTGGGTTGTTTCCACCTTTTCCTGCCACTGGCTTTTCTGAGCCCTCAGAGCGTGTGTTTCTCCTCTCAGTTACTGAACAGCTCTTCCTTGATCAGGGCTCAAAACCTGTGCTGGGACATTTCAGGTGAGATGAGGAGGCGCAGGCGTGGATGGAGAAGGAGGGTGGAGGGCAGCTGGCACACACCTGTCAGCACGTCGGCTGGCCCGAGCCTGGGGCTGACATAGCCTCGGGTCAATCCCAATGTTCCCTCCTGGGCCAATCCCTGGACCTCTCTGGAACTTGGTTTCCATGTCAGGAGCTGCCTGAATGACATGGAAGTGCAGGTAAAGCTTTAGCCCAGTGCCTGGTCCATGATGGGGACACAGTGCATAGCGACCACAGGAGCCAGGCCATCCTGCACCTGGCGCCTCCCACCTGCATCCCGCCGCCTGGCACCATCTGTGTCCCTCTGCCTGTGGCTTTCCTGGCAGCCGGAGCCTGCTGTGACAGTGCCTGGAGCGTGATGGGCATGCAGGGGAAAACGCCATCCCCTCTCAGCCGCCTTCAGCCAACAGTGTGCAAACACCAGCTCTCTCCCTCTTGGGTGGGCGACTCCACAGCGTGGCCCAGGGCCCCAGTTGTCCACGGTGGAGGCTGGCTTGTCATCACACCCTTTATTGGCTGTCTTCTTGTCCCTTTCCCATTTCCTCACTCATCTATTCTATTTGGGAGGTATTCCCAGTGCCTCCCAAATAAACTACGTTCCCTTGAATCCTTGTCTCAGGGTCTGCTTGTAGGCAGAATTTAAACCAAGACTATTATTATTATTATTATTATTATTACTATTATTACTGAATGCAGCCCCATCTCAACACCCACCTCCTCCAGGAAGCCCCCCTGGCTGCACCCACCACAGGGACCAACCTCACCTCACACATCACAGCCCTAGTTGACTGCAGGCCCCATTTTTCTCTGCATCACGTCTGCCTTATTTTATTCCACGTTTCATCAGTTGCATATAGAAGATATTAATTCCGTGGGCTGGCCCCCGGGGAGCCGCCAACACTCACTCTCTGAATCTGTGATGAAGCCCTCCTGCCTTTGATGGAGGCAGAAGATGAAACGCTGGCTGCCTGCAATCCCGGGGAGAGGGCCTGGCATGCAATATTTAAGCAGCCCTTTCATGAAAGGGAGCTTACCGGGCTCTTAACACCGATGTTCAAGGAAGTCCGACTTAATTTTCAAACTCGAACTGATGTTTGGGCTTTAAGACTCATTTCTACTGTCTTGATATTTTAATTCGCTTCCTTTTAAGGCTTACATGTCCTAAGTGCTATCATCGGGGCTCTGCGGACAGGCGGGGCACGGGAGGGGGCTCCTGGCATGCGGAGAGGGGCTGTCACTGTCCCTCCCACGTGGAGATGAGATGCCCGAGGTTGTGTTCATGCAACAGAGCTGTTGGTTGAAAAGCATAAAGTCGATGGGGGCAACACTATTCTTCTTCCTCCTTCCGTCTGTCTGTCTTTTCACTTTTTACAGACACATACTGTGACCAAGTGGGCAGATCTCAGTGCACGGCTCAGTGATTTTTTATGCATGGGCCCCATGGAACCACCACCAGGTCAAGATGCCGAACATCTGCCACCCCAGAGAGACCCCCGTGTCCCTTCCCAGCCAGAACCCAAAGGTCACCACTGTCCTGACCTTTATTGCCTAAGAGGCTTCCCTGGTTTTAAACTTCCTATAAATGAAACCTAAGAGTATTTTCTTTCACTCAATGTGTTTTCAGATTCACCCATGATAGTGGTTCTCAAACTTCTGGCCCTGTAAGTACAGTTCCTCATGTTGTGACCCAACCATAAGATTATTTTCGTTGCTACTTCATAACTGTAATGTTGCTACTGTTAGGAATCGTCATGTAAATATCTGATATGCAGGATGGTCTTAGGCGACCCCTGTGAAAGGGTCGTTCGACCGCCAAAGGGGTCGCGACCCACAGGTTGAGAACTGTTGACCCATGAGGTCACACATGTCAATAGTTTGCTCTTTTTCATGCGAACATATTCTGTTGTATGAACATATGCAACTCATTCCATGCATCCTGCTCTTGGCGGGCGCTGGGTTGGTTCCAGCGTGGGCTACGTGTTAGCCTGCCTGGGCTACCACGCACAGCACGGCTTCATCAACAGAAATCGATTCTGCAGTGCTGGAGGCTGGAAGGCCAAGATCAAAGTGTCAGCAGGGTTGGTTTCTCCGAGGCCTCCCTCCTTGGCTTGCAGACGGCCTTCTCTCCCTGTGTCCTCACGTGGCCTTTCCTCTGGGCGTCCATCCTCGGTGTCTCTTTCTCTTCTAATAAGAAGACCAGTCAGACTGGATCAAGCAGGGTCTCATCCTTATGACCTCATTTAACTGTAATTACTAGTACTTCCGTAAGGGCCCTCCCCCAATACGGTCATGGTGAGGGTTAGAGCCTAAACCTATGAATTTTGGGGTGAACACAGTTCAGTTTATAATAGGCTATTAAGAAGAATACTGCTTAAAAAAGAGGAAGAAGAATGCTGCTGTGAACCTTCAGGTACAGGTCTTTCCTTGAACATAAGCACTCGTTTTTGTGGGGTATATACCTGGATTGACAACATGAATGACTTCAGTAAAACTGCCAAACTTTTTCCCCAAATGGTATACCAGTTGACCTTCCAGCTTCTTGGGGTCCTTGTTACTATCTGGTATTGTTCCTCCTTTTAATTTTAGCCATTCTAATGAGGATGCAGAATAATCTCTTTTTTTTAATTAACTTTTTATTTTTGAGTAATTATAGACTTACAGAAAAGTAGCAAAGGTTCTACAAAGGATTCCCATATCCTTTTCACCCAGCTTCCCTTAATGTTAACAGCAGAAAAGGCTTTAAAAAAAATTATCTTATAATGCCGAGGTTGTGAGTTCGAGCCTCACCTGGAGAAAAAGAAATTATCAACACTTAATTCTTTATTGTTGCCATGATTTCTCGAGAGCCAGGTACATTCCCCTGTGAATAAGATAAAATACCTCCCATCTGTTATATGCAATAACTAATCTTTTTCTCATAATCTTATACATGTCAGTATTTTAAATGGCACTGATGGATAACATGTCACTTATCTAACTAAAATATTGCAATTAGAAAAGCACCTTAAAAGGAGTTTAGGCTACACATTTATTTCAAAACTTGGAATATTTGAAATTTTGGGGGTGGGAGGGTTGTTCAGAATAATGAAAGCCCTCATATCGCTCCTTAATAATTGATTATTCTCTGCATACATTGAACACACTCTAAGTCATCCTTTGTCCCTTTATTCTCCTCTCCTCCAAAATCAGGAGAAAAATCAAAATTATGAATATACATAACAAGCCCAGGCCTGGTGACTCAATTGGTTGGAGCATCATCCCATGTACCAAAAGGCTGTGGGTTCAATTTCTGGTCAAGGCACATACCTAGGTTGCAGGTTCTATCCCCAGTCTGGGTACGTACGGGGAGCAACCAATAGCTATTTCTCTCTCTCAAATCAATAAACATATCCTGAGTTGGCAGCTGCTCAGGACGCTGCTGACTCATCAGATTCCCATTCCTCGTGGCCTTCGTCTCCTTTCCTCTGCCTCCCATGGCGTTTGGAATCAGGGGCCCAGCTGCTGCTTAATGAACCCAGGGCTCCTGTTCCTGTCGCTTTCCCTGGCTACACCTTCATGGGAGAAGCCACGTCGGCGAGCTACTCATCAACCAAGATGAGCGCGTCTAGAAATAAAAATTGCATGCGTCACTTGCCAGATGGCACATGGTTGAGAATTAAGCCCGATTTGGGAACTTTCAGAAAGATCCCATCATTAGGGCATCACACCTCTCCTGGAGCAAGCTTAGCAGCCGGGTCAAGGAGACAACCTTGCATCACATACCGGTGTCTCTCCCTCCCACTAAGCATCACAAATAGGGGGAAAGGGCCGAGTCCTTCTCGAAAGAGGCGTCCTGTCCGGGCGCCACTCCGGGGTCACAGACGTGATCAGAGTGTGAGAAACACCGTCTAATGCTTGAAGAGCCTCCATGTCTCAGGATTTGCCATGAAACAAAAGACCTTCACTGAATTGTGTTCTGGGAAACGCAGCCGACCCTGTGAGAGAGAAAGAAGAGGCTCTTATTATAAAAGCTCCCGGGCAAGTTCCCTTACGAGGCGTGCTTTCTCTCCCTGGGCCACAGGGTTTCTCTCCCGCGGCCCGGTTCCTAACAGCCGGGGGTGTGTTTCACGTCGCAGCAGGAAGCCAATCCCAGGACTTCCTGGAAAGGAATCCTTCCCGGGCCCCATTTATTTCAAGCAGGAAAATGCGTTAAGCGTTTAAATTAAATAAACGGGTCTCCGTTACAGCAATTGCTGAGGAATAATTTGGTCACATGGCAAAGAGAAGACATTAAAGACATGAGCAGCTGTTCCTCCGTTTCATTCTCCCGCGTCTCAACGTCCAGGAGCTGACTTGGGTGTTCCGGTTAGATTCCAGGGGTGACATGGACGGAACCGGCCCATAACAGAGACATTCGGGTATTTTCACCAAAGCCTAACATCTGGGCAAAATGATCCAGTTCGGTGCGAGGCAGTAAAAGCAGGGCTCTCGTTCCAGGGACAGATTAATATCTCATTGGTGCTTGTGTCCACCACAAAGATGTCCCTTACGTCCCAAATCCAAGCACGTACTTCTGTGTGGCACTTGAAAGAAGAGCCGAAAATCACTGCATCGCCCGGCCGGTGTGGCTCAGTGGTTGAGTGTCGACCTATGAACCGGGAGGGTCACGGTTCGATTCCTGATCAGGGCACATGCCCGGTGGCTGGCGGTCCTCGGCTCATCTGTCTCTGCCTTCACGCCACCGCTCCCTCTGCCCCCCATGAATGAGGACACTGTGATTGTATTTGGGGCCCAGAGGATAGAACTCAGGCTCATCCCCTATCTCAATACCCTGAACTTCATTGCATTAAAAAAAACACACAACAAAACCCTTTTTCTTTGCAAAGTGACAGTTCCAGGGATTAAGACCTGAGGTCATTGGGCGGCCTTTGCCCCGTAAAATCGTGGTGAGGGGCCTTTGAGGGAAAACCTGTAAGCTGCCGGCACCTAGAGAGCTGCAGAGATAGGCACCTGTTGTCCCCATTGGCCCAGGCCGCTGGGAACGGGAATCTGACGCCTTCGCTGGACCCCCAGCCCCTTCTTGCAGGCGCCTGTGTCGTGATCCCCGAGTCCCTGGGACTGGAAGGGCCACCTCACACCCGAGCACACCTTGCCCACCGGGTTCTGTTGGAGTACTTTTCCCCGGGCATTGCCGCTCGCCCTGGGAGACGCCGCGAGCCGAGCGAGGCCTTTCGTGGAAGTGTCTCTAGAATGTATCACAATCGCCCAACGGTGCCTCGGCCTGCGGCTCAGTCTCTCGTAGCCGACACAGCGATGGTGACCACATGGTTCCTGCTGGGCAGCCCCATCACTGGGTCAGCCTGACAGGTGTCTGTTCTACCCTGAGAGAGCCAGGCACACCTGACACTCAGATTCTGTGTCCTCCCTCCTAACCACGTAGCTACTGTTGCCACCTGTAGGTATCCCTGCAGGCAGGTGCCTTCCCCCATTTTTTTTTTATTTTGCAACTTCTAGTAGCTGCCGGCCGGGAAGCTAGAAAAGGGAGATTTGTTAGCACTTTTTGCAAAACGAGAGTTAATGGTCTTTCCCTGGCTGGTTTGGCTCAGTGGATAGAGCGTCGGCCTGGGAATGAAGGGTCCCAGGTTCAATTCTGGTCATTGGGCACATGCCCGGGTTGTGGGCTCCTTCCCCAGTAGGGGGCCTGCAGGAAACAGTCCATCAATGATTCTATCTCATCATTGATGTTCCTATCTCCCTCTCTCTTCCTCTGTGAAATCAATAAAAAAATATATATATATTTTTAAAAAGTTAGTGGTCTCAAGGTAAGAGTCTGAGGGGTCCTCTGAGGGCAGGAATTTTTATTATTAATTATTATTTGCTTATGTACCTTCTTCCACCACCACAAAGAATTTAAAATGCTTTGTACCCTCTCACATATTTTTAATTGACATCTAAAAATCTTTCATAAATTTAAATGGCTGCAGAGGCTAACATTTGCTATGCATTGTAAAATATTGACACTTAAAGAGTAAAACTGTCACCCTTCGGAAAGGTATCCAAGGAAACCGAAATGCCACAGTGATTTGATGACCATCGTTGTTCAGTGGGACCCAGGGACCAGCTCCTTTTTAATGGCCAGCAACTTTGTAACTCGTGTGTCTCTCCTTGAACTCGAATTTCCATCCCATTTCCCCCGCGGAATCGTGTTCTCCTGCAATATATGTTATGCCTGAAAGTATTTTATTAATTATCCCATCATAATTCTCTCAGCAGAAAGGATCAGTTAAAATTACATTTTTTAATTACCTGTGACCATAAAGCTCTGGAATTAAAATAAAAATTTTTTTTTCTGGTTTGAGCTAACAGTGTAATTATGAGTATCCCATTTATCAAAACCAATACATTACACAGTTTTATAAGTAATTATTAAGCATAAGAACAGAACTGGTTAGAATTGCATCTCTCCAGATGGATGGACACTGTCTTTCTTCCTACCGTCGGCTCAGGCACCGAGGCTGAGTGCTGCTCGTGCCCCAGTGAGCCACCGGGCAGCGTCATTTTTCCTCCTGTTTTTTAGTGTGAGGTTAAAACTATATACTGTTCATGTCCGGCCGGTGTGGCTCAATTGGTTGAATATCACCCCATGAACCAAGAGATCACGGTTCGATTCCCAGTCAGGGCACATGCCCGGGGTTCAGGCTCAATCCTGTAGGGGGCGTGCAGGAGGCAGCTGATGAATGATTATCTCTCATCATTGATGTTTCTATCTCCCCCTCTCTCTTCCTCTCTCTCTGAAATAAATAAAAACATATTTTATGAACCATATATATACTGGTTCCTAAAATAAGTAGGTGGAAAGGAAAGGGGTCTTGTCGTAGCAGCCCTCCCTCAATGCTTGGAGCTTCAGAGTTGGTGCCAAAATTTACATAATGATCCATCATCCAGAAACTTCCCTCAGCTGACAATTTCCATTGGCCTTTCCATTGGGCGGGCAGCTCAGTACTGGGAACCTCGTGATTTGTGCTCTCTCTCTGCTCCGCAGTTGGGTCCAGTTAGAGCAGCGGTTCCCAACCTGGGCTGCACATTAGAATCACCTGGGAATCTTTTTAAAATCCTGATTTCTGGGCCTCCTCCTCCAGAAATTCTTTTTCTTTGTTGCTAATGCTTATATGCATGCATACAAGTCTTTTGGTTGATCTCTTACCCCCCTCCCTCCTGCCCCCCAACCCTCTTTGTTATGGGGTGGGGCCACAACATGAGTCACAAAGAAACAGAATTTCCGGAGGATGAGGCCCAGAAATCAGGATTTTTAAAAGATTCCCAGGTGATTCTAATGCACAGCCAAGGTTGAGAACCACTGAGTCAGAGTCAGGGAACCTTTTCTTCTTTTTCTGTGAAATGAGAAGGAGGGGGTCTTTGCCAGGCCAGGCTGGAGGGGAAGGGAGTCTGTGATTACAGCTGCCTTCTCTGATGGGAACGAGCCGGGAGATTGATTCCCCCGAGGCCCCCCCTGTGTTTGGCTGTGGCGCCCTGAGCTTCCCCTCCCAGCGTCAGCCCTGGGGCCTGCCCAGGGCGTGTCCGCACCGACCGGGGAAGGAAGGGGATGCTGAACGGTGGCCGCTCAGGGGCTGTGAAACCCGGACCGGCTGCAACTACACGGCGCCCAAGCTGACGATGGGAAGCCATCGGCCTTGGCTTTCTCGGTGCCGACCTGTCTGCGGAGTTTCCAGGTGTCCCCACAGAGCTAACCGGAGGCTGTCGCCAGCAGAGCTGAGGCCTGGGTCATTGATTGGCTTATCCATGCGCTTACTGATGAGCTTATCCGAGCCTTCATTTCCTCACTCATCAAGGGGCCGAGAGCGGAGCATTCGTTGGGTTTCCGCCTCCTGTGTGCCCTCCGCCCTGTACTACGCGCCGAGGGTAAGTACCGTGGGCCTCCTGTCTCAGAGGCCTTGCCCGTGGGTGGGGACAGTGCAGGCAGGTGAACAACCCGCCCCTCCCTCTGGAGTGGAAATCCAGGCCTGGACGTGGCAGGAGGAAGAGATTCGGGTCTGCTGGGCCCTCTGGGTTAGGCCCGTAACACTGTTTATTCTGAACAAGCCCCCCACGTTCTCCCATCTGAATATATATGTGTTGGGGTGCGGGGGACTCCGGCCCAAGACTCCGACATTCACCTTCCAGAACCGTGCCTCCTTCCTGCAGGGTGTCAGGAAAGTGTTCTTTGAGGTGGGGGAAGGGTTCAGAGTATGTTTGGTGGGGACCCCCAGCTCTCCACCCCAAATGGGGTTCTAATGCTGGGTCTTGTCAGGTCACTGTGCTTGTCCAACTGTCCCTGTCTTCTTGTCTCTCTCTAGAACAGGGGTGATTTAGAACGCTTCAGTTTGTTGAGTGTTTGTCATCTGGGCACTGGGAGGTGTGATTTTCAATCTCCCTTCCCCCCTCCTTCCTTCTCTCCCTTTTTTTTTTGGAGATCAGATTTCTTGAGGCATAATTTACATGTAATAGAATTATTCACTTCGCTTCTTGTACAGTCTATCTTGTACATTTCTATGAGTTTTGACAACCGCCTACCATGTGTCCCTGCCACAGTCAAGATACAGAGTATTTCCACTGTGCTAAAGCATTCCCTGGCGTGCCCGCAGGTGTGGCTTGGAGGTTGAGCATCGACCTACGAACCAGGAGGTCACGGTTCGATTCCAGGTCAGGGCACAGGCCCTCTCTCTCCCTCTCCCTTCCTCTCTGAAATCAATAAAAAAATACATATTAAAAATAAAATTCCCTGGTGCCCCTTTGGAATCGGCCCGCCCCCTCCCCCACCACCGTCCCCACAGATAGACTCGTTCTCCAAAAGAGCGAGTTCTGCCTTCTCCAGGTGGTCATGCCAATGGACTCATCTGTGTTGCCTTCTGCGTCCGGCTCCTCTCACTCAGCATAACACACATGCAGCTTTACTCACATACCTCGGGGGGACCTTGGGTCATTTCTGGTTCAGGGCAGTGACATTGGAGCTGCCTGGAGTCAGAGAACAGGCCTTTGTGGGGACATTTCTCCCGGGTAGGTGCCCGGGCATGCGAAGCCTGGGTCAGATGCTCAGTGCAGGTGACCTTGACCCTCAGGGGACATTCACCGATGCCCGGGCCGCCTTGGTTGCCACACCTGGGGCGTGGGAGGGGAATGCTGCTGAGCATCCGCGGGCACATGCGGGCCTGCACAGGGCACTCGGGCCCCGTCCAGCAGGGCCGCGGGCCGGAGCCGGCTGACTTTGTAGGAAACTGTCTTCCGTAGCGGCCGGGCGAGCGGTCCGCTCCTGTCCGTCTCTCGCTGTCACAGGGCCTCCTGCCGTGTGCACGGCAGTTCCCGCCTGGCGGGCGATGGGGAACATCTTGTCATTCGCTTCCTGGCCAGCCATGTACTTACTGTGCTGAAGTGTCCGTTCAAGCCTTTTAGCCCTTGTTAAGGAATGGCTTGTTTTCCTATTCCTTCCCTGTGACAATCCTGTAAGGCATGTGGATAACTTGCATTTTCTACGCGAGGAAACTGAGCCTCTGAGCTGTCAAAGGACACGGGGCGGATTTCAGGGCTCTGTGGCTCCCTGTCCCCCTCCCCCCATCCCCATCCAGGCCTGTTGGACGCCAGAATGCCGGAGTCCTTGCTCCGGGTCCTGAGGGAGCATTCAACCACCTTCCCCCCTCTCCGGTCCTCGCTCCCTCCCTTCCTTCTCTCCTTCTCTCCTCCCTTTCTTCTCTGGAGACAGGCTGGCTCTCTGAATGAACACAGGAAAGCAGTCCAGCCGTGTGAAGGAAACAGACTGTGTGCCTCTTGATGAATGCCGGCCTACTTAGCTCAGGGGAAGAATTTAGGAGCAGAACATTTCTGGCTGTTCCTGGCCAGAACTCACGCTGAGAAGCGTGGGGTGTTTATATTATTATTTTGACAGAGCCAAGAATTATTTGGATGAAAAATGAGTCCCCACTTGAGCAGCAATGCGGTTGCAGGGCAAGACAGAGGACCGGGTTCCTGGGGCCTCGATGTACTAGACTCCAAATTAATAGCTCCGCTCCGTCGGGCTCGCAAATGTGAGATATTGGCTGTGTTTCCTTGGCTGCGACTTAATAACTGCAACCTGCGTTCCAAGGGAGGCTCCCTTCTCCGAATGAGCAACATAGAAGCCGGTTTCCATCTGCAGCGGGAGACACGTTTCACAGAGCGAGCATCGGACCTCATGCAACAACCAAAGGAAGAGGGTGATTTGTGGGCTCCTGTGTGGCAGAGCACGAGGGACCCCGGCTCTTCCCCTCGCAGCCCATGGCCCTGGCCCCTCCTAGGGGGAACCAGGAGGGGTGCCGGGAGCCGGTCCATCCTTGCTGTTTCAAGGGACCTGGCATATATGGCATACTGTTCTTAATATGTTTGCTCATCTTCTTGGCACTATGTGTTTTAACCAAGGTCACCTCTCCGAGAAAGGTTATTTCCCCAGGTAGGGATTTTCCCCTGAAGTTAGGGAGGGAATAAAACCCTCACTAAGTGCCAGGCGGGCCA
>NW_006292094.1:3874573-3875439 GCF_000327345.1 Myotis davidii | reverse complement strand
CACAGAACCTAGACACAGGCCTAGACACAGGACCGAGAGACAGAACCTAGAGACAGAACATGGCAAAAGATCCTGGACAGAACCTGGCAACAGAACCTAGAGACAGAACCTGGCTACAGAACCTGGATAGAACATGGCAACAGAACCTGACTAGAACCTGCCTGGAGAACCTGGCTGGAGAACCTGGCTGGAGAACCTAGCAAGAGAACATGGACACAGAACCTGGCTGGAGATCCTAACCAGAACTTGGCTAGAGATCCTGAACAGAACTTGGCTAGAGATCCTGGCTAGGCTGCTGATCAACTGAACGCTGTCTCTGTGTCATTCCTTCTTCGCCGACTCCGTCCACGAAGTGGACCTGCTTGGGGACCCCTGCACCTGCTGGGGTTGGACCCCGGCAGAGGGGCACACGTGAAGGGCGGGGAGCTGAGTGGTGGTGGGTCAGTGGGCTGTGAAACCTGTACTGGGAGTTGAGTGGGTAGGGAGCTGAGTGGCAGGGAGTGAGTTGGGGGGAGTGAGCTCTGTGCCCCCTCTGCCTCCCAGCGCCTCCCAGTTCCCAACCAGAAGCTTCCAGTCTCCTTTGAACTTGTGTAACTCAGTCTCCCTCCCCGGAGTTTGGGGGCTGAGGCTGAAGGTTCCCACCCTCTGGTCCCAGGTGTGGGCTTCCTGTGACCAGCGCCATGCTGAAACCGCCTGGGCCCCCAGTCACCTCCTTACTACCAGGTGTGCTGGGGAATCGCCGCAGTCGGAGGTGATGGCTGGGGAAGGGGGCTGGGGGTCAGGAGTGACTTGGGGGAGGGGCATGATGGGGGTGAACACAGCTGGTGGGGCCTATCGGGGTGGGGGGTAGTCCCAAAAGTGGAGGA
>NW_006292094.1:3865124-3874502 GCF_000327345.1 Myotis davidii | reverse complement strand
GGAGGAGGAGGAGGAGGAAGAGGAGGAGGGGAGAGACGGAGAGCAGGGCTGAGCAGAAGCTGGCATCAGTGGCCACCCAGCCAAGACCAGGAGCCCAGGCTCAGCTACAACACACAGGCTTCCTCCTCCCCACCCCACCCCCACTGCTTGTACCTGCTCCAGCAGGGCCCGAAGGTATGTGTGTTGGTGGGGGTGTGGGGTGTACCCAGCTTTGCCATGGCCCGAGGGAGGGGCACCACCAGGCCCCGTGGCTGCTGGAGGATGCAACC
Organism: Myotis davidii; assembly: GCF_000327345.1. Lineage (NCBI taxonomy): Eukaryota > Metazoa > Chordata > Mammalia > Chiroptera > Vespertilionidae > Myotis > Myotis davidii. The sequence continues at coordinate 3,874,233 of NW_006292094.1, read as the reverse complement.
AAGAGAGCAGAATCCTGAGGGAGGATGGGTGTGCGATCAGGAGAGCCGGTCAGTCCACAACATCATTGATCCAGCTGCCATGAGAAGCGACCCGAGTCTGCTCCAGGGGTCCCCCCTTGTAGCTGACCCCAGGAAAGAGACCAAGCCTTGGAAGCCAGGGCAGAAGGGCAAACAGGAGCCCTGCCCCATCAGAGGCCAACCTGCCCCCTGCCCTGGGCTCTCAGTGTTCACAGATGCCCCTCCCTCGAGCCTCCCCCAGACCCACGGCCCCTGGCTGAAGGCTTGGAGGCTGGTAGCCCACTCCTCAGGGCCCGGATTGTCCTGCCAGACCCCCAGGGGAAGCAGGTGGACCAGGGCCCTACCCCGGAGGGGCTGGGCTCTTGGGGAGTCAGCAATGAGGTTGCTCCCAGCACCCAGGTTCCTGGGAAACGAGCCTGCAGATACTGTGACTCACGAGCTATTATTTTTAGTTTTGTGCCACAGAAGAGGTGCAATATTGCGATCAATTTAAATGTCTTGCTATGAAAACGCTGATGGATGGGGGGTTGTGGGAAGAGAGGGAAAGCCAGACAGACATGGATAGAGACCAGGAGGAAGAAAAGAAATACCCCACGATGTTAGCAAGAGTTTCTTCTCAGTGGCAACATTAGGAATAACGTTCAACTATCTCTATAAAAAATATGTATATTATCCTTTTATATGATAAAAGGCTAATATGCAAATTGTCCCCACGGAGTTCGACTAGGAGTTCGAAGTGCGCTGACCACCAGTGGGCAGCACGGAATGAAGGAAGGCCCCAGCTGGCAGCCGGAAGGCCCTGATTGGCCCTGATCTCCAGCCAGGCCTAGGGACCCTACCTGTGCACAAATTTTGTGCACCAGGCCTCTAGTTTTTATAATTTTCACAAGAGGTATATAGGTGTCCTAAAAAATGTATACACACTTAACAGCTCATAGACCAATTGATATTTCTTTCTTTTCAGATGTAACCCATTGGAATTAATAATTATTCAAAGTGTATATATTTGGGGGGGGATGCCCCGTGTGTGTTCAATGAATACATAAGGCATGGAAAGACCTGAGAAAGGCCTCTTGGGTCCATGTTACCCAGGCTTAGTTACTAGCTTTGCTGCAAAAAAGACTATTCTTTCCCAGGGATTTCAAAGAAAGTTCTGGAACCAAATGGGCCACACACACACACACACACACACACACACTCCTGAAACTGAACCAGAGTGGTAGTTAGCTCCTAAGATAGCTCTTAATCTCTCTTGCCTCCTGGTCGTCCCCTCTCTCTGAATAGGGCTGATCTGTGTGACCAAGAGGAAATGGAGGACCCACCTTCTGAGACTCAATTATGAAGGAAGGAAGGCATGGCTTCGCCTGGCTGGTCTCCCGTCTCCCACCTCCCACTCTGGGTGAAGCCAGCCACTGTGTTATGAGGACACTCAAGCAGCCGTGCAGAGCCCCGGCCGAGAAGAACGGAGGCCTCGCACCAGCAGCCGGCACCAGCGTGGCAACCCCAGGAGTGAACCTCATCACCCCGCTAAGCCAGCATCACCCCGCTAAGCCAGGCTCCAATCCTGGCCCCCAGACATTGCACCAGATGATAATGCTTGTTGTTTTAAGCTGCTGAATGTGGGTAATTGGTTATGCAGCCAAAGGTAACTAATCACAATTCCTGAAGAGGCCACACAAAGAGAGACACCCTGGTGGCACTGTTGCAGAATTTACCAGGCGACCGGAAAACACACAACGGGTACTCAGAAGATTCGGGAAAACCCGTTATTTGCAGATGTACTCGTACATGACTCAGGGGAGTCGCTCTCCGAAGCCCAAGTACCGAATGTGGAGGGTCTCTCCCATTTATCCCCTTGGTTTCTCTGTCTCCCCAAATATGGACCAGGCTTCCGGACGTTTCGAGGGCTGTGCAGTCCCTCTGTGGGTTGGGATGGGGGACGTGAGGTTACACCCAAAGGCCTGGCCTGGATGGTGCCGGTGACCTCCCCGCTGGCTAAGCTGTTAAATTCTTGGTTTGTGGCCCTTGTGAACTGGGAGTATTTAGGAAAACAGGGTATTGCCTCAGGAAGGGGCAGTGACTTAATTATAGGCTAACAAGAGTGTGCATTAGGATGCTGGTTACCGGCACAGATTCAGATTGCTGGTCTCCCCCCACACCCCCAGGCTCCCCCCATATCCCCCCTCAACACCAGGGCGATCATGGTTTGTCACCGATCTCCGGAAATACAGGATAATCTGGCTCAAACATGGCGGGGTATTAGTGCGGAAAAGAAATGGGAGCTTTTCGGAAAATGGCTCAGACTCACCCAGGGCATTTCTTCTTCTTCTGCCTCTGCCCATGCAAGCTCATGTCTGACTGTATTTATGCATCAAAACCAGAGACCTCGGAACTCTCTCATCCCCAGAACTAATCATCCAAAATCACCAGGATCAGGTCCAAATCAAGAGCAAAGATGGAATAAAAGGAAGAAGGGCAAACATTGTGGATTCTCATCGTCCCTTCCCTGTTTATTAAAATACTTGTCCGTCATGATGATGAATCGCGAAGTCTAATGAGCCGCCGCCTTACGGTTGTTTATTGCTCTGGCGCAAGATCTTCATTATTTGTGTGGGATGGAGCTGGGTCACAGATTTACTGCTTTCCTCGTGACCACTCTTAAAATATTTGATTTAAACTGTCAGAATGCAAATAACCCCAGATAGCCTCGTAAATGGAGATGTGAGGAGGGTTTTATTGTTAGAAAGGAAATCGTGAATAAGAAATTATGCTGATAACAGTACAATGGCTCTGCATTTACAAAAGAAAAAGGAGAAAAGAGGCTGGAAGACAGAGGCGGAGGAGGGAGAGGGAGTGGTAATAGATAAAAGTTTCACAATTTAATTTAAAAATATTTCTTTTGGTTAATCCTCACCCGAGGATATTTTCCATTGATTTTTTTTTTTTTAGAGAGAGAGTGGAAGGGAAGGGGAGAGACAGAGAGAGATAGAAACATCCATATGAGAGACACATGGATTGGTTGCCTCCCTCACGCCCCGAACAGGGATTGAGCCTGCAACTGAAGTACGCGCCCTTGACCAGAATCGAACCCGAGACCCTTCAGTCCGAGGGCCAACACTCTAACCATTGACCCAACCCACCTAGGGCACAATTTAATTTTAAAATCTAAAATACCACCCTAACCGGTTTGGCTCAGTGGATAGAGCGTCCGCCTGCAGACTGAAGGGTCCCAGGTTCGATTCCGGTCAAAGGCATGTACCTTAGTTGCAGGCACATCCCCAGTAGGGAATGTGCAGGAGGCAGCTGAATCAATGTTTCTCTCTCATCCATGTTTCTAACTCTCTATCCCTCTCCCGTCCTCTCTGTAAAAAAAATCAATGAAATATATTTAAAAAATAAAAAATATAAAATAAATAAAATCTAAAATACCGCCTTCCAGGCATGGTTTGCGAGTGCAGCGGCCTCCGCGCCCGGGCCTTCACCATGAGCGTCCCCGCCTTCATCAACATCACGGAGGAAGACCAGGCCGCTGAGCTTCCCTGAAATCCAAAGGAGCTGAAATTTCAGAGGAGAACGCAGAAGGTGGCTTCATGTAGATTTAGCTCAGATTGTTGAACCTGTGATGCACGTCTGAAGGAAGATGATAAAGATGTTGAAAGTGTGGTGAACAGCGTGGCGGCCCTCCTGTGGGTCTTGGAGCCAGAAAAGCAAGGAGCCCTGACGGAAAACCTCTGTGAAAAGCTGGTCAAATTTCGGGAAGGTGAATGCCCATCTCTGAGACTGCAGTTGCTAAGCAACCTTTTCCACGGGATGGATAAGAATACACCTGTAAGATATACAGTATATTGCAGCCTCATTAAAGTGGCAGCATCCTGTGGGGCCATCCAGCATACTCCAGCTGAGCTGGGTCAGGTTAGAAAACGGATTTCTGACTGGAACCTTTCCACCGAGAAAACACACACCCTTTTACGGCTGCTTTAGGAGGCACGTGTGGGGTGTAAGGAAAAGTGACGCCACTCCAAAAGTCATGGTAGACTCGCTAGGAAGCTACACGGAGGCCGGTGCTCCCCAGGCACGCGTTGAGGCCACAGGTGTATCGTACGAGCATTGAGAGACCCAAATGCATTTCTCTTCGACCATCTTCTTACTTTAAAACCAGTCAAGTTTTTGGAAAGTGAACTTATTCATGATCTTTTAACCATTTTTGTGAATGATAAATTGGCATCATATGTCAAGTTTTATCAGAATAATAAAGACTTCAGAGATTCGCTTGGACTATTACATGAGCAGAAGATGGCAAAAATGAGACCGCTTACTTGTACGGGAATGGGAATGGCAGTGGGAAATCAAGAAATTCCTTTCGCTACAATGCAACAGGGACTTCAGATTGGAGCTGATAGTGCTGACGCGTTGGTGACTGATGCTGGGAAAACAAAAGTGGTCTGCGGCAACATCGGTCAGACCTGGCGAAAAGCACTTGCAGTCACGGCACACAGCGGACATTTGGAAAACAGCTGTATGGCACACGTAATGCCTGGGAACAAAACGTGAACAAAGTGAAAAACAGCCTTTTGAGTCTTTCTGATACCTGGATTTTTATGCTATCAATATTTTTCTTTTGGGGAAACATCTAAATGATAGTAAAACATTTTAAGCTGAAATTTGGGGAAAAAATAAAATAATAAAATAAGATACCGCCTTCCACTCAGCCCCTCTTAAAGTCTCCATGGTCCAGGAGGTTCACATCCCATCTTTCTGGCCTGTCTCTGTGATGTCTTCCCAGATGGCCCACAGATGATTTTTTAAAAATGTATTTTATTGATTTTTTACAGAGAGGAAAGGAGAGGGATAGAGAGTTGGAAACATCGATTAGCTGCCTCCTGCACACCCCCCATGGGGGATGTGCCCACAACCAAGGTACATGCCCTTGACCAGAATCGAACCTGGGACCCTTCAGCCCGCAGGCCGACGCTCTATCCACTGAGCCAAACCAGTTAGGGCCCCACAGATGATTTTACTTGGAGAGGGAGGACCTCATGACCTCACAGCTCCAAGCCTGGTGGGCAGCATCGCTCAGCAAATGTTTGCCGAGTGAACGTGTGAATGAGTGAATAAAAGATGTATCCTGGGCATTTTACCAGCATTTTCATCAGCACAAGGTCACCGGAGCCCCGCCTGAGCCCAGCAAGGACAATACTATGATCCTCACTTGACAGATGACGTTACTGCTGTTCAGGACATTTCCCATGATCACAGGGCTGGTAATTACGGGTCAGAAGCCAGGTGTCCTCACTCAATCCAGGGTCCTTTCTTCCGAGTCACTGTTAATGTAAAAACATTCAAACCTGTGAGGAACTTTTGTGAGTTTGAGCCAAACTGTCGACAATTGCCGGGAAGCAGAATCTCCACGGATGGGGATAGTGCTCGGAGAACGGCGGCTTCTCACCCTTTTCTATACACTGCAGTCAGAGGAGGAGATGAAGGTGGGTTACATGAAATCTGTTGGTGATGGATTAGAGAGGCGGGAGGAAACAAAGCAGGGGAGGGGGAGGGGGGACCTCTGGGACTGGGTAAAAAGTAAAATGAGAGACACAGACCTCTTTTACTGAGGTGGGTGCAGGATAGTTAACAGCCAACAATTAACATGGTCACAGTAACAGTGAAGGGATTTGTGTCTCTGTCCTGGCGCCCAGGACATTAGGTTGTGTCCTGGGGGGTCCGGAAAAAAGGAAAGTTACAAGTTACCCTGACATTTCAAGGGTGTGCTGTCGTAGAAGCAAAAAGACAATAGGCTCAGTTAGGTAAAGGTGACCTTGCTAGGGAAGATACCAGCCTAGGGGGTGACTACCCACCACAACTGCTTTTAGTTCAAGTTTAATTTCAGACCATCCTTTGTGGTTACCTCAGGGTGGTGTTGAAGTGCGGGAGGTCGTGGTGAGGTGAGCTATACGCCAGTCAACCTGCAGCTGCTGTGGACACCCCGGGGCAACATAACGCTGTCCGGTCATTGGCTGGGACTTAGGGACAGCCTGTGGCTTCCCCTGGCAGCAGCGACCTGGATGCTGGGAGGAAGGGAGAAGGCAGAGGGACCCTCCACCAGTCTCGCTGCTTCCCGCCTGGACGTCTGCACCAGCTTCCCACCGACATCCCCACGGAGCTGCTCTCAGCGCTGCCCCTGGGCTTCCTGGGGCTGTAGAGACAGGTGCCCCTCCAGAGAGGCTGTGACAGTACACAGCAGGGCTGAGCGGTTGCCCGAGGAGAGATGGTCACTCCAGGAAGCGTGGCCGGCCGGCCGTACCTCCCAGGAAAGTCCCTGGGAACTCCCACCACCTTGGCATTGAAGGTGGGAGGGACGGGCCTGAGGGAGAGGTGGAGAGTGCACGCCTTGGCCTCACCCAGGTGCCCGGGGAAGCTTTTAAAACGACCGGACAAGTGTCGTCTCTGGGACCTGATCCAGGAGCTCGGGTGGGTCTGGGAGGCGGAGGCTGCAGAGATGCAGGAACTGGGCTGGATTCAGATGGAAGAAGCGGCTCTGCTACTTCTGGTGCATCACTGGCCGGATCCGGTCCCACAGCCGGGCCTGATGGCAAGAGAGCGGCTTCCGTGGGCGGTGAGGGAGAGGGAGCGGGACACCAGGGACCCCTTGGGATGCCCACCTGGGTCCTCACCCCATTCCTTTTCCTGCTGGAATATTTAGCCATCCGTGCACCTCATTCAAAATTGCTGCAGTTGGTGGCGTTGGTGGTACAGTGGTGAGCACAGCTGCCTTCCAAAATTGCTGCAGTTGGTGGGGGAGGGGGGGCGGGATGCAGATTGCAGAGATCCAATCTGAACCTTTCTAGTCTCCCTCTTTTTGCCGCGTTGACCCCTCCATTTCTGTCCTTTGTGGAGCTGCAGGCAGCGAGCATTCCAGATCTGCTGTGGACTCGGCTGAGCGCTGCATGCTTTGACTATGTGTCCCCACTCATGTCCACGATCAGGCTCTTCTTCTTTCTTTATTTGACCAACTGTCTGACCACACTCAGAGGTCTGAATGGGGATGGGAGGGTTAGGCTGATCTGGGAACAGGAGCTCTGCTTGCTATTACGGTGGCGCTTGTAACGTCAGCGTCAGCGGGGCTGATGGAACAAAACGTATAATGTATTCAGCGGTTGATGGCTTGAGCCTAATTGAACACCAATTTATAATGCCACCCAGTCTTGTAATTAAAACGCGGCAGAATGAGCCCATCAAATATCGTACATACGCGCGGCTTTCCCAGCCATCAGCAGCCTTTGTGTTGTAGATGGTCAATTACGTTTCCAAAGTGGGAGCCTCAGAAGAATCCATCATCTGAGTCAAGATGAAAGGAAACCAACCAAGGATGTAGGCCAGCTCCAAATTGACAGGGAAACACTTGGAAAATTGTTTTCAAGCCACGAGAGAAATTCATTTTCCGAGGCGGTGGTTTTGGGGGAATGATTCATCTTCCGTGGTATTTGAGTGACTGCACGGTTGTCGGAGGCTGGAGGCAGCGTGGATGCGTTAAGAGGGAATTGTCATGTGTCCCTGTCCACAGTCCAGGCCGTGCTGGGGAGAGAAAACGAGACATTTTTCTCCCCCAAACCCATGCCTTGATGACCTGCTGCAGGGATGGACCACGGTGTGGGCTTCACCAACGCCAACTAGTCTCCGCTGTGTGGCGACTGATCCCAGCGTGAGGGCAGCGTCAGGTCTAAATTACGCTTGGAGCCTAGAACATCCCTCCATCAATATTGTAAAAGAAGAATTGAAGAGGTGGGAGGGGGCAGAGCCGGTGATGGGGAGATGGGCCTCGCCACCAGGGGCTCCTGTGTGGGCTTCTATTTCTTCAACTCAGAAAAAGCAGGCGAAGGGGTGAGATGTCTTGGTCCCGCCCTCTCATTTGGGGTGTGTGTGCCCATGGGTTTGTTCCAGGAGGGGGCTCATCCCCCTGAGTCAGCCCCACTCACTCCCCACTGCCCCCTGCTGGTGTGGGGTTGAACCCGGAGTTAGCCAAACTCAAGGGCAAGTTGGCCAACTTCTAGTTGGGGAGCAGGGAGGGGGTCCCAAAACCGCTCTCGAATTTGATCATTCCCGGGACTCGGGAAAGCACAGTCCTTTCCATGGCATGTTATGGGAGCAGAGGGTTCAGTGAGAACCCCAGGAAGGCATAGGCGGGTCCAGATGGGGAGCGCCTGTCACCCTCTCCCCGTGGTCCTGGGTGGCATCCCCCCTCCTGCCTGGGATGTAGGACAAGACTCAGAGTCTATTGACAATGAGGGAAGCTCCTTTGGGCCTCCGTGTCCACGGCCTTTACTGGGGTTTCATTTTGAGGGTGTGATGACTGAACTGTGCGGTAGAACTCACTCTCCAGCCCCCGCCCCTCCCCGGAGGCCAGGCTGACATTCCATGGCTCAGCCACAGCCTCTGATCGCCAGGCTTCACCCCGAGCCACCCCTCCACTGTCCAGGGGTCCACCATGAGTCACCTTGTCAGCATCAACAATCAGGTGTGGTCTGGTGACCCCCATGGCTAACAGGGACCCTTCTATCCCTGGGGAAATCCCAAGTGCTTGGACGTTACGTCCCAGGAGGAGGGACAGGGCCAGACCCCTCTTTGGGGGTGAGGGGTGAATTCCTTCCCTCCAGGAAGAACTAACTGTGCCTCGTCGGGTGTCAGCTCTGGGCTGACCCAGCAGACATGCCCAGAGAGACCAAGCCCGTCTCCCCAGGACCCCCAGATCAACCCACGTGCTCCCAGCTGGAACCTGCTCTGTGCCCAGGAACAAAGAGGAGACCCCCAGCTCTGCCCTCGGGCTCCCCCGGGGGCACCCACTCCCTGAGATGGTTTCAGTGGGGCTCTCCTGTGGGTCTCTGTGGAGTCAGGCAGGGCATCCGGGGCAAGGCCCATGCAGGATCCCCTTTAAGTGGACGTGGATGTCCCTGTGGTGTGGGGTCACCGGTCACTTTTGAGGCTGGTGCAGTGTCCAAGCCCCCACAGCGAGGGCACCTGCTCCAACCAGGAGCCCCAGCAGAGGCCCTTCCTGGCCTCCTCCCTGGGGAAGGGGTGCTTGGGGAGGGGCACCCCCTCA
>NW_006292094.1:3857523-3864997 GCF_000327345.1 Myotis davidii | reverse complement strand
TCGGCTTTTTGCAGTTTTATTTTACACAGCGAGCAAGGATGCAGGGAAAGTGGATGCCGCGCGGACATGCTCCCAGGAACAAACTGGAATGACAACCAAGACCCAGAAAAAACTTCCTGAATGAGCAACAGAAGACTCGCAGGAGAGAACCCTGACACCCGAGGACCGAAAGTGGAGACCGCGTGGAGACCGTTTTACACAGCAGGTCAGCTCTGCCCTGCAGCCTGTGTGTGTGTGTGTCCAAATTTTCCCCCTTTTACAAGGACACCAGTCATATTGGATGAGGGCCCACCCTAATAACCTCCTTTGAACTCTATAAAGACCCTCTTTACAACTAAGGTCACACTCTGAGTAGGGGGCTCAGGACTCCAACATGTAAATTTAGGGGACACACCATTGAACCCATAACCCAGCAGCATCCAGCCTGCATCACAGCCACCCACGGTGGTGGCCACAGTCCTACGGTGGAATTGTCTCTCCTACAAGACCGTGTGCCTTCAAGCACCCTATCCTGGCCCCTGGAGAGGCCGGCCTCCGTCCGACACCAGGGCCCAGGCTTCCACCCAGGGCATTGCTGCAGATGGCGCTTCTAAAAGCTGTTTTAATACCTTCTCAGCAGCCCCCCTCCCAGCACGTCATGTAATGAGGGCCCTGCCAGCTGCCAGGGGGAGGGAAGCGGGTGTCTGTAATGTCAGAGCGATCTGGGTACAGAGCCGGGGAGCGCCAGGCGGCCAGCCTGCACCTGGGCTCGGACGTGCCTGGGGACACAGCAGCAAGGAGGTGTGATTCAACCGGAAGTCCGGTCCTTACTCCGCAATATGGTCATTCTCTCCCCCACCTACTCTCTCTGCGGGCCTGTTTTGCGGGTGATTAGAGGGTCCCGGTGGGTATATTCTAAGGGCACACCCTGGGTGGGTCCTGCGCTTAGTCCTTCTCATTATGCAAAGCGCACACCCCGCTGACCTCACTCTGCAGGCGGCAGCTTGGAGCGGCCAGGAGTTGCACATCTGTTCATAATACAGAGTTGAAGAGCCTTTAACTCTGTCCTTTCGGTGCCCGCACTCATTTACCTCTCGGCAAATTGTGGGCTCCTGCCTAACGGAAGGTGAATCGGACGACCCACTTCCCACCAGCGGCGACCGTGCCTCTGAGTCAGGCTCCTGGGCGCCTCGGAAAGGCTCTGAGTCCCCGGACTTGCTGTGACAAGGAAGCGAGTCTCACAGTCTCACAGCAGGTCCCCCAACGTGACGGGGATAAAGCTACCCCGCGGCTGGGGATGGGGATCGGCTGGAAAACAATCTGTCATTCAGAGAAAACAAACAAACTGGCAGCTGCCGGTGTGGGTCAAGGGCAGCCTCAGCCTGGGGGCCAGCTCAGCAGCTGCTCCGCTCTGGGGTTGGAGGGGTGGGGAGATTGCACGGGGAGAGCGCAGGGACATGGAGGGATCCTGAAGCTGTTGTAATCATCATCATCATCATCATCATCATCATCATCATCATCATCATCGCTGCTGTTGGCCGAGGGTCTGCCCCAGGCTGGGCACACTATGTCCATCCTCCCCCTTACTTTGCTCAACATCCCTGTGGGGAAACAGAGGCTGGGCAAGGACTTCAAAATATGAGTGTAAGGGACACAGTTCAGCCCATAACTGTCCCCCCCTCGAAAGGGCCTTCCCTGACTGCCCCTGACACTGCCACTCCCGCACATGCTCCCCGGGGGACTCAGCCGGGCGGGCCCCGGGCCCTCTCTGCATCCTCACTCGGGGTTGGAGGTCCCCGGGAGCAGGACGTCTGTTTTTCTGTCTGCCACTGGCAGCACCTGGGGCAGCTCCGGGCACCAGGCGAGCAGTGGGGTCTGTTGAATGACCTGGGGTCCTGGTCGGCGGGGGCAGCCGCATGGTGTGCAGAGCCCAGGGAGGGGTCCCAGGAGGCATGGCCACAGTGTGGGCAGTGGGCAGGGCATCCGCTGAAGGGCACAGGGGTGGGACCGAGCAGGAGGAGGCTGGGCAGGGGCCAGTGGGGGCAAAGGCTTCCGGTGGAGCCAGCTGAGGGGGGCCTGGGCTTGCAGCATCCAGTCCCGGGGCCTGGGTTGGGGGCTGGCTTTGCCCCGTGTGGGCCACTGGAAGGCCATGGCCTGATCGAAGCCTTCTGCGTCTCAAGCCTGTGGCTCAGGAGGGAAAGTAGCTGCCTTAACATCCTGGGAACGGAATGTAATGGGGTGGATGTGAAATGTCAGCCGATGGGCTCCATAGCGCCTACCTGCCCCTGGTGGGAACGGCCAGCTCTTTCCCCTCCTTCCCAAACTCACGGGGGGGGGGGGGGGCATCCAGGGGGAGCTCCCTGGGCCAGCTCCAGCCTCTGCAGGGAGTGCCTTCCTCTGCCTGGAGTCTGACTCCCGTGGCGCCCGCCTGGGGCTCTGAGCCTGCTAGGATCCCCACTCACTCAGTTTAGCCAGGAAATGCGCCCCAGACTCCTGCGCAGAATGAGTTCCCTCTGGGCCCAGGGCGCAGGGAGCGGGGAGTGTGTTCTGGGTGTTTTTAACAACTCGCCTTGTCTGAGGAAGTATCTCTTCTTGCTTGCTCTGTACCTACTTTGTGCAGGCTGGGCTTGCATGCTGGGCACCTGCAGACATGGCGGCTTGGATGAGGGTGGGGGCAGAGGAGGTTGGATCCGCATATGTCCTGAAGGGGGAGCCAATGGGACTTGCCGGTGGGTTAGGGGGGAACATGAGGGAAAGGGGGACCCCAAGGAGGTTGCCAGGCACTGGGTCTGAGCCACGGACACAGGGCTGCTATTACTGAGACAGAGAGGTCCTTTGGGAAGGGGTGGGGGGTACTGGGAGTTAGTTTGTGGTGGGGTAGGCACCCAAGTGAAGAGGCCAACAGGCAATCGATGTGAGTCTGCAGCTGAAGGGGGGCCTGGCCTGCAGGGACGCATCCAGGGCTCACTGGTGAAGGGGTGGTTTTCAGGCTCACAGGGGAGGGGGTGTGGTCAGAGGAAGAGCCCAGGTCTAAGCCCTGGGACGCAGCTAGGAGATGGGGGTGGGGGTGGGGCTGATGGAGAGAGAGGTGAGCAGGAGAGGTGGGTCCAGGAAACCGAGGGAAGGGAGTTTTCCCAGGAGGCTGGGCTGCAGCTCGGAGGGAGCTGGGTGTGGGCTGAGGCTGGGAGCCGCAGTTGGGTTTCGGGGCAGGGAGGTCCTGGCTTCGGGGAGGCTCCTGAGCAGGTGGGCACAGGAAGGGAGGGCAGAGTTTTCTCAGAGGCAGGAACACCTCTCTCCCCCCCTTTGAATGCATAGGCCCTACAATCAAAGGAAACAGGCTCATTCCTGATGCAAAGTCGTGCGTGTGCGTCACACATCCCGGGGGTTTTTACCAAACGCAGGAGGAATCCAGGCGTCCCACGGGCTACGCGGGCCACCCCCAGACAGCTGTCCCGCTCCGCTGCCCGTGCCCGCCTGCAGGCTGACGCGGGGCCTGGCAACCTGCTCTGGCCCCCTCCCTCCCCCTCCCTCGCTGAGTAATCCAGGTGCTATTCTAAGTTAAAACCAAATAAAGCCATTTAGAGTGACTAATTTCTTGTGAAATTTATGTTCCCGGAATGGCTTGCTGGTAACGATGCTGGGAGTCATGTACCCCCGTCATTTCGGTCCTGTGGCTTCTGGGAGGAATTCCCAGGCTGGGGTGGCCTCCTTTCCAGCAGCGGCTTCCTCCCAGCCCCGGGCGGGGCTCCGGGGGCCCCAGATGGATGGCCGATGGGCCATGGTTTTCACCTTGAAGGGACGAGTCTCCCAGCCTGAGTTCAAAGCGGACCCCGTTCTCTCCCTGCTGTCGGATGACCCCGGATGAACCCAAGGCACTAAATCTTTTGTGAGTCAGGCAACTTTTCAAGCATCCCAAGAAAGGGTCCAGTTTTATAGCCGGCGCCTCGTCTCCAACACATTCCGCACGATAAAAATCAGCCCCGCACACGCACCTCGAGGAGCCGCGATAGAGGAAGAGCCGGCGAGAGACGCTGCATGAGAAGACAGAGTGATGGATGGAGGCCCGAGGTGTAAATGTAGTGCCACCCGCCGGGAGAGGCTGGGGGCGGTAAATCCAAAGTGACAGTCTGTGTACGGTGCGCCAAGATCTGTCACTTTTATTGTTCTTTGTTCAGAAGTTGCAGATGGGTCGTTATTTTCATTAAAGAAGTAATGCTCAATAACGCTTAGAAGTGAAAGGATAGGGGCTACACCTTAAATCCAGATCCCGGCGCGTTACATGACGGCAGCATCTTCCCGGATCCAGAAAACATTCCAAATCTGGAAAACGTGGGCGGGTCCTGGGCCACGGAAGGCAGTCACAGTAGTGCCCACAGCTCCACAGTGGGAGCGCCCCTCCCCCACCCACAGGGCACCCTCATCATTCACAGTGACCGCCTGGGGGCCTGGCCTCCTCCCTGTCACTCATTCCAGGGGCCTCGGGTATCAAAGGTGGCTGGGGCCCAGGGCTGCTGGCTCTTCATGGCCTCAGGGGGTCCCCCAGGAGCCCAGCAGAAGGTCTGTCTAGGTGAGCCCAGCCCGGGGAACAGAATAAATAAATGTCTGCTGTTTTAAGCCCCCAGAGTCTAGTGTAGTGGATTAAAATATGTCCATACATGGCTTGACATTCCCTAAAAAAAAAATTTAAAAAAATGGAGTCTGCTACTCCTCTGCTGTGTGTGGGCCGGACTTTGTGCCTCACCTCTAGTCGATAGCATGCGGCAAAAATAACGGTGTGCAGCTTCTGAGACCAGGTCACCAGTCTCAGTCCAACCCTCGGGAGGCGGCAGACCCCACCAACATCTTGACGGCATCCTCACAAGAGACCCTGAGTCAAGCCACCCAGCTATGCCACTCCAGGAGCTATGCCACTCCCAGACGCCCGGCTCTCAGAAACAGTGTGAGATGACGCTTATTATTTTAAGCTGGTAAGTTTGGGGGCGATTTGTTATGCAGCGGTAGGTAACTGATACACATGCAGCAGCAGATAACTGCAGTAGTCCGTGTGCTCCGCAGGTTGTCAATGTACTGGAATATGTCATGGTAGATGGTCTCTGCTCCAAGCTCCCTCAGTGTCTCTCTGCTGTCCTGGCCATCCCAGCAACTCCTCTGGGATTCCCCAACCTTCTCTTGATCCCTCAGTTATAAGGGGGGGTCATCCCTGGCCTGGCAGGCACCCTGACCCCTGCTCTGGCACATGGCCATGTCCACCCAGAGGCCAAAGCCCAAGTCATGATGATGTGAAGTATTTTTTTAATATGTTTTATTAGACATATAAGAGCAGGGGAGAGCAGACAGGGTGAGTGGGGGAGGTGTTCCCGGGACAGCTCTCTAAGGAGCAGGCTCTCTTGTTCAGGGAATTAGAGGGCGGCTTGACTGCCATCTTTTCTCGAGCCCCCCGACCCCAGCCCTTTGTAATTAAAGCAGAAAACATCTCGCAGACAAATGCATGTCTCTCCGTCCACTTGCCGTCCGGGCCCCTGGTGGATGTTCCTGCTGCTGGAGGAACACCATCCAGGCATCACGCAATGAGGCCCTATGTTGATCTGTGTGTTAGGGTCCCTGCAAAATAAAATCAGGCATTTTCATACATTGCTGGTGGGAGGACAAAATGGAGCCACCTTCCCAGGGAGGGAAATGTGGTCAGAGCCCACACAGCCTGTGCACTTTCCCCAGCCCAGCAATCCCATTTCCAGGAACCGAGCCTGAAAACACCCCTTCAACAAGCCTGCCCGACACACAGCTGAGTTATTGCGGCATCACCTGCCATAAACACTTCTACACCGGAGCGCGGAGCAAGGCCCGCAGCGCGGGTGGAGACTGCGCGGTTGTTCTAAGAAATGAAGATCTCTATGTACTAATACAGAGTGTTTCCAGGATGTATTGTTAAGTGAAAAAAGCAAGGTATGAAAAAGCATTATGGCGGGGTTGTTTTTTGTGTAAGGAGGGAATATAACTGCACAAACACATATATCCGCTGGTTTTTGCAAACAGGAACACGGAGGATATGACCAGAATTAGTGCCATTGGCCGCCCACAGGGTGGATGGGGGCTTCTCCGACTATACCTTTTTGTATCGTTTTCACTTCTGTATCAAAAAATTAACTCAACAAGATTGGGGGCAGGAAGGCTTAAGAATGATTATGAACATAAATAAATGGGCCATACTTTATATCAAACTGATAACATAACCAGATAGAAGAGAATTTTTTAAAATAGTTGATCCAAGTGTGTTTTAATCCCCGAAGCTTCTTTTATATTTGTTTGTTTAAATGTATTTTTATTGACTTCAGAAAGGAAGGAAGAGAGAGAGAGAGAGAGAGAGAGCAGAGAAACGTCAATGATGAGAGAGAGTCATCGATCGGCCGCCTCTTGCACGTCCCACACTGAGGATTGAGCCTGTAACCCAGGCATGTGCCCTGACCGGGAACCAAACTGTGACCCCTTGTTCATAGGTCGACGCTCAACCACTGACCAGGATGGCCAGCCCTCCCCCCACAAGCTTCTTTAATGGGCAAGCCTGGTCCATTATAAGCACCGAATAACGTGCTCTGGTCACAATTTGTTTATATAATTTAATGTCTGTTAAGATCATTCATATCACAAAAATGAGCCACAGGTTGTTTCTATGGCACCACCTCCCACGCCCCTCCCCGCCAACAAGACTCTCCACTCCCCCACCCCCCATTGCTGGCTTCTTACCGTCCCCTGCCCTGCTTCCCCCATTTCCTCCCCATCACCCAGGGGAGACCTCCCTAGTGAGGCCCTTGCTGCCACAACCAAGTGCCAGAGACCAGCAGCCGAACAGACATGCATCGTCCAGTCCGGGGCTGGGAACCTAAGGTCAGGGTGTCGGCAGGGTTGGTTCCCTCCACGAGCTCTCTCCTTCGCTGTGGATGCCGTCTTCTCCCTGTCATCACGTGGTCTTCCCTCTCTGAGTGTCTCTGTGTCCGAATGTCCCCTCCTTATAAGGACACCAGACACATTGGCTTAGGCACATTCTAGTGACCTCCTCTTCACCTGACTGCCTGCAAAGACCCTGTTTCCAAATGAGGTCACATTCACGGCTCCGGGGTTAGGGCTCAGCATCCTGGGCGGGACACAGGGCCCCTGCCTACGACCCTGGCTGAGACAGGGCATTGCTGGCAGCCAGCGGGGCTGCTGTGAGGGTTAATTATTCAGACACATAGAGCATGAACCACAGATCGAGTTCGTAACTGTTGTTGTTGTTATTATTATTATATACTGTGGCATGGCCTCCACTCTCAGGAATACCCCAGTGCTCACCCCTGAGCGGACACCATCCCAATGGGGCACCTACCTGTCACTGCCTCCTGCCCCTGAGAGACTGTGGCATTTAGTATTGGGCTCTTGCCACTGCACCCAGCATACCGAAGTGAGTTCCTGGCCCCATCATACATTGCTAAGCATTGAAGCAATATCCTCATCTTCTATA
>NW_006292094.1:3856095-3856937 GCF_000327345.1 Myotis davidii | reverse complement strand
GCCGCCATTGGTTGGGTTAATTTGCATATAGTCACTCTAATTCGCTGGTGGGCATGGCTTGAGTGTAGTGAAGGTATGGTCAATTAGCATACTTGTCTTTTTTTTAGTGTAGATACTGTGGCATGGCCTCTGCTCTCATTAATACTCCAGTGCTCACCCCTGAGTGGACGCCATCCCAATGGGGCACCTACCTGTCACTTTTCACCCCACCCTCAGTCATGGCTGCCTGCCAGGTCACCAGGGCCATGCCCCAAAGTGACAGTCCCGGTTCTGTGCCCTCCAGCTCAGGAGCAGCCCAAACCACCGAAGAGAAAATGAGAAGCTGAGGAAGACACTCCCAGTGCCGCGAGGACAGACACTGTCTCTGTCAGATGCCAGCGGCCTCCAACTCCATCGGCCATGTGATCACAGAGTCTCCACCCTCCAGATCCCTCACAACACTGACACCTGTCCACAGGCTTCAGCTTTGAGAAATGTCCGCGAGCCTGGCCGGTTTGGCTCAGGGGATAGAGCATCCACCCAGGGACTGAAGGGGTGTGGGTTCGATTCCGGTCAAGGGCACATACCTGAGTTGCAGGCTCGACCCCTGGCCCTGATGGGGGCACGTGGTTGGGTTAATTTGCATATAGTCACTCTAATTCGCTGGTGGGCATGGCTTGAGTGTAGTGAAGGTATGGTCAATTAGCATACTTGTCTTTTTTTTAGTGTAGATACTGTGGCATGGCCTCTGCTCTCATTAATACTCCAGTGCTCACCCCTGAGTGGACGCCATCCCAATGGGGCACCTACCTGTCACTTTTCACCCCACCCTCAGTCATGGCTGCCTGCCAGGTCAGCAGGGC
>NW_006292094.1:3849281-3855902 GCF_000327345.1 Myotis davidii | reverse complement strand
CCTCGCCTCCACCTCCAACTCCAGCTGCCTGGCCGGTTTGGCTCAGGGGATAGAGCATCCACCCAGGGACTGAAGGGGTGTGGGTTCGATTCCGGTCAAGGGCACATACCTGAGTTGCAGGCTCGACCCCTGGCCCTGATGGGGGCACGTGTGGGAGGCAACCAGTCGACGTGTCTCTCTCACATTGATGTTTCTCTCTCTGTCTCTTCCTTCCACTCTCTCTAAACATCGACGGGAAAATATCCTTGGGTGAGGATGAACAAAAAAAGGAAATGTCCGTGAAACGTGGGTGCTGAGTTGGCAGCTCTCGGGGCTCGCAGGGATCGGAGTGGAAGGCGGGCACTGTCCCCGGGCTCTGAGGTCCGCCAGGGACCCCCTCGGAGAAGGACAGAGAGGAGCGGTCTCCTTCACCACTGGCCGTGCACAGACCCAGCGCCACTTTCTCAGGGAGCGTGGGCCAGTGTCTGTCCAGCTCCCCCCAGGAGTGAGCGACTTGGCTCCACAGTTCATTTGGGGTTTGAGAACCTTGGCCGCCCGCCCCTTCCCTTTAAGCAATCCTTTCAGGGGCCAGTGGAACAGGAGGCAGCCTGGTGCGTGATAGGCAGGCCCCGCTCTCCGCTCAATCCAGGAGAGAGAGAGAGAGAGAGAGAGGTCCCAGCTCAGCCAAAGGAAGCACCGCTTTTGTGCATGAAACAGGAGCCTCGGAACAAAGGACGGAGAACAAGGTGTGGCCGCTCTCGGCTGGGCGATGCTTGACATTTCTGGGAAATGAATTTAGCGCACACACCAGCCATTCAAACCCTTGTGCCAAACAACTGATGCGAACAGAACCTGTGGGAGAAGGAACGGCGTGGAGATGAGGCACGTCCTGAAATAGGCGCCGTGTGCTGCCGTGTCCACGCGCACAGAGGGAGGCACGTTGTCAAGGGAGTTTCAGTTAAGCAGAAGAGGGGGGAGTCCGCGGAGTCCACTGAGAGAGCGCCCGGGTGGGTGGGCGGTGGGGGAGGGGCTGCTGTTCTGCTTACTCAGATTCTTGGTCTACAGGCTCCCGGCAAACTGTCCAAATCCTTCACTGTCCCCAGGGCCTGCCCACTGACCTCGCCGCGGCCCTGGTGTCCCAAGGCCCATCCCACAGGCCCTCCTCCTCCACGTTTCCAATATGAGCCCCTGATTCCCCCCAAACTCGCTCCTCCCACCACTCCCCATCTCAGGAAGGGATGATCCCCCCTCCCCTCCACCCCCTTCCTACCTGCTCCCTCCGCATCACCCATGCAAAGTCAGCTTGGGGTTGTGAGGATGGGTACAGACTGCAGGGATTCTGGGTTCAAATCCCAACTCTCCCCCTTACTACATAACCCTGAGCAAGTTCATTTCTCTGAGCCCGTGTCCTCGTCTAAAAAACGGGAGTGGTGACAGCCGTACCTTCTTCCTACGGCTGCGCGAGAACTCAATGACTTAAAACTTGGGACAGCTCAGAGAGGTGCCTGGTCCACAGGAAATACTCAAAAAGCGTTGACTCTTGTTATATTGTTATTAATATTAGCACTTCGTCACTCAAATATGCCCCGCCTCTCTGTCCCCACTGTCCCTCCCTGCAAACCGCTCAGATCACCTCCCTGCTTCATCCTTCTCCCATCTCCCCACACCCACCCCCCACCCCCGCATCCAGGCCCAAGGTCAGCCAGCTGGGATCCGGCTCCTGGTCAGGGCCATCCCTTCCCCCACTTCTCAGAGCTTCAAGGGACAGTCCCTCCCCTAAGACCACCCGAGGCCCTCCTGGCCCCAGACACCGTTACCTGTGGTGTGTCGAATAGCATTCCTGAAATTCACATTCACCCGGAACCTGAGACTGTGACCTGATTCAGAAATAGGGCCTTTGCAGAGTCAGCGAGTGGAGGTCACACTAGGTGAGAGGGGCCCTAAACTCAGTGGCTGGTGTCCCTCTGAGAAGAGGAGAGGACACAGAGGATGCACCAGAGGAGGAGGACATGGGAAGAGAGAGGCGGGGATCGGAGAGATGCAGCCACCAGCCAAGGGACACGGAGGGTGGCGGCCACCACCAGGAGCTGGAGGAGGCGGGAGGGGTCCTCCCAGAGCCTCCGGAGGGAGTGCGGCCCTGCCCACACCTTGACTTTGGACGTCTGGCCTTCACAGCTGTAAAAGGATACATTTCTGTTGTTTCCAGCCCCCCGGTTCCTGGTCATTTGTCAGGGCGGCCCCAGGGAACCAATACAGAGCCCATGCCCCCTCACCCAGCACCGTCAAGCGCCCCACGTCCCTCATTAAATACCATTTACAGCCAACAACATGGGAGTCGGACTGCATCCCTGCTGCCCAGCAGCCATAGCATGACATTCTGTAGATGTTTAATTAGACTTCGATCGATTATGGTTTTGTAATGTTGTTCATATTTCACAGCCCAAAATTACTTTTTCCAGATTTCAAATGTTTTCTCCGCCTTTGAAAAGCCAACAGCCCAAGGACCCTGCGCCTCCCAGGCCTGGTAGATGGGACACCCCTACCCCACGGCTGCCTCTCCTGGTTAAAGACACCCCTAAGGACAACGCACGCTCTGCCCCGGAGGCCACCGCTGTCCTTGGTCAGAGGGGCGCTGGTCCCCGCTGCACCCCCCACCTCCTGCTGAGTGGAGGGACCCCGACCTCCCCGGTGGGGCCTGAAATACAGAAAGCTGGGGCTTCCGACCCTCACACATGAGCAGAACAAAGCAGCACACGGGGTGGGAGCGGGAAGGTACCCAGTACGGGGGCCAGCCCAGCACAGCTGCGTGTGTCCCAGGCCAGGGCCCACGTGCAGGTGGCGGAGCAGGGACCCAGGGACTGCCCCCTTCCCAACAGTGCTCCATACGCAGCACCTGGAGTCACCACTGTTTTACTCCCAGCTTCCTCCCCTTTCTCCCCGCTGCACCCATTACTTGATGCACCTTTACCTCATGGCCTGTGGACCGGAACCCGCCCTGTCCACCCATACATGGGAGGCGTCCTGCCAGAGCAGAAGCTGTAGCAGGACCTCACCCCTGGAGGGTGCGCCCCCCAGTGGGCACCTGGGTTCCTTGCCGGGTCTGAATGCTCCCCTTTCCCTGTGTCCCTCCACCCACCTGGTATTTCTTTGTGCATCAGATCTGCCTTATCCGTGGGCCGTGGGCCGTGGAGCCTTCCCCACCACCCCCAGCACCGCTCCCACGGGTCAGCGCCCCGGACGCCTGCCTGTCAGAGGCCAGGAGCCCAACATCAGGCTGGTTCTTGGCCGGTGCTCACAAACTGTGTTGCCACGGCGACGGCATCGAGTTCTCTGGATCTGAATGGAAGAGCCTGGTTTCCTGGGCTTTGTGTGCGTTTCATAATTTAGAATGTGTTTGGTTTTCATTTGCAGCCCGGCCCGCCAGCCTGTCCTCCCCGCAGCTCTGCAGAGCGCACCAGTAATGAACAGGAATCCATCAAGCCTCCTGGGCTCCAGCTGCCGCCGGGAGGGAGGTGGAGTAATGGGGGGATCCGAGGGGTCTCCTGGGTGGGGGTTCTCAAGACGCCGCCTGGGAGTGTCACCCAGGGGACGTCCACGAAATGCCCCCGGTCTTGCTCACAGGATGAGGCCCGGTGGATTCATCAGAAGTCCTCCGGCTGCTTCTGGGACATGCCTTGCTTAAGAACCTGCTGGAGTCCAACTCCCTCACTTCCGGCGAGGCAGCTGAGGCCTGGGGAGGGAAAGGAAGGTCTTCAGGAACAGAGGGTCCTGGGTGGCAGCCCCAGGGCTAACACTCCTGGCAGTACAGTGCAGGTGAGAGCAGAGGTCCCGGTCTTGGCTCCACCTCCTGCCAGCTGTGTGACCTTGGGCAAGTTGCTTGACCTCTCTGTGGTCAATGTCCTCACCTGCAAAATGGGTACAGTACCACTCGTGCCTGGTTGGCGTGGCATGAGCTGACAGGAGATCACCCCCCCAACACACACACACACACACACACACACACACACACCCGCATGTAGTAGGACCCACCATGTCCAGTCTGATTATCTCCAGGACGTGTCTTTGTTAGTCCCGCAGCACCATGAAGGGAGCTGGGCTTTGGAGTCAGGGCTCCAGGCCTCCCAACAGGCTTGCCCAGCCTCCCTTGGACTCCATGGCATCCAGGACACTCCACCCAACCTCCTCTCCCACCCTCTCCCCTTCCCTTGCGGGGAGGGGTCCACCTTGCATCATGGGCTTATGGTCCCAGTCCTTCCTGACTCCCTCCCCATTTCCCCCATGGGCGTTTCTCCTAATAAAATTCTAACAGTTTTAGCATCCACTTCTCAGGGGTGCAAAAGAGTCCTATCTGCCTTTTTTAAAATACATTTTTTTATTGATTTCAGAGAGGAAGGGAGAGGGAGAGAGAGAGAAACATCAATGATGGGAGAGAATCATTGACCGGCTGCCTCCTGCACGCCCCCTACTGGAGACCGAGCCCACAACCCGGACCTGTGCCCTTGACCAGAATCGAACCACTGACCTTTCAGTCCACAGGCTGACGCTCTACCCACTGAGCCAAACCGGCCAGGGCCCTATGTGCTTTTGAATGGACCTGTAGGGATGAGGTCCCAATGGTCACTCCCCTGGGGAGTGAAGACTGGAGACGGGGGGCTCTGGCGGGAGCCCCATGACTCTGGTAACCAGGCCTCCTGGGAGACTGGCAGGATTAGGGCATTTGCAAGCCCAGCGCTCCAACTCCAACTCCAACGGCCAGCGCAGGAAATGGAAAGGCTGGTGCCGGGACTGAGGGTCCAGGAGGTCTCACTCCCAGCCCAGGCAGGGCCAGGGCCCCAGCCGCCCTGGGCTCTGCTGTCCTCGGGGCTGGACAGCTGAGGGGGGCTCACCCCTCCAGCAGCAAGAGGACATCCCTCTGAGCAACTCTGTAGAAAAGCCCACGTGACCCCACTGTTTCCCATTGGCCGGCTGGGGTCGCCAATCACTTAGGCCAGGGAATCAAGGGTTCTGATTGGCCAGACCTGGATCACGTGTCTGTTCTTGGGCCAGGGGTAGGGTTAACCAGCACGAGGCACCTGGGCCCACAGTGGAGGGCCGTTCCCTGCGGGAAGACCTGGGTACCGTTTCTAAGAAGGGAACGGAATGACCACAGGCGGGGCGGCGCTGAGCAGAGGGGAGCCCAAGGCCACGGGCGTCCTCGCAGAGTCAGGGCGCAGACAGGGACAGGACCTGAGCCATCCCTGCACGTTCCGGAACTTTCCAGAACCTCACCCACCTTGTCTCCCAGGTCAGTGGGAAAACTGGAGGTGAGCAGAGTCGGGGTGGGGGAGACTGTCGCAGAGACCGGCTTGGTCTTGAGGAAACAGGGGGCAGATGTTTGGGGTTGAGCCCTGGGCCTGGGACAAGAAGGGAGTGAGTGGTGGGGTGGGGCTCCGCCAGGGTCTGGAGCCCAGAAGCCCAGGTGGATGGTTTATACACACATGTCCCCTAAAAGGACCCTGTGAAGCAGGTGAATAACTCAGGACCCGGGGTCCGGCCAGGTTAACCTGGATGAATGGTCTGCACCTGCGGCCCCTCCCCTCTCAGAACCCCAAGTCACCTGACCTGCCCCTTTCACAGCTGGGCCCCCGACATTTCCTGGTTCGAGGACAACAGGGCGTTTGGGTTTTTTAAATGACAGAATCTGGGAGCTAATTAGGCCATTACTCTTCGAAGATTTAATTTGCTTTGATGGGCCAATCTATAATCATATTTCCAAACAGCTTTTATTTTAATTACTGCACGAAATGAATAAGGTCCTCGAGCCATTGTGTCTGATAAACTCCCCCCTGTTTCCCTTCCTGAGACGGAGAAAGACACGGGGAGGGGAGGGAAGGACAGGTGGTAGCCCCCGAGGGCAGGGCAGCTGAAGGTGCTCCGCTCACACCTGCAGTGGGTGCAGGGTGGGCCGCCTGGAGCCTGCGTTCTTTCGGCCCGAGGAGGGCAACGCGGGAGAGAGCAAGTGGTTCGTTTACCGAGCTGCCGGCCACCGGGTCCCCTGGTGAGTCCCTCTCCAGGCCCCGGGGGCAACTGCTGCTGAACTGCCCGGTGCTCATCCTGCCTTCCTGGGGGTGACACCCTTGCTTTGTTTTGAGGGGCACCTGGCCCCTTGGATTCTGTCTTGGTGGGTGTCATGGGTTGAATGGTGTCTCCTCCCCCACATTCAGATGTTGAACTGCTAACGCCAGGACTGCAGCGTGTGACCTGACTTGGGAACGGGATCATTGCAGATGGACTTAGTTAAAATGAGCATAAGGGAGTGGCCGGGGCCCGAATCCAGTATGAGTGGCGTCCCTGTGAAAAGGGGAACTTCGGACACAGGCACTCTCTCTCTCACACACACACACACACACACGCACACACACGCACACACACGCACGCACACACACAGTGCCATGTGGAGACAGGAGTGAGGCTGCCACCAGCCAACACGCTATCAGAAGCCCTGAGAGAGGCCTGGAACGGGTGCTGCCCTAGGCCTGCAGGGGGAGCGTGGACACCTGACCTTGGACTTCTAGCTTCCAGAACTGTGACTCAACACATTTCTGGGATTTAAGCCACTCAGTTTGTGTTTTGTTTTTGTGTTTGTTTGTTTTTTAATCATCA
>NW_006292094.1:3845055-3849247 GCF_000327345.1 Myotis davidii | reverse complement strand
CCCTCCCTCCTGCCTCCCCTTCAACTCTGTGAGGTACCCCAGACCCTCCTAATATGGGGGAATGACTCTATCAGATTTATTTTTTTTCTGTTGGTGGCAGTCAAACGATCCTGAATGCCAATCCAATGCCAGAACCAGAGCCGCCCCTTGTCAGGGAGGTCTCCAGGCAGGAGGGAGGGGGCGGAACCTCACTGCGCATCAGGGTGCTCAGTGTGAAGTCATCCTCCCTCTGGCCTGACCGCACACGTTACTCAGCTCGTCTGGAACGCAGGCTTGGTGCAGGGACGGGGTCGCTGCCATGAGTCAGGCAGCAGGAAGAGAGGGGGTGAAGTAAGCAGTGCTCGTCAGCAGGGTGGGTGTGATGACAGAAAGTAGGGGGCCCTGTGGAAGCCCAGGTGAGGGGCCCCTAACTCGGTGGGGGTGGGGCGGTGGTCAGTAATGAGGAGGGGGCAGGGCTGACCAGCTGGGAAGAGGATGGACACAGGGTGACCAGCTGTCCAGGTTTGCCTGGGCCTGTCCTCAGACAGTTGGTCCCCCGAGACGAGGCACCCAGGGAATTGGTTTGTGGCTGGAGTGGAGCGTGCAGGGCAAAGCGGGGGAGAAACTGAGAAGGGGCAGGATGATGGGGGGTCTTGCTGCCCGTGGGAGGAGGTGCAGGTCTTAGAGAAAGGGCGAGTATGGGGGAGCCCCATGCAGGAGGTGGCGTGACGAAGTCTGTGACCTTTCCCGGGACCCCGTGCAGACGGTGGGCCATGGAGCTTGGGGGCAGGAAGTGTCATTGACGGGGACTGCGGAGCGAGTCTGCCTCCGGCCCGCTGGTGTCTTGTGGGTTCTTGACCTCGTGCAGGGAAGATTTCACAGCGGGTGGTGTTGAGGGCACGTTTATTAAAGCTGGACAGTGAGACGAAGGAAGCATTGGGGTAGGAGAGGCCACAGGGGAGCCTACGCGGGCTCTGCTCGGCTCTCTGGAAATGTCTAGGAACAGCGATTCTGAGCTTCTGAGGGTGGAGCAGGGCGGGGACGGACCCCTCTCGCAGCCCGAAGACAACCACGGACCCGCTCCTCCGTGAGGTGCACACAGCGACGCGCACACGTGCGCTCTTTCTCGTGCACACGTACAGTCGAGGCAGCCTCCGGGGAGCTGCCGGCCCCTGAGACCCGCCCTGGGCCCGGGATGCTGAGCCCCGGTGGCCACATGCTGCGCTGGCCTTTGCTGTGGCTTTTCCATCCAGCATCACACCTTCCCCCCCCGTGTCCGCCTCCCACCCCAGGGCCAGGGGGCTGGGTCCTCCCTCCCTCCTCCCAGGCCCAGCAGGGCAGCCCCTGACCAGGCTCGCCCATCACACTGATTCTCCAGGCTCCTCACCCGGGCCTCGGGCTGAGGGACAGTTTCTCCTCTCGGGCAGCACGGTGACCAGCCCCTTCCCGGGCCACCACGGTCATTTTGAGTCCAGACGGTGTGACGTGGGCTTCACAGGATGCTGCCCGTGCGTCAGGGACTGCGGTGCCGTCATCGGCATTGGCTCCGGGTGCGCGGCACTGGGCTCCCGCCCTGACGAAGCCACGCTTTGGAACAAGGGAATCATTTCTCTTCCTGTCCTGCTGGGCGGATCGCAGCGGCTGCCAGCCAGCGTGTGGGGCGAAGCGAAGCGTCAGGACCTGAGGGGTGCGGAGTGGAGCAGAGGCGCCGCCCGCCGACCCTCGCTCCCCAGACGGTGAGATTTCTCCAGAGGAGCCCCTGCGCATGTGGCCTCCCCATCGAAGCGCCTTTCTTCTCCCCCTTGATGAGATCCAAGTGCCAGCTTTCGCCAGCGATGCCCGGAGAAGGCGAGAGGGCGGCCCGGCCTCGCCCACCTCCACGGCCACGCTGCTGACGCCTGTGGGAGGAGATGCGAGGCTTTTCCCTGTGGGAACCTGGCTCTCCTGCAGGTTCCTAGGCGGCGGTGCCTGTCAGAAGTGGATGAATTCTTCAAAAAATTAAAAATAGAGCCACGCTGTGATCCAGTAACCCCAGTTCTGGTTTACACCCCAAGTAATTGAAAGCAGGGCCTCCGCCGACATGTCCTGAGGAAGCAGACCCCGTGCCCATCCACAGGTGAATGGAGACACAGAACGTGGTCCATCGTGCGGTGGACTATCATTCAGCCATTAAAGGGAAGGAAAGCCGGTCACAGGCCACACAGAGGAGCCACGGGGCCCGGGGGGGGGTCGGGGGGAGGCAGCTGACACAAGGGCTTCCCGTGGCTTCTCAGGCAGCAGAGGCCTCGGCCAAGGAAGGGGAGGAGGGGAGCAGCAGGTGCTTCCTTTTGTGGGCGCCTGAGCAGGGTGGGGTCCCCGGTTCACGTGAGGCAGGTCACAGCCGGGACAGAGGCAGGCCCAGGCACCTTTCGCATTCAGCAGAGCACTCCAGGGGGGCGGGGTCTGGAGGGAACAGGACTAGAGGGGACCCCATGGCAGCCCCCCTGGGACCTGCAGAAGGCTGTGGTGCCAGGGCCTTCCCTATTCCAGATCCGGGGAGAACGCGTCTCTACCGTTTTTAGGCCACTAAGCGCGTGCTCATTGGCTGTGGCAGCCCCAGCAAACGTAACGATACCTCTCCATTTTACAGATGAGGGAACCGAAGGTCACACGCCACTAATTCAGAGTCAGAATTTTTTTTTTAAATATAGTTTTCTTGATTTCAGAGAGGGAGGGAGAGGGAGAAAGAGACAGAAACATCAATGGTGAAAGAGAATCATCGATCGGCTGCCTCCGGCACTGCCACCCGGGCATGTGCCCTGACCGGGAATCAAACCGTGACCTCCTGGTTCATAGATCGACGCTCAGCCACGGAGCCACGCCGGCCGGACAAGAGTCAGGGTGTGAATATGCAGTTTCAGCTCCCAGGCTCAGGCCGCGGTCTGCTGTCCCGCCTCGGGAGGAAGGCCCAGCCTCTCTAGGACAGAGGACGGCATAGCTGTGCCCCGCGTTTGCCTCGGGCGGGTTTTCTAGAAAATAGACCCCAAGACAAGACTCGAGGGCTGATGCCTGACTGTGCCCTCCCAGGGGGTGAGCGTGAGGATGGGGGAGACCTAAACGGGCAGACATGCTCCCGGGCTTGTCGCTGCCTCACCTGCCGAGGTGTCCCAGGGCCCTCGGCCGGGGGTGCTGCCGACAGGATGGATAGATTGTCTGGGAGCCGTCTTTCAGGAGGAGGAAAGGGGAAGGATGTATCCACCGGCTGCATCCCATCTTCTGCCTCCTCTGGTCAGAGTTGCTGCCAGGGGAGTAACCCTCCCCGCCTGGTTCCTTTAGGCGACTGCGGGGAAGCCGAGGCCACGCGCTCACCTGCGGGGGGTCAGGACGATGCATGGAGAGGCAGATGTGGACACTACACGGAGCGGGGAGATGCCCCAGTGTCACATGGGTGACCCCCCCGCCCCGCAACAGATGACAATACCTGCGAGGCTCTAGGGGGGCTGGAAGAGCTGCTCCCTGAGCCCAGCCAGCCCCGGGACGAGAGGGACCACGGGACAGCTGCTGGGAGAGTCTGTTCTGTGGGATTCACGCTCTGCCTCCCTCGGGGCTGAAATCTGAAAAAAAATCCCATGTGAAATGTCAGTGGTGTGTGAGCGCCCACCCCAGCGAGGCGCGGGGGCAGGAGGCACCCGCTTCCAACCACCGCCCCCCCTGTGCCTTCCGAGGTATTTGCAGCTGACAGTGTGGGCCTGTTGGAGGCAGCAGGGCCGAGGATACTGCGAGCTTGGGGGCCGCGGTGTGACCCGGTAGCTGGCCCTTCTGATGAGGGTGTGCGGGGACACTGGGCTGGGACAGAACAGCAGTGAGCCTTCTCCGAGGAGAGCTCCCCCCCTGCTGGGAGCCAGCAGCGTCAGGCAGGCCACTGAGCCCCGTCACCTGGGCCCACGCCTTCTTGGGGCCACAGGGCGGGGCCCAGAGCCCATGCCCAGCCTTGGACTGTGGAAGGGGAAGGGTGCAGGCAGGGATAGTGCTCCCACCCTCACCAGGAGGAGGTGCTCCCTCCAGGCCAAACAGCGTCTACTCCCAGGAAAGTCGTGGGGGGCCCTGCAGCGCCTCTAGCAGAGGCCCAGAGGGGACACAGTCCTGCCCAGGGATGCCCAGCAGGGCAGCGGCATGGTCTGGCCTGCTCCTCGGTCCTGGCCCCCATCCCGGGCTCCTCCTGCACCCTAACATT
>NW_006292094.1:3844129-3845020 GCF_000327345.1 Myotis davidii | reverse complement strand
CAAGGAAGAGGGTGGGCCTCCTGAGCACAGCGCTCCAGGCTGGACGCCGTGGACAGAGGCAGGAGAACTGCCCCCACTCAGCTCCCCGCCCCTCTGGCTGCGAGCTCAGCTGGACGCGTCTGACCGGCTGTCATGGTTGTCATCAGCCCTGGTAACCAGCCAAGGCTGAGAGCGAGTGCCATCGCCATGGAAACCGTGAGTCAGGGCCACACTCCACAGAGCCAAGCATGCCAGGGGCTCTCAGGGCCTCGCGCCTGCCAACGGGAAGCGATGCTGGCACAAGGCCTCTCCTCAGGACTCATTAACGGGGTGCAGAGGGGGTGGCAGGGCGGGGGCGGGGGAGCGTGGGGAGAAAAGGAGAGGGAGAGAGAGGAGGCGGAGGGAAAGTTGCAGCACAGCCTCAGGACCAGCTGAGGGCTGCCGGGTCGGAGGGGTCTCTCCTGCCACTTACTGAATGCTAGAGGCCGAGCTCCCGAGACCAGCGCTCCAGGCGGGCCCCGCAGACGCAGCCTTTAGCGGCAATGGGCAGCCGGGGAGGCCCTGGATCATGAGGTTCAGAGCAGCTGCTCCTTCCCTGGGGTGCAGGGAGCTTTGAGACGTGCCCGGGATCTTGCAGTGGGTCCACATGGGAGGCAGGAAGGCAGCGTAGGAGGGCCCATCCCAGCCCATGAGGTGGGGGAGGGGCCAGGGCAGTGGGAACTTTGGGGTGCGGCCCCTCCGCTGGAATGGGGGTGCTCGGGCCCCCTCTGGCAGGTTTGCTGAGCAAGCCACAGAGAGTGAGCTGGAAGGGTCGCGGGAAGGACGGTGGAGCTGCAGGTGCGGCCGGGGGCAGAGCGGGCTCGCCTGGCCCCTGAGCCAAAGGCGCCATCGAAGTTGTGACTATTCCTTCAT
>NW_006292094.1:3836811-3844032 GCF_000327345.1 Myotis davidii | reverse complement strand
CTCGGAATGAGATTGCATCTTATACATGTTTAATGCGCCGTTCTCGCT
Source organism: Myotis davidii (assembly GCF_000327345.1). Taxonomy (NCBI): domain Eukaryota; kingdom Metazoa; phylum Chordata; class Mammalia; order Chiroptera; family Vespertilionidae; genus Myotis; species Myotis davidii. Next base: position 3,843,984 of record NW_006292094.1, on the reverse strand, counting down.
GTTTACAATGCGGCTCTATTAAAATAGCAGGGAGGGGGGGATCGGCTCTCAGAGCTCGGTGCGAGAGAATAGATCACTAGTGAGATGAATAATATATTAAGGGGATAATGATGTTGCTCCTCATATTAATCGTATACATCACAGGGTTCTCAGGCTGTCAGCAGAAGTTTAAAAAAAAGGCAACTTCGAGTTTCCAGACCGACAAGCCTGCGGCCCACGAAGCATGGGAGCTGGCTGCCTGGCGGCCGCGTGGGTGACAAAGCAGGCTTTCCGGGCAGGCCGAGACCAGTTAGGACACATGGGCTGGGCTGCCCGGGGTGGGAGAAGGGCCCAGCTCACTGGCAGAGACTGGACAGGGGACTGACTCTTTGTGGGAAGAATTATAAATGAGTTTTCTTGACTCGGCTTCTGAATGAAGGAATCCTAGCCGTGCTCAAGTTAGAAACCCAAGAGCCCACTATCTTCTCCTCTCTCCTCATCTCCCCTTCTCTTTCCACCTCCTGCTGTCCTCACTTCTAGGAAGAAGTGTGATGTGCTGGAGTTACCTCCCCCATATGAATCCCTACATACACACACACACACCCACACACACACACACACACACACCTCCAGGAGTTTGGGTAGAATTTTCCATCCCAGAGAGCCGCCAGCTGACTCTCTCACAGTGTCTCCTTCCCCCATCCCCCCTCCCTCCGCCCCGCCAGGCCAATCCCCAGCTGCCCTGCCCTTCAGCCATGCGCTGGAGCCGGTATGTATTTTTGGAAACTGGTCCCTGGGTAGAGCCTGGAGAATCTGGATAAGGGGTGGACAGGCCGCTGGAACACTGACGGTGGCCCTTGGGGCACAGGCGTGGCAGGTTGAGAACAATGTGGAGAGGAAGAGATGTGAGATGTGAGAAGAGCTCGAATGTTCCCAACCCCGCCCTGGAGATGGGGGCCAATGGGGGTCAGAGTGAGCCCCCCAGGCTCCGGGCTGGCTCTGCAGCTTCACCGTTCAGTGGCTCGAGCACTGTGTGTGGCCTCTCTGAACCTTGGTCCCCTCATCTGTGAAATGGAGGTCGCCCCCCACCCCCGCCCCCACGCTGCTAGGGCCTGTTGGGATGAAGGCAGCCAGAGTGCACGTCAGGGTCAGCACCGTCATCGCGATGGCACCGTGGTGAGGCCTGGCGGTGAGGGTGGCAGCGTTGCCTGTTCCGGGAAGAGTTTCCAAGTAATTAGCTGGTGTTGACAATACTGTCGAGGCTCCTAAAGGGAATAGAGTGAAACCCACACATCTGGAGACAGTGGAGCAACATCTGGAGACAACAGCAGCAGCCTGTCTTGTGGGCTGTCCTGTGAATTAAATGATTAAATGATTCAAATCACATCAAGAATTTGGAGCTGAGGGCTGTGTATGCCTGTGTGTGCGTGTGTGTGTGTGTGTGTGTGTATACACAAACGTGTACAGTATTTAGAGCATTTTCTTTGGGATTCTGGCTGCCATTATGAAACAGGAGGACAGCCAGCATACTTCCTAGGAGCAGATCCTGGCTGGTCATGGGGTGTTTTCCACCTGGTGGAGGTTATAGAGGTGAAGACCCAGGTGGTACTGTCTCACCTCCTGGGACCCGAGTGCTACTCTGTTACCTGATCACAGGATGAGTGTTCCCAGCACTGAGAGGGCCTAGGTAACCCCCGCCCCACACACACACACACCCTTGACCCCCTGCTGCCCACTGAGGCCCCTTGCTGCAGTACAGGGAGTCCAGAGGGAGCAGGTCGGGAACTCTGAGCAAGATGAGGAGACTTGCAGGGTTTGGGGCAGGGGCGAGGCATAATCAGCGTAGGTTTTAATCAGCGTAGGTTTAAACCGGAGACGGCACAGGGTTGACAGCAATGATCCAGGGACCAGGTGGTGGTGACTTGAGCCAGGCTGGGAGCTGTAGAAGTGGGAAGAAACAAACAAATTCTGGATAAATCACCAAGTTGCCCAAGGGACTTATTGACAGATAAATGTGGTGTTTGAAAAAGAGAGAGGGGTCCAGGGCGCCCCCCGAGGTTTGGCCTGAAACCCCGGAGGACGGAGTTGTCATCAAATGAAGTGGGGAGGCCTGGAGGAGCAGGGTGTGGGGACCAAAGCGGAAAAGATACCCGGGCTTCACCCAGGCAGTTGGGAACCCATTTCAAGAGACAGGAAGAGGAGTGAAGGGCAGGGGCGTGGGAAAGCCAGGACCACGGCCTGCCCCTCTGCCTCCTGAGCGTCCTCTGCAGGGAGGGCTGCCCAGCGGAGCACCCGCCCGAAGGCCAGGGCCTCCCGCTGCTGCAGAAACCTCAGGGAGCCGTTAGCTCGGCTCCTTCTCACGCCAGCCAGCAAGTGACACAGCAGCGTCCCCTGTAAGGCACCTGGTCCTGCCGCCTTCTCCTCGAGGGGACCCCTGTCCCCTGGCTCTGCACCTCTCAGCCCTGAGCTTGCTCGGCCGTTCTGCGCGAAGGTCCCGCTCTCCTGGGACAGAACCAGAACCCCTCTCCTTCCCATCTGCCTGCCTCGCTTCCCTCCCTCCCCAAGCTCAGCATGTGGCTCCAGCTCTTTATCATCCTCAAAAAGGTCACACATAATGAGCTCGGCTCTGCCTCTGCAGCCGGGCTGTCAGCTCACCTTAGGAGCCCACACTCCGGACACGGCCCTTAGATCTTGGCGTCCGGAGGCTGGGGATGAGTCACGTGTGAGTCAGGCGTCCGACTGAGCCAGCGCAGCCTCCTCCTCCTGAGGACCAGCTGTGTGCATAGGTGCCACCTCCCATAATCCTCCTGGCAATGCTGGGAGGAAGGCGCCCGCATACCCATTTTGCAGGTGTGAAAACTGAGGTCCCAAGAGGTTGAGTGTCTTGTCCCAGGTCCATCCAGGGAGGGCTGGCCTTTGTCCTCGCTCCTGGGGGGCTCTCTAAGCCCTGGGGATGTCCTGTCTGGTAAGAGTGACTGTTTGCCTGCCAGGAAGTCTAACAATGGGAATGAGGGTGGGACTTTGGGTCATGGCCTGTCAACTTGACCTCCAGAGGGGCTGAGGTCAGCCACGTGGACCGTTAACCGTGTCTGTGATGGAGTTCCAATGAAGACTCGACACCCCGGCTCAGGGGACTTTCTGGGTGAGCACAACCCTGTGTCACTGCCAGGAGCTGTGAGTGCTGCCCGAGGCTCCCCTGGAGGGAGGGGCCGGGGGAAGCCGGGCACGTGGAGCCTCCTGGACTCTGCCCGCTGCATCTCTGCCCGTGGCTGACTCGAATCTGTCTCCTTTGCTGGAATAAAACCTCCTGGGTCTGACCGCGCTCAGTGAGTTCCCCAAGTCCTGGTTTCCTTGGCTCACGGCCGCATCCCTCCAGCCTCTCCTCCGTCGTCACATGGCCACTTCCCCTGTGTCTCCGTGTCCTCTCCTCTTCTAATGGGACAGCTTAGGGTCCTCCTAACTCCAGGATGGCTTCCTCTGGAGGTCCTTACCTAAGGATGTCTCACAGACCCGACTTCCAAATAAGTCACATCCTGAGGCCTGAGAGGACATGAATTTTGGGGGAGGGGCACGCTCCCACCCTCCACCAGGCATTTCCCCGAATAGAATCCTGGCTTGCCATCTGATGATAGGCATACTGCACTTCATCCCCTCTGTGGGCCGGGCGCTGTGCCGGGTGCTGGAGCCATGAAGGCAGACCACCCGCCTCCCTGCCTGCCAGGGAGGGGCTCCGGCCCCGAGAGAGGATGGCCGGGTTCTGGAGCCAGGCCCTCGCTTCCGGGGCTCGTGCTCAGGAGGCCGCCTGTGGATGGAAATACTCCAGGCGTCTGCAGGGCTCTTCCTCTCACTGCCTCTCCGGATCCCGAAATAAACGAACAGGCGACGTTGCTGGCAGGGTCTGCGGAGGAACTCCATGGCAGGGATGCAAATTGGCTGCACAACCAAGAAATCCTTGAATGGAAAGGGATTTCTAGGGCATCACACCTCTAGGAACAGGAGGTGTGGGCGGTAAACCGGGGGTGGGGGAGGTAAGGCTGCCCTGTGTGTGTCTGTGCGCGTCTGCGGGCGTGCCGGCTGGGTGCACACCGCACAGTGTGGCACCTGCACAGGTGGGTGAGCAGGTGGGTGAGCGTGGGGAACTCGGCCGGAACCACAGCACGGGCTTTCTCCCAGCCTCTCCCCTCGCCCTACGCCCGCCAGCCGCTGCAGTCACCTTGTCCTGTCACATTTCAGCAACATGGGCCTTGGCCCCTGTCCAGGGCCTGGGAGGGACGCCAGCCTCACGCCACTCCCTGGGGATCCTCTGCAGGCCGAGTTCCGGCTTTGGCTAAATCCTCCATCTGCCTCAGGATGCGTCGTCCTGTGCCAGCCGTCCCTTCTCCGGGCGTCACACTGCAGAGCTCAGGGACTCGCTGTGGAGGCGGCTCTTTCCGGCTCCATCGCAGCCTCTGCTGTAAACCGAAACAAGGCGGCCCTGGCCCCAGGCCATGACCAATTCTGCTTCCGGGAGCTGTCCTGGCCAGAGGACCTCCCTGCCCCTGGCCAGGCCTGCCAAGGCCGCTGTTGTCAGAACGTCAGAACGTCCCACCAGGCAGTTGCTAAACAAAGACAGCCCCTCCCCACCCCACATGGAATCTAACGGTCTTCAGGCCTGGGGTACCGCGTGGGCCAGGACTGTGCCCCTCCCAGCCGGCTCTGGGGGACTCTCCTAGCCCTTCTCAAGCAAGTCCATCCTCTGGTCTTTCCAGAAGCCCCGACCTTGAGCTCGGGTGGTGAGAATCCAGCCGTGTGTGTGCTGGGCAACCTATCAGAAACCCCTCACCTTCAGAGGGGAAACCGAGGTCAGAGAGAGAACCAGGAGGCCTGAGCCATGCCAGGACTTAGTGGTCCCAGAGAATGCAGAGCCCAGGTCTCCTGAATGTGTTGACCTGGAAAGGAAGGTGTATACGAAGAGAAAGAAGACAAAGCTTAACCACAAAGCAAACAACGATCTAATAGTGGAATTCCAGGCACTGGGACACTTCATTCATTCTGGAATGTTCATTCGTTCATTCATTCATTCATTCATAAGTGTTACAGAACGCTCACCATGTACTAGTTTCAGGACACTGGGCATAGAGTGACAAGCAAGATAGATATGGCCTGTACCCGCCTGGAGCTCACCCTCCACCTGAGAAGAAAACTAACACAATTAATTGTGATAAAAATGTCATTACTGGGTCCGACCAGCGTAGTTCAGTGGTTGAGCGTCGACCTATGAACCAGGAGGTCACCGTTCGATTCCCAGTCAGGGCGCATGCCTGGGTTGTGGACTCAGTCCTCAGTAGGGGGTGTGCAGGAGGCAGCCCATCAATGATTCTCTCTCCCTCCCCCTTCCTCTCTGAAATCAATAAAAATACATATATTTTTAAGGGTCACTATTGGGATGGAGAACGAAAGAGGGTAATGAGGACCGCAGAGGAGGGCAGCAACCTAACAACGAGCTGATGTTTACGACCCAGTCAGGGGGGAACCTAGGGGGGTCAGGCGGAGGCAGCGGCAGGCAAGGGGGAGACTAGGGGGAGGTCAGGCGGAGGCAGCGGCAGGCCAGGGGGAGAGCCTGGGGTGGGGGGTGGTCAGGCGGAGGCAGGTGCGGGCAAGGCCAAGGCTGGGAGCCAAGAGGCCTGGGGATGACAGCAGCTTCCCCGGAGGAATCGCTGGCCACGTGTGGCTTTTCCATTTCAATCACTGAAAATGAAACAACCCGGACGCAGCTCCTCAGCACTCTACAGCCACACCGCCTCAGTGGGCAGTGTCGTCACATTTCCATCTTCGTGGGCAGCTGTCCGTCAGCGGGGCCGGACCTCAGGCTGTGCTGTCCGTGGTGGCAGCCGTCAGCCACACGTGGTCGCCAAGCATTGGAAATACGGTTGGTGCCACCGAGGAACTGAATCTCAAATGTATTTCATTTCAGTTAAAATGGAAAACCAGACCTCTCATTCAGTCATGGGAAGACTTCTAATCATATTTGGAACAAGGCGGGCATGTGCATCTATTTTTTCCAACTGTACATTTCGTGAAATCTAAAGTTAAAATGTGCCGTGAGAGGAGATACACACGCCAGATGGCGCAGGCGTAGCAGGAAAAAACGAAGGTGCATCATCCCATGAGTTAAATTTATGTTGCTTACATGTTGAACGGTGACATTTTGGTTATGTTGCGCTAGAGATATTATTAAAATAACCTGGCCTGTTCCTTTTCTTTTTGAAGGTGAACATTAGAAACTTTTAAATGACACACATGGCTGGAATTTTTTTCTATGGGACAGTGTCGGACGAGGGCCTAGAGGGAGGGAGAGGGGATGGGCAGTGAGCTGAGAGGTATGCAGTGGGCAAGGAGAGCTGGTTGGCTCAATACAGAGTTTGAACTTCTTCCTGGGTAGTGGGGAGCCACAGCAGGTGCTTGTGCAGGTCAGTGACAGGGTCAGGCATTTATGCCTCGGAAGGATCCCTCTGCAGCTTTGAGGAGAACGGGCCAGCAGGATACCAGTTGGAAAGCCGTTGTCATCAATGCCAGTGGCTTTGATTAGGATGGTGGCTGCAGGGATAGAAAGTAGCTGTCTGTCTCCTTTTTAAGGGGACATTGTGGGCGCTTCACCCCAAACTTCTGTGTTTCTTCTCATCAGCCCCCACCCTCACCCCCCCTCAGCTGCACAGGGCGCTGGGAAAGTCACTTAGTTGGGCTCATGGTGGTTCAGAGCAAATGGGGACCACCATCCTAACGAAAGCAAAAAGGACAGGGTCTGGGCAAGCAACTACCACCTCCATGGAGGGCAGTCAGGAGAGGGAGGGAGGGCACAGGCTCCGGGGAGAGCTGGGGCCTGCAGGTTCGGGAAGGATGGGCTGCTGCCCAGGAGAAGGCTGCCTCACTGAGCAGCAAGGTGAGAGCCTAACGCTGCAGGGAGCGGTGCCTGTGCACAGGAGGCGCCTGACAAAGGAAGGGCACTGACAACTTGGGAAGAAGCAGCTGCTGAGCGGAGGGGAGAGGGAGGGAGGCCTGAGTGGGTGCACTTTCCCCCACTCCCTCCCAGCAGCTCATTTTTCTTTAATGAGCCGCCTCTTTAATAATCGCAGTCAGTCGGCCTTTTATGAACTAAACAAACCCAAGCTGCAGGGTATTTTTTTTTAACAAAAGAGATCATTGAAAAAGAAATGG
>NW_006292094.1:3816728-3817923 GCF_000327345.1 Myotis davidii | reverse complement strand
AAAAAAGGAGGGAGCATCATCCCATGAGTTAAATTTATGTTGCTTACATGTTGAACGGTGACATTTTGGTTATGCTGCGCTAGAGATATTATTAAAATAACCTGGCCTGTTCCTTTTCTTTTTGAAGGTGAACATTAGAAACTTTTAAATGACACACATGGCTGGAATTTTTTTCTATGGGACAGTGTCGGACGAGGGCCTAGAGGGAGGGAGAGGGGATGGGCAGTGAGCTGAGAGGTATGCAGTGGGCAAGGAGAGCTGGTTGGCTCAATACAGAGTTTGAACTTCTTCCTGGGTAGTGGGGAGCCACAGCAGGTGCTTGTGCAGGTCAGTGACAGGGTCAGGCATTTATGCCTCGGAAGGATCCCTCTGCAGCTTTGAGGAGAACGGGCCAGCAGGACACCAGTTGGAAAGCCGTTGTCATCAATGCCAGTGGCTTTGATTAGGATGGTGGCTGCAGGGATAGAAAGTAGCTGTCTGTCTCCTTTTTAAGGGGACATTGTGGGCGCTTCACCCCAAACTTCTGTGTTTCTTCTCATCAGCCCCCACCCTCACCCCACCTCAGCTGCACAGGGCGCTGGGAAAGTCACTTAGTTGGGCTCATGGTGGTTCAGAGCAAATGGGGACCACCATCCTAACGAAAGCAAAAAGGACAGGGTCTGGGCAAGCAACTACCACCTCCATGGAGGGCAGTCAGGAGAGGGAGGGAGGGCACAGGCTCCGGGGAGAGCTGGGGCCTGCAGGTTCGGGAAGGATGGGCTGCTGCCCAGGAGAAGGCTGCCTCACTGAGCAGCAAGGTGAGAGCCGAACGCTGCAGGGAGCGGTGCCTGTGCACAGGAGGCGCCTGACAAAGGAAGGGCACTGACAACCTTGGGAAGAGCAGCTGCTGAGCGGAGGGGAGAGGGAGGGAGGCCTGAGTGGGTGCACTTCCTTCCGGAGTTGGGCTGGGGAGGGGTTAAGTGGAGGGAGGTGGGGGTCCCGTTCAGCTCTGACTCCCAGGCCCAGTGTCAGCATTATTATTACCCCCATCAGACAGATAAGACTAAGGCTTCAAAGGGGGACGGGGGTGTGCCAATGGCCCAGTTTTCAGAGGGGCCTGAGATTGGAGCCGTGCCCCAGCCCCTCCGGCACCCACAGCCCGCCTGGTCCCCACCCTCTCCCCCCTGCCCCCCCCCACTCCCTCCCCCCAGCACAC
>NW_006292094.1:3813834-3816372 GCF_000327345.1 Myotis davidii | reverse complement strand
TTTTTTTTTAACAAAAGAGCTCATTGAATAAGCAATGGGCCTTTTGCAACTATTTTTAAAGTTGGAGCTGCAGGCCAGGCTGGGAGGAAAATCACAGAGCAGCCCCTGAAGGTCACCCGGCCCCAAGGGCAACACGCAGGGCTGGGCTCCTCCCGGCCCACAGGACAGCCCATCAGAGGCAGGGTCCTGGGTGTGACGTCCAGAACTCAGCTCCGTCCTGCCCAGGGGCGCACAGGTGACCCCCATCCTCCACAGCATCCCGAGCCTGGTCCCTTCAGACAAGGGCGCCGTGACCCCTAAGCCCGGGTCCCTCGTCCAGGATGCTGCCGGCTCCCGCCACACTCGGGGCTTCACACTTTCCCAAAGGAGATGCCATAGCTTCGCTCACGCCCCCCACTGCCCCACACCCTTCCTCTCCAGGGCCCTCCTTTGATGCCCACAGACGGCTGTTTTGATCAATCCACCATCACCCCCGGGCCCCCATGGGCATGGATGCCTGCATTTGGGGTGTAGTCACCGCACACCCGGGGAACAGGACCTCAGATCTGGTCCCTGTCCTCCAGGAACCCCAAGGTGGGGCCAGTGTCCCTGGGGACACATCCCCACACCTAATTCCCAGCCACTTCCAAGGCCTCATCTCGGGGGAAACAGGCTCAGAGAGGTCGGTGGCTGCAGGACTCACACCCACGGCTCTTTCTGTCTCTGTGGTTCCTCAGTTGAGACCAGGGAAGAGAGACTGGTCCCAGGGCACACAGCTGCAAGGGTTGGAGCCCAGGCAGCCCTGCCTGGCTTACCTTGAGGCCTTGGGGAGGGCTCAAGAGAGGGAGGGGCTCTGCTATTCGGGAGGAGGTTGGGGTTTTAGGGTCCAGGCTGGCTCTTCAGAACTAGTGCCCGCCCTTTGGGTCTAGATCCGGCTCTTAGTTCTTGGAGGGGCTATTCATTCGGGGCTGGGCTCTGCCCTTCCGGACTGGGTTCAGCTGTTCGGGTCTTGGGGGGCAGGGAAGAAAGGGGGGACAGGGCTTGAACTGCTCTCAGCCCTGCTTGTGGTCCTATCGGCTCGCCATTCTTGGGGCCCAGCCGCCCCCTGGTGGTCAGAGCGGCCGCTGCAGCTCAGCTTCTGTCCCTGTCACACCCAGGACAGGTGGGCCCCTCCAAAGGCCGGAGGAGCCAGCAGAGCCAGGTGGGAGCCCACAGCCAGGCAGCGAAGTCCTGCAGGAGAAGTTGCGGCTCTGCAACCAGCCATTCCCCAGCACACAACGGAGCACAGGGCTCAGGTGCCACCGTCTCGTGAAGGGGTTGAATCTGAAAATAGCAAGAACGCCCACGGTGTCCGTAGTGGGTCTGAGAACAAGTCGGCCACGGCACTGCCCTTTCCTAGTAGCGGTTACACCTGGGGAAGGCGCGCATCGCACGTGGAGTTGGTGCTGGGCGTCCGTAGGCACCTGCGGGTATTGGTTGCTGTTTTCGGCCCCTGGAGCTCAGAATCCGAGAGCGACTCCATGGGAAGGAAGCCGGAACCTGGGGAAGCCTCGTGGTTTTCTGCCAGAAAAGCCACGCTCGACTCCAGAATGCTCATGGCTGTGGCCGGGGCCGGAGTCGGGACTCTCAGCCTCTCGGGCACCAGGCCGCCTGCTGGGCCCCGGCCAGACTTCAGGCCGTTTCCCGGGCGGACCGCGAAGGAGAGGCGCCGGAGCGGCCCGAGCAGCGGCCCTGACGGTTGGTGGCTATGTCGGCGGCTCTTGGCTCGGTGTTGCTTGGTCGTCCACGGGACGGGAACTTGGTCGTCCACGGGACGGGAAGCCCAAGGGGCCGGGCCTGGCTTTGCTCGTGGCTGCACATCCCAGCACTGGGCACAGTCACATTTGCCGAATGAATGAATGAATGAATGAATGAATGAAGGGTGAGCCCTGAGGGTCCTGTCCCAGGGTAAGTACTAGCGCAGAATGCTGGGGTGCACGTGGGAGTCCCTCGAATGCCAAGCGGAGAGTTTGGACGTGGTGCTCAAGGTTACGCGGAGGCGTTGAGGGCTGTGAGCAGGAGAGCGAGCTGATCTGACCTCTGTTGGGGGCCAGAGGCTGCGGTTTCTGTTTGAGAGAAGATGCAGCACCTGCCACAGCCCCATCCCGCACCAGCCGCCTCCGGGATCGGGCTAGGAGTGGCCTGGGGCCCAGTCAGATGCTCCTGGGGGACCTGGGAGTGGCCCCTCAGGGTCACTGTAGTGACTGGTCAGAAACTACAGCCAAAGTGGGAGCCACTGATTCTGGGTGGGGAGGCCTGGTCTTCCAGTCTTTGCTCTGAGGCTGGTTTCCTCTCAGGAGAGTTTATAGCGCCCCCTGCTGTCCATTCCTGGGAGCACATTGGAGCATTTGGGAGAAGAAAATGAAAAAAAACAAAGCCCCCATTCCCGTTTGCTGACCACAGTCTCCAAAATACTGACTCATCACATGACTCTCATGATTGAAATGTCCCCGACGTGCTTGCCATCCTTGTCCCCGCTGTCCCCTGTAGCGCCCACCTGCTACCTCTGGAAGAGACTGC
>NW_006292094.1:3807331-3808207 GCF_000327345.1 Myotis davidii | reverse complement strand
TGCACCTCAGCTTCTGTCCCAGTCATGCCCAGGACAGGTGGGCCCCTCCAAAGGCCGGAGGAGCCAGCAGAGCCAGGTGGGAGCCCACAGCCAGGCAGCGAAGTCCTGCAGGAGAAGTTGCGGCTCTGCAACCAGCCATTCCCCAGCACACAACGGAGCACAGGGCTCAGGTGCCACCGTCTCGTGAAGGGGTTGAATCTGAAAATAGCAAGAACGCACACGGTGTCCGTAGTGGGTCTGAGAACAAGTCGGCCACGGCACTGCCCTTTCCTAGTAGCGGTTACACCTGGGGAAGGCGCGCATCGCACGTGGAGTTGGTGCTGGGCGTCCGCAGGCACCTGCGGGTATTGGTTGCTGTTTTCGGCCCCTGGAGCTCAGAATCCGAGAGCGACTCCATGGGAAGGAAGCCGGAGCCTGGGGAAGCCTCGTGGTTTTCTGCCAGAAAAGCCACGCTCGACTCCAGAATGCTCATGGCTGTGGCCGGGGCCGGAGTCGGGACTCTCAGCCTCTCGGGCACCAGGCCGCCTGCTGGGCCCCGGCCAGACTTCAGGCCGTTTCCCGGGCGGACCGCGAAGGAGAGGCGCCGGAGCGGCCCGAGCAGCGGCCCTGACGGTTGGTGGCTATGTCGGCGGCTCTTGGCTCGGTGTTGCTTGGTCGTCCACGGGACGGGAACTTGGTCGTCCACGGGACGGGAACTTGGTCGTCCACGGGACGGGAAGCCCAAGGGGCCGGGCCTGGCTTTGCTCGTGGCTGCACATCCCAGCACTTGGCACAGTGACATTTGCCGAATGAATGAATGAATGAATGATTGAATGAAGGGTGAGCCCTGAGGGTCCTGGCCCAGGGTGAGTACTAGCACAGAAGGCGGGTGCACGT
>NW_006292094.1:3792778-3807009 GCF_000327345.1 Myotis davidii | reverse complement strand
GATTCTGGGTAGGGAGGCCTGGCCTTCCAGTCTTTGCTCTGAAGCTGGTTTCCTCTCAGGAGAGTTTATAGCGCCCCCTGCTGTCCATTCCTGGGAGCACATCGGAGCATTTGGGAGAAGAAAATGAAAAAAAACAAAGCACCCATTCCCGTTTGCTGACCAGTGTCTCCAAAATACTGACTCATCACATGACTCTCATGACTGAAATGTCCCCGACGTGCTTGCCATCCTTGTCCCCGCTGTCCCCCTGTAGCGCTCACCTGCTACCTCTGGGAAGAGACTGCAGGAAGCATGCTGGGCAGGGCTGCCACCTGCTGTTCACACTGGGCGCTGCAGGCAGACAGCCTGTCCAGGCTGGCGCCTGGGCTCCTGGATCAGATTCCTGGGGGCAGCCTTAGGACCCCCAGATGTATCCTTTCCTCTGGCTGGAAGAAAGCAGGGCCCCCAGGCGCCCCTGTGTCCCTGTGGGCGTCTCTAGGGGAACAGCTACAGGGCCCTGATAGCCTCTGGGCACATAAGCCCCCTCTAGTCCAATCAAGCCCGCAGAATAATGTTTTAAAAGCATATGAAATAATAGGATTACAAAGGAAACCAGTTATACTGAAATACGGATATCAAAACGGTGATTGTAATGGATCTGCTCAGTGAAATAAGATGAGCGGCAGGACAATAGCGGCTGATTTTGAAGACACCATCAGCACCGATGATCCCGTGAGATCCCCAGCAATCAGACTGGTGTGCAAGCGTGTGTGATTTCTACCAACGGCGAAGGCGCAGCAGCTGCTAACACCACCACCGATCTTTGCCTGTAATTACCGTGAAAGGAAGTGCACGATGTGATTAAAGGCTTGTGACATTCAAGATGTAATTTCTCCCGTGAAAGTTCATGAATTCTCCCCATGGATCCCTTGGGTGTCGGGCACCCCAGGTTAAGAGCCAATGGCCAGACCCTGCCTGGTGGCCCCAGCTCCCTGGCCAGGCAGGTCCCAGCCCCACTTGCTTCTCCAGCCCTGGCACACCCTCCATACTCCAGCTGCCTCCTCCACCCCTTCTGATCCCCCCTCCTCAGTACGGAACAAGGCATCGTCCTCAGAAACCAGTCCCGTGGCTTCTGGCTCTGATGATGGACAGGCAGCAGAGCTGATTCCTCAAACGCCACCATACCTTGGGGCAGCTCCAAGTCCTCCAGGCTGGGAAGGACCCGCCCCCCCACTCCCCCAGACAACGGTCCCTCTCTCCAGGGTACAGGAGAGAAGATCCAAACTAGGGCTTCCTCTTTGGACAATCTGGGGAGACCCTGGGTCCTTTCTTTAGAATATCCCCTTTCTTCTTTTGAATTCTAGACATGGTGAAGACATGAGTTTCTCTTGGTTGGGGGGGGTGCATTTCCCACCCTTCTTTCCTTGGTGATATTTAATGAGCACCTACTTGGTGTCAGGCATTGTTCTAGGTGCTGAAACTAGACTAGTGAGCACAGTAGGCAAAGGCCCTTCCTCTTGGAGTTTTTCTTTCACAGAAGGAGACGGATGAAATAAATAAATTAGTAAAAGTAACAGAATGTTAGGAGGTGACCCGGGCTTTTAGGGGTCGGGGTGTACGATGCGGGCGGCAGGAGTGCTGGGTCAGCCTCACTGAGGAGGCCACACTGAGCAGATGTGAAGGTGAGTTAGGAGCCCTGTGCACGTGTGGGGAAGAGCATCCGGCAAGGGAATAGCCAGAGCAAAGCCCTGAGGAAGATGGAGTCATAGGATGCTCTGCAGGGTTAAGGTCCTCAAGGTCAGAAGGTTAGGTCACACAGGCCCTGGGGCCACTGGAAGTCCTCTGAGCGGGGAGAGGATCAGGGCTTTGGGCGGAGGAGGACATGGGCCTGGTGTGGCTCTGAGGCCGCTCTGGCCGGGTGAGGGGACGTGGAACGGGAAGGTTCTGTGGGGGGTGGACAGGGCAGCAGAGACAGGAGAAGTGGTTGGATGCAGCATCTGGTTAGAAGGACTTCCTGTTGGACGGGTGGGACTGACAGACAGAGCTGCCAAAATGGACACGGGGAAAGCGTACGTGTCCTGTAGCCGCCGAAACAAATACCACAGACTGGGAGGCATCAAACAACACAATCATATATCCCCCCCTCCGCCCCCAGACCTGGAGCCAGACATCTGAAACTGAGGTGCTGTGAGCTGAAGTGTCCTTCCAACATTTATCTGTGAAGCCCTCACCCCCAGCTCCTCAGAACACGGAGACAGGGCCTCTAAAGCGGGGACTCGGTTCAAAGGCCTTTAGGGTGGTCCCAACCCAATCTGACTGGGGTCCTTATAAGAAGAGATTAGGCCCTGACCGGTTTGGCTCAGTGGATAGAGCGTCGGCCTGCAGACTTAAGGTCCCCAGGTTCGATCTGGTCAAGGGCATGTACCTTGGTTGTGGGCACATCCCCAGTGGGGAGTCCTGGTTGCCATCCCCCGTGGGGGGGCGGGGGTGCAGGAGGCAGCTGATAGATGTTTCTCATCGATGTTCCTAACTCTCTATCCCTCTCCCTTCCTCTCTGTAAAAAAAATCAATAAAATACAATTTTTTAAAAGAAGAAGGAGGAGGAGGAGGAGGAGGAGGAGAAACAGCAGCGATTAGGACACAAACACACAGAGGGGCGACCAGGAGAGGACACGGGGAGAAGGCGGCCTTCTATCAGCCAAGGAGAGACACCTCAGAGGAACCAACTCTGCTGGCACCTTGATCTTGGACTTCGGCCTCCAGAACTAAATAGATTTTTGTTAAGTCACCCAGTCTGTGTCCTTTGCTGTGGCGACCTGAGCCAACTAATGCTACAGGCACACCTCGGAGAGTGTGTGGGTCTAGCTCCAGAACACCACAATAAAGCCAGCCGTCATCTTTCTGCTGGCGAAGGGTCTTGCCTTCCATTTGTAAAAACCGCGCCATTTGTGAAGCTCAGTAAAGCGCCGTGTGCCTGTACACGAGTCTGCCTCGTGCCTCTCCCAGCTTCTGGGGGCTGGCAGCTGACCACCAAGTGTGGGTCAGGGGAAGGGTGCACGTGCCAAGAACGCTGAAGTCCCAGGAAGTTCTCTCAGTGGCTTTGCTCACTCGGTGGGGTTTCCCAGAGTGGTACAGCAGGGGGCAGGGGAGGGTCCATTCCCACCCGCTAGGTGCTGTCGGGAGAGCAGAGGCAATGGAGACAAAAGAGAAAGATAGGGAGGGTGTGGGCCCACCCAGAGGTTTTCAGTCAGTGTGGTCCTGGGTCCAGCAGCGTCAGCAGGAGTCTCGTTAGAAATGCAGCATCACAAGCCCCACTCCCCCTCCCCCACCCCGTCCCGAATGAGAACATGTCATTGAACCAGCCCTCCCATGACTGTCATGTATGTACCTCCGAGTTCAAGAAGCCTGCAGGAGACGGGGGTTCTCACACTTGATGCCCTGGAACCCCGAGGGCTGTGGAAACAGGTGGCTGCCCCTCCAGGTGCTGAACCAGGTGTGGGCCGGGCCCAAGGATGTGCATTTTCAACAAGGGCCCAGGCGTGGCACATTCCCACTCTGATCTGGATCTGCCCGGAGCACCAGACTCGGCTGCACATTGGTCACCCGAGGGCACCTGGACCCACCTCTGAGAGACCCTCATCAGACCGTCATCATGATGCGGCCTGAGCGGCAGTTTGAGAATCACTGGCCCGGTCCCGAGGCCCCAGACAGCAGCTCCTTCCAGACCACTTCACCAGAGAACACGCCAGGGACATCCCGCCGCGGCCAAGAACCACTCCCACGTCACGCGTGGGAAAGAAAGCGCTCGGCCGCCCAGCACATGGGTGGTTATACTCACAGCACACGAGCTTTATTCAGCAACAATGGCAGTGTTTCATGAGGATGAGCTGCACGACTGTGTTTTCTGTGCAAAGTCTGAGAGCAAACAATTACAGCAACAGAGCCCGGCCCCCATGCCCTGCCCTCCCCCCGCCAAAGAGGCCCACGTTGCTCCTGGCACCCCTGCACAGTGGGCTGGGGCCTCGTGACTCTCCTCTGCACCCATCACCTGCTCCCTCCCCCTTCTCTGCCAGCCCCAGCCACCGGGCTGCAGGGGAGAGGCCTGGGCTGGTGTCCAATCCTTCCTTTTCCTTCTCAAGGCCCCTCTGGGGGCATCTGGGCAGCAACACCACCTTCCCCTCCAGGGATCCCAAGTCCCCACTCACTCAACTTCTCTTTTGTTTCAAGGCCTTTTCCTCAATGGATGTTAACAGGGTCTCAGTAAAAGAAAGTGCTTTTCTGAAGCACTTCCCACTCACCAAGTATTAGCCCTGCCCCTTCCCAGCCCCCAGTAAGCAGGCAGGGGACAGGAGTCCTTAGAATGGGACCAGGTAGGTGCAGAAACCACTCACAAAGGGATGAACCAGGCCCAGGAGCTATTGGGGCCAAGTGGAGGTCAGATTTCATTTTGGTTCTAATTCAGGGTACATCCCAGCAACCGATTGAATACGAAGATCACCCGAGATATCTGTGTGACCTGTGTGTGTGTGTGTGCGCGCGCGCGTGTGTGTGTACGCACACGCACATGCTTGTCTCTATGCGTGACCTTTTGTGATGTATCCCTAATCGTTTGTGACCTTTCTCCTAGGTCTCTGACCCAGACAGGGGTGCTTGGGGGAGGAAAGCTCAAACCACACGTGGCCAGCAGTCATGCCAACATGGGACGATCAGGGAGGGACAGCCAAGCACACCTGGAGAGAGGAGGTACCCAGCCTTTTCAAAGGTGAGGGGATGGGGTTGACTTGAGAGGGGCTTACAGCGGTGGCTGGGTTGACAGATGGGCAGATGGCTGGGGGATGGTGACTGAGGGGGCTTGTGGCAGCAGCTGGACTGTACAGATGGACAGCTGGCCAGGGCAGATGGCTCCGCACACATGAACCCCTCCTGCTGGGTGGCATGCACCACCTGCCGAAAGCGTGGAGTTGGCAGTTAGTTAAAGCGGAGGCTGAGTGGGGAGTGCTCACACCGTGTAAGTTTTGACAGACTTATAGAGGGGTGGCAGCAGCCCGTGGTTCTCACGGACGACCTCCAGGTACTCAGACGGGGTCTCCAGCAGGAAGGGCACGCAGCACATCTGGCAGCACTTGGCCTCAGTGGGTGGCTCTGGGTTCTTGTCAGACATGGGGGAAAAGTCAAAATCAGCCACCTATGATGAACAAAACCCCATGGGTCAATCACCCACCCACCAGGAGCCCCGTTAGGTGGCCTTACGAGCTCAGCTGCCTAGTGGCAGCATGCACAAAAACCTTTCTGGCACCACACAGCATGCCACTGTGTCTTGGGCTTTTCTGCTTCCTGGGGTTCCCTCTTTCAGTGTCCCTCTCCCTTACTAGCTCCTGGGCACAGCTGCCAGGCAAGAGCTAAGTCAGATGAGAAGAAGCCAAATCAACAATTTTGCCTGGTCTGTGGATGCCTCATGGGCACATCTCCCCGAACCCCAGGGTCTTGCACTGGATCCAGACCCTTCTAAGCCCTCTGGCCTTGCCCCCATGTCTCTCCATACAACCTCTCCATCATCATCCTCTCAGGGCCTAGAGGTCCAACCTCCCACCCCTCTTAGCACCCACCTCCACCATGTCCTTCTGCTGAGTAGTATTCCTCAGGGTCATGTACATGATAAAGGCCAGCATCATGGTGATAATTGTGGCACAGGGGAAAGCAAAGACAGCCGGCTGGATTCCTGGGAGTGAGAAAGGGTGAAGTCATGGACCCAGGTAGTCAGCGTTGAGTGCTAACTCTCAGGAGGCCGCAGCAGGAGAGAAAAATTAACCCCACCGGAGCCTTTTTCTTATGTACACGCATCCCAAATAGGCAACTTCAAAAGGAAAATCCAGGATTTCACAAAAACCGAGTTGCATGTGGCAACAGTGCTGTGACAGAGGTCACGTGCTGGGGAGATGGGGATAAACGGGAGATGGGGATCTTGGTGGCGCATTTCGTGTGGGCGTGTTCATGTTGTGGACATGTGTGGCATTGGTAATGTGGCAGGGACATTGGTGACAATGGTGGTGGCACCTAGAGAGCTGAGACGCTGGGGCGCATGGCAGTGGTGGCCCTGGTCCAAGTGGCATGGGCCTGGCAGGAGGGGTGTTAATGGCAGTGCTGAAGGGAGCAGCAATTACAGAGCTGTTCGCTGGTTCTGGGCATTGTTGGGAGGTGTTGGCAGTGCATGTGGTCACAGTGCTGGTCAGCTGGGCTGGTGGTGCGGAGCTGGCTGTTGTTACTGCTGGTGGTGGTGTCAAGGGTGGCGTTGTCCCACAAGGGTGGACAGAGCTGCAGAGGTCAGCAGCCAAGGCCCAGCCCTCCAAGGGCTCTCCTGGGGAAGACTGGCCCCCTACCCCCACGGGGACAGGTCAGAGGGAAGCACCATCTAGAATGGACGGTGCTAGAGCTGGCTGTTGGTGGCGCTGGTACAGTTTGGTGCGAGGGGGTATGGGCAGTCATCAATGGTATTGGTTGATCGGTAGGGTTATTGGTGTTATTAGTGTTGGAGGGACTGGCTGCTGATGGCATGAGCAGCGTGGGCTGGTGGCAGGGGTGGCTGGGTCTTGCTGCCTGTGTGGTTCTGAAGCAGAAGGGAGGTGTCACTTACTGGAGGGCCACACCTGGACCCTGTGGTACTGATGTGTCTTGCTGATGACATTCTCGGCCCGGATGCTGAAGCAGTAGTCCCCAGGGTCCATGATGATGGTGGTCACGTTGTAAACTGTGCTGGCCACGGACACCGGGTGACACTCTTGTTCCTCCAGTGGGAGGCACTCGGACTTGATGCGCCAGCACATGGTCAGAGGGGGGCTGCAGGGAAATGTGGGCCGCGTTTCAGAAGAGGCTCAGCAAAGAGTGTGGGCACAGACCAAGGCCAAGGAAGGCCAGGCTGCCAGGAACTCCACGTCCTTTCCAGACAGAACCCCCAGCGGTCCTGGCCTCACACCTTCCAGACTGGGGAGCAGCAGTGGATAGAGGTGGGGACTCCGAGGGGATTCCAGGCCGTGAGGCAAGCAGCCTGCGCGGAGTGCTGGCGGAGGCCGAATGAATGCCCCAGTGATGTGCAGGCGCACTGGGCAAGCCTCCTGGAGGAGGTGGCACTGAGGAGGATCCAAAAGGGTACGTTGGCTTGTGATTGGTTTAAAGGGGACGAGGGCATTTCATGCCGTTTGCCTGCGCAGCACAGGCTCCGAGCTGGGAAACGCAGGTCTAAGGAGCCCATTGAGAATTCCCATCTCACACAACCCCAGGCTCGTGTAAAACACACACACGAGCATCAGGCTGCCAAGCCCCT
Organism: Myotis davidii; assembly: GCF_000327345.1. Taxonomy (NCBI): domain Eukaryota; kingdom Metazoa; phylum Chordata; class Mammalia; order Chiroptera; family Vespertilionidae; genus Myotis; species Myotis davidii. Next base: position 3,799,712 of record NW_006292094.1, on the reverse strand, counting down.
GGCTTCCCAGCCTGTTCTCCAGGTTCAAGCCCCACAACCTCCTGAAGGCCTCACAAGCCCCCTCCAGCCCCACGGCGTTTCCTCCTCCTCCGCTCATTCTCCCTCAAGCCCTGCCTCCCTCTGACCTGTCCCGTGGGGGAGGGAAGTGGTCTTTCCCAGGAGAGCCCTGGCTGCTGCCCTCTGCAGCTCTGTCCACCCTGTGGGCAAACACCCCGGCCTCTGCCTTGTCGCTTATTACACTCTCAGCTTAATGCTTTCTTGCCAAGAGCTGGGCCCCGTCCTACCAGGATGGCTTGCTTTCCGGGGGCTGGAATCACATACGGGGGCCTTTCATGCAGGGGTCCCTTGTCGGTCTTTGCCCTCATGCCCACACTGCAGACAGCCCGAAAGGCCAGTGCCCTCTCCCCTGCACCCTGAGAATGGAGCTGTGCCCACAGCTCTCCCATGGCACAGCCAAGGGGCTGGGTGGCCCTGGCTCTCCAAGACCCCCCAGACTTGGGGCCCCTCAGGATATGGAGCAGGCTCAGGACATCTGTGGGAGAGAGTGGCAGGGCCACAGGTCACACAGTGCACTCTGGGATCACTCACCTCCCCAGGAAGTTCAAGGTCACTGTCATCTCCTGGAAGGCCTGAATTTCAGTGGGCCCCATGACCTGGATGCCTCGAAGGGTTTCTGAAAGGCAGAGGGCCCCGTTAAACCTGTGGCTAAGGACAGATGTCTCGGGGCTCCCAGGCCCGGGCTGTGTGAGCGCCTCTCTTGCAAAAGCCAGGGAGAGCGGGTTTCAGTGTTTCCTCCCCATGCGCTAGACTGAGGCAGACCAGCGCGCCTTGTGCCCTTGACCAGAGGCTGATGCGGCCGGGGAACAAGAAGCACTGAACCTGCACCCCCCCAACCCCCCACACCTCCCAGACTCACCCTGCAGCTTCAGCGAGCCCGAGAAGTGCCCCGTCTTCTGCACGATGCCGTTCCCGGCAGCCAGCGCTGCCTGTTCCCACTCCGCCACCACTTTGAGCTTCACGGTGAAGGTCCCCATGATCGAACGGTTATAATAGACAGTAGAGTCTTCCGTCACCATCTGGGTGCTGTAAGGTGACAGGGAGGAGAGAGATGACAGAAGTGACTCACATGGCTTCTTAGAGGCAGGGTGGCTGTACAGTGACCGGCCTCACGAGCAAGCCTGCACCACGGCAGCCGCCTCCGAACCTCAGCATGGCTCACGGACACATGTTTGTTAGGCTGAGGCCATCAGCCCTCAGAGCCCGCATACCGCTTTCCAGGTTCATCGAAGGCTCAGGAGCCCTCCCCACCCACCCTCCTGGCCCCATGGGACTCACAGGCTCAGGGGTTCGGGGGACTCAAGTGGGTGAGGGGTCTCCGCTGAGCACCAGCCTTGCATGAACTTGGGGTGCCTATGGGCTGCCTGGGCTCACTCACCAACCTGCCCCCTGGAGCTGGCTTGTTTGGAGAGGAGGAATATGGAGAAATGAAGCCGGAACAGGTCCCTCCAAAGTCAAATGGAGAAAAGTCCTGCCAACCTTCCTCAAAGAACTGTTTGGGGCACCAGTGACCTCCTCTCCTAGGTTGCAGGCACCTCGAGGCAGGTCCCAGGAGACTCACCACGGTCCCCACGCACCCCAACTTTGTCAGCGAGCGGTGCTCAAGGAAAGTTTAGAGTGTGAGAGAGTGAGTGGGTGAAGGCGGGACAGTCCAGGGCCCCCTGCGTGGGACAGGGGGGCCACAACCAGGGGCCAAGGCTTTGGGGCTAGGACATACCCGTCTCCGAAGTCCCAGCTGTAGAGAAAGGAGGCGGTCTTGAAGAAGTTGCTTGGGTCGTGGAGGAGGAAGGAAGTTTTAATGAGTGTCTTGGTGAAATAGGTGCTGGGCCAGGGCAGGGACGCGTTCTGCGAGATGACGAGTTTCCCCACGATGTTCTCTGGGGGAGAGAGACCAAGGGAGGGTGGGCCCACAGAGGTGTCAGGAGGGCGGAGCCAGGAGTGACCTCAGGGGCCTGCAGGCGGAGCAGCCACCCCCCTACCTGACCTTCCAGTTGTCAGAACTGGGGGATGTCGAGAGGGGACCCTGCCGGTCACTGCACACAGAGGCACTCATCCCCCGAGTCATGGCGCCTGCCGTATAGACGGCGTTGAAGACCCACAGCAGGTGGGACGTGCATAGCTCCCGCCTGCCCCCCTTTCAACAGGGCCCTGAACTTTCTGGCCCCAAAGATGCCCAGAATCAGAAGGAAATGCACAGGCTTCGAAAGTGACTTCTGGGACATACTTCAGGGCATTAGAGGAGCCTTAAAGAATGAGCAGCTCTACCGATCGCATCCCTAACCCAATGTGCTGGGTGGGTGGGACCTCCTTTCTGTGTCCTTCTTTTAAAAAAGAAAAAAATTGAAGAGCTGATTTTTTTCCCCAGCACAAAAGCAAAGAGTAAGGTGTGCTCAAAGGCGCTCGTTTGGAAAATGCTGAAAAGTAGAATGAAAATTCTTATCACTCACACACAACCATTGTTGGTGTTTTTAAAGAATTGCGAAGTATTTGTGTGTGCGTGTGTATATCCATATTAAACACAGTTGATCAAACTGGTTATGTTTTGCTTTTTTAAGACATATTTTTATTGATTTCAGGAGGAAAGGAGAGGGAGAGAAGGATAGAGATATCAATGATGAGAAAGAATCCTTGATCAGCTGCCTCCTGCACTCCCTCTACTGGAGATCGAACCCACAACCCCAGCATGTGCCCTGACGGGAAACTGAACCATGACTTCCTTGTTCCTAGGTCGATGTTCAACCATTGAGCCACACCCGCTGGGCTGTGTTGCTTTTTAAAATTTTATAAGGCCCTAGCTGGTTTGGCTCAGTGGATAGAGTGTCGGCCTGGGGACTGAAGGATCCCAGGCTTGATTCCAGTCAAGGGCACATGCCCAGGTTGCTGGCTCGGTCCCCAGTTGGGGGTGTTGCTGGAGGCAGCCGATCAATGATTCTCTCTCATCATTAATGTTTCTATCTCTCTCTCCCTCTTCCTTCCTCTCTGAAATCAATAAAAATATATTTTAAAATAAATAAGTAAATAAATAAATAAAATTTTACAAGCATGAGTGTTCTCCCAGGACATTACGAACTCAATATAAAGGTCATTATTATTCATTACACAAAATATGTCAATGTACTTAACCATTCCCCTCATGGCTGCATACTTAGCTTGTTTATATCTTCTACTATTATGAACACCACTGCAACGAACCCCTCTGTGCATAAAGCATCACACAAATGGAGGGTTACTTCCTGACGATAAGTTATTTAAGAGATTGTGAATTCCAAGAGAGCGGGGACCTTTTGGAAGGCGGGAAGGCGGTGGGGGAGAAGGAGAGAATGAAAATGAACAGTAATGTTTCTATGTTGATCCGCTGCTCTCCAAGGGGTTGTATTCGTTTATACCCCCAGGAGCAACAGGTGCTTCTAAGTGCCCGTTTCAGCACAGCCCTGCCAGCAGTGGGTACCACCATTTTCCGACCTTTTGTTTTTGTTTTGTTTTTAAGATGTTTTTATTGATTTCCAAGAGAGAGGGAGAGAGAGAAACATCAATGATGAGAGAGAATCACTGATTGGCTGCCTCCTGCACTGGGGTTGGAGCCCACAACCCTGGAATGTGCCCTGACTGGAATGGAACCATGACCTCCAGGTTCGTAGGTCAACACTCAACCACTGAGCCATGTGGGCCAGTCTGATCCTTTGTTAACTCAGCTGACCACGGAGGAGTCAGGGGTCTAATGTGCATTTCTGTCATTACCAGCCAGGCCGGATGTTTCCCTGCACCCAGAGTCTGAAGGCCAATTAGCAAACAGGAAAGGTCCCCACCTGTGATGGAGAGGACGAGGCGGCTCCTCGCCACCGGCTGGCACATCTGGCAGTCGGCGGAGGTGACCCACACGGAGATGGGGAAGTCCCCAGGCACATTGCCCACGGCGCGGATGGTGGATCTGAACGCCTCCTCCGTCTTCCCCTTGAGCAGCAGGGGGCTGTGGACCCAGTGGAAGCGGTAGGAGTGCGGGTCGGTGGGCAGGACCAGGCTGCCGTTGTCGCTGGCCACCAGGCTCGCCGTGATGTTCACCTCTGCCCCCGTGGTGGCAGGGCTATCGGCGACGAGGTGAAGTTCATACAGGCCTAGGAGCCCAGAAACACAAACTGCGTTTCAGGAGGGGACATGGCCAGCAACAACACTGCCACCCTCTGGGCTGCCTTCTCTTATTCTACTTGACCGGTGGGGAAACTGAGGCCCAGGTGCTCACCTGACTCGCCCAAGAGTTCATTGTCAAGCTGGGATTCCAACCCGGGCCTGACTGACTCCAAATCACCTGCTCTTTCCAGTGTCCCAGACGTACTATTATCTCACAGAGCCTGGGCGTGGCCTGGGCCTGACCCTCCTGGACTGGCATCTCAGCTGTGAGAAGAGACTGCCTGCCCATGTCGCAGGAGGAACCCCGGCAGCCGCTGCTGACAAGTGCCCATCGCTGCCCACTCCTTTGGACTCGCACCTGTCCAACGAAATGCCCCTCGTCCATGGCCCCGGGGGGGCGGGGGGGGGGGTTCCAGATGCTGTGGCAGAAGCTGCCCCAAGAAGATACGGGGTGTATTTTAAAATGAGGGACCCTGAGCCCCCTGGGATCATACCACTCCCTGTGCTCAGGGAGCAGAACAGCAGAACAGGCTGAGTTCCAGTCTCTCTCCCTCTGGCTGGGAGGCGGCTGGGCTGCGCAAAAAGAGGTGCTCAGATGAGAAACTATCCCCTCCTTCATCCTCATGCTCCTGCCCACCCCCAGGGAAGGAGTGTGGGCCAGAGCAAGGCTGGCAGGGGGCAGGGACGTTCGGCTGGCTGCATGTTAAGGGCCATCCAGCATCTGCAGGGACAGGCACATGTCACAGCGCATGTCAGCACCAAGATGCAGACCCGTTGCCATGGAAATGGAATCAGGAGGGCAGACTCAGCTGGGAGGGAGGATGGGAGCGAGGGGCTGTGCCTACAGCAAAATTGTGGCAGACCCTGGAACAGCTCCTGGGAGACCCCTACCTGTGCAGACACAAAAAGCCTCCCAGGGCATTTTTTCTTAAGCATTTTGTTGTTGCTGTTCATCCTCACCAGAGGATATTTTTCATTTATTTTTTTTTAGAGAGAGTGGAAGGAAAGGGGAGAGTCAAAGAGAAAGGAACATCCTGTGAGAGAGACACATCCATTGGTTGCCTCCTACACACACACACACACACACACACACACACACACACACGCCCTGACCAGGGCCAGGGATGGAGCCTGCCATGGCGATATGTCCTTGACCCTTCCGTCTGAGGGCCGACATTAAGCATTTAAAGCAGAAGTTTCACAGTTCCTGGGCGATGCTGTCCCTCTTCCTGGGGGCTCTGGGAGGTCTCCAGGACATTCAGGCTGAAATGGACCATGAAGACTTGGCTGAAGGAACCAGGCTCAGGCCCCGGTACCCTACCCATCGAAATCTATCTTTGCAGGTTTGGGAGCCTGCGTGACAGAGCAGCCAAGGCCTGGCTAAGAGGGCGCCAGAGGTGTCCCGAGACACCGCAAGCTGAAAGGGCCAAAGCGGAAGGCCAAGTGGTAACTGCACAGAGCAACACCCACCAGCAAGCCCCGGGAGCAACACGTTTTCTCTGACTACACAGTGTGTGGAGCCCTGAACATTCTAGAATATGGCTACCTCAGCCTTTCACCGTGCACATGTAGACAGCCCCAAACACTTCTGGGTACCGCTGAAGTCTGGAGAACACACTGACGTCCAGGGCACAGACCTCCGACTTCAACCCCTGGTGGAGGACCAACACCATGCGGCTGACCCAGACCCCAGGAGGGTGGGATGGGTGTCCGAGCCTCTATTTTTCCCCTGTGGGTTCTCCCAACCCCATTCCCAGCTATTTTGACCATATCATGGGTACAAGAGGCCAAGCCTGGGAACCACACAGGACTTCCAAATAATTAAGTCACTTTTGTGTGTGATTTGGGCCACGTTGATCATTTCTGGACGCGTAAACCTAATGGAGACGAGATTCCATTTCTATCTGAATCTCTGGGGGGAGGCAGGTGATCCTGACCAAGCACAGGATTCCCTTATTTCATCGCTGAGATGCAAGTTCTTATTTTACTTTATGGCTTTCATTGCACGGAATTGCCTTCCTCTCTCCCATTCATTTAAATTGTGTGTGTGTGTGGTGGGGGGGGGGGGGGGGGGTGAATGAAAATGTTAGGTAATATTTAACATTCCCTCCCATAACCGTCCCAACTGCTCCCCACAACTCTCTAATCTGGACAATCCTTTTTCGTCGCAAAAATGAATTCGAAATTTGGTGCTGACTTTGGGGGTCGGGGCGGGGAGGGGTTGTAGATGGTAGAGGAGCGACCAGGGACGTGGGTGGGACCCGCGGAACCTACCCGGGGTCCATTTTGGAAATATTCCCAGAGAGGAAATGGAGGCTGGGCTTTTAAATCGCATCCCTCCGCCCTCCCGCCCCCCCCGCCCAAAGCCAACACAAATCGGGTGAAAGGCTCTCCAGATAAGGAGACGTTTTACAGCAAAACTGCGGCTCCGCGGGCAGCCTGGCTGTGTTCCCTGGGGGGCTGTGACGTGATGGCGAACCCCGCACCTAGCCCGTCTCCCCGCACCATCCCCCCTCCTCCATCGGCTACTAGGTCCCCAAGCACCGGGCTGGATTCGCGGGTTACCGCGCACTGTTCCGAGGGCAGCGCAGGGCCCATCCATGGGTGGCAGCACAAAGCGAGGGGCGCGGGGAGCCCCCTCAAGTGGCGAGGCGACTTCTGGGGAGAACGGTGAAGGGAGGGAGAGAGTAGAGGGGCTTACGGGGGGCGGGGGGCGGAGGGAAGGTGGTGCACGCAGGGGGCACGGGGCCAG
>NW_006292094.1:3778425-3792591 GCF_000327345.1 Myotis davidii | reverse complement strand
CGCCTCGGGTCTGCGCCCCCTCCCCTCCCGGGTCTGCGCGTGCCCGCTCTGACTCAGCGTCCCCGGGGACGCACGCACCGCTGCAGAGCCCGGAGCAGGCCCCTTTGGGTTCTTCACCGGGTGCCTGCTCCGCTTGTGACGCACACGATTTAGAGATGCGGTTCTTCATTCGAGAAACGTTGAGAGCCTACCGTATGCCAGGCGCTGGGCAACGGGCCTTGAACACCCCCTCCAGAGCACAAGGGACCAGAGCACAAGCTGGGCAACGGGCCTTGAACACCCCCTCCAGAGAGAGGGGCTTGAGCACAGGGTCCCTGCTCAGGGAATGACGTTATTCCTCAGTTTACCCTCTCTGCGCCTGCTTAAAATGGTGCTTGTGCTCAAACCTGGCCCCCGGTGATGTCGCTGTCACGGAGGGCCGTGCAAGGATCAGACAACGGTCATGAGGAGTGACCAGACTGCTCCCTGGACATTCCTTGGCCTAAGCAGGCGCTCCCATCTGCCATCACCAAGCAGAGCGTGTCTTTCCTCCTAGAGGGTGGCCAGGCCTGGCTGGCCTTAAAGACTGCACACCAGCTGGGTCGTGGGTCCAGCTCGACTTTACTCTGGACCTGGGCAAGGGATGGGGCCCAGAGGGAGGGGTCATACAATTGAGGTCAAGCACGGCCTGCCAGGCGGGAGGAGCCAGCTTCGGGACACGGAGGAAAGAACATTGCAGCCTGGAGAATTAGAGGCCAAGGTGCTAGGTGGGGTGCTGCGATGGTTCCAAGGATGCCTCGGGAGTCACGTGGCCAGGAGACGCGGTGTCCCAGGCAACAGCGGGAAGAGAAAAACTGGACGTTAAGCCCCGCCTCCTGGTCATGAAAGGGGCGGGGGGACTTGGTGAATAGTGTACGCATGCGGAACTTCTCATTGCATTCTGGGAGTTGTAGTAAGAGCACTGTGTCGCTCCGGGGAGGACTACATTTCCCAAAAAGCCTGCCACGCCGTGCGCGCAGCTTCCGGAAGGAGTCCACTACAAGAACACGAGGTTCTGGAAGTGAGAGGCGCTGAGTCTGAATTGCCTGAGCGGTGGTCGGCGTGATGCCCAAGGCCAAGGGGAAGACCCGGCGGCAGAAGTTCGGTTACAGTGTTAACCGGAAGCGTCTGAACCGGAGTGCCCGACGGAAGGCAGCCCCGCGGATCGAGTGGTGAGGGGCCCGGGTTCAGGAGGTCACCAATTAAACCTCCATTGTAAACTCCACAGTATTCTCCTCATTTCAAAGCTGTATACATAAATTCGGAGCTCCACAAGCAGGATTTCTTAAAGTGTGAAAGCACCTTTTTGTGAATTTGCCACCACTTTTCCCGCAGCTCCCACATCCGACATGCCTGGGACCACACCAAGTCCGTGCGGCAGAACCTGGCCGAGATGGGCTTGGCTATGGACCCCAACAAGGCGGTGCCCCTCCGTAAGAGAAAGGTACTGGCTTGGCCCCCGCCCCTCCCCTCCCTCGCGCCCTGCCCGGGGTTGGAGCTTCTCCACTTACTTTTTTCCCTCTGAAATTAACTTGTGTCCCTTGGCATCTCAGTGGTATTTTCCCGAATTTATCTTTTCCTGCCCCTTACTTCCCTTCCATCTTCCCCCAAGTCCTCCAGTTATCCTTGGTCTGAGGCGTCTCCTAGGACCAGTTTCTCCCGAGGAAGGATTTCCTGGGCCACCCCTTTAAAAACCAGCACCTTTCCCACTCAGGAACCTCTGCCCCGCGTTACTTTATTTTATTTTTTACTTTGTCCCGCGTTATTTTAATTCATAGCACTTGGTGGTGTATTGTATATTTATCTCCTTCCCCCAACAAAATCCAATAAGTAGTTAACCTAATAAAGGGATTTACTGATTGACTTGGCCCCGTTGCCTTTAGGCAAGTTTCTCTGTACCCCTCGCTCGTGCGAGGGAACTGGCGCTGCTGTTTCTTGAACAGACGTGAGGCTGCAGCCCAGCGCTATCAGGTGGCTCCCCTCATTGTGGGGTTTCATTGGATTGTCATCCAACAAAGTGGGCAGACAAGGCTTACTATACCCATTTCACGGGCGCAGAACGATGAATTGCTTGCTGAGTCTCTCGAGAATCAGGAAACCTCCAGGGCATTGGTTCTCCTTGTCACCTGTTCCTGCCTGACCTTGTGCAGGGATTCTTGGGGGTCATGCAGTGAGTGGCGCTGGGATGGGCAAGCGCCTCTAGAAGTTTCTCTCACCCAGGATCCTTCCTTCATCTGCTGGTCTCACTGTTTGTTCTCTGCAGGTCCAGGCCATGGAGGTGGACGTAGACGAGAGAGGGCAGCTCATACGGAAGCCCTATGTGCTGAATGGTGGGTGCTGCCACATTCCTCGGGTCACCATCCAGCACAGTCAGGGCTGGAAGGGCAGAGAGAGAAGCCAGGACCAGAGGGAAGAAAAGTTGTTCCAGGGCTCACACCGTTAGGGCCGTCTCCCCGGCTGGGACCTGCAGTCTCCTGGCTAAACTCAAGTGTGTGAAGTGAGGTCAGACCTGTCAGGGAGGATGAGCCAGGTGCCCGAGAGGTTAGAAAAGAAACCCATTAAGTCTCAGGCTCATATTTCAGCTTCTCCTGAATTTAAGGATGAACAGGTTATTAGAGACTTCACCCTCTTATTTAATCTTCCCAATGACCAATCAGTTTCATGTTCCTAAAGGCCACAGAAACTGAATATTAAAATAGAAAATAAATTCTACAGGGAAGACAGAATACTGTGGAATTCTCACCCACCCTTCCTATTACTTGTCTGAGATTTTTGGGGGTTTTTGTTAATCCTCACTCAATATTTTTTCCATTGAGAGTGGGAGGGAGGGCGAGGGAGAAGAAGAGAGAGGGAAACATCAGTGTGAGGAAGACACATTGACTGGTTGCCTCCTGCACACACACCGACGGGGGCCAGGAGTGAGCCCCGCAACCCTAGGACGTGCTCTTGACCAGGAATCAAACCTTTGACCTCTGAGGAACACTGGCCAGGGCTAACCTGTCTGAGGCTTTTAATAGTTGTGACTGTAGGATTTGAATGGCCAGACATTTGATATAGAATTCCTTGAGGTCCTATCTTTAGTTTTTCTCAGTGATTCTCATAAGTACTGCATTGGATTGCAAATCTAAAATCGTGTACTTATTACGGTAAAAGTTTTTACTATAAGCAGTTTTAGCACTTAACTCTGGATAAGATCTGACCACCTGGTTTCAGTATTATCCTTCCTTCATAGATGAGAAATAGGGAGTATTTGCCTAGCTAGTTTAAAAGCAAAGCCATTATTGGCTCCAGCTTGGCTTTTTTCCTCCAGTGGAACAGAGGTGCCTGGGCCCAGCCTTAGACCCCAGTTCTCATTTGTTCGGACCTTTCCATTTCATGTGTTATTGTAACACTTCCAGGAAAGAGGGTCTTTTTAGAGCTGGCAGGGAGCCCTGTCCTGTGGACAGGCAGCGTATCTTCATCTCTGTCCCAGGACCTGGCACTCAGTGAAGATTGTGAGTTTGCTGCCCTTTTTACCCATCTGCGGCCCAACGAGATGACTTGCCTTTCAGGTGGTTGCCACTGATAAATGATTGTGTCATAGGCAGAGCCTGGGATCCAAGGGGCTGAAGAGGAAGCTTCTAGTACCAAATATGGAGATGGAGGCCAAGTCCATCAGATGGCTGGCATAGCAACGCTTGTAGCTTGGGACTGGCAAAGGGGTGACTGGACAGTTCAACTAGGGCAGGGAGCAACACCTCATTCCCTGTCTCTTGGCTTCTCACCCCAGACCTCGAGGCAGAAGCCAGCCTCCCGGAAAAGAAAGGAAATACGCTGTCTCGGGACCTCATAGACTACGTACGCTACATGGTGGAGAACCATGGGGAGGACTACAAGGTGAGTGGCTCAGGCCGGGCGGAGAGCACCACTTGGGCCCATTGGGAAGATACCGCAGACCATTTGTGGTCTGATCTACTTGCTTAGGGCCTTTTCCTGCGTGGAAATAGGGAAGACAGACTCTGGCAGTGGATCCTACTGACAGTGCTAATGGCTGAGACAGACTGAGTGGCTGTCCCCGATATGTTGGATTGCTTGCCTGGGACTTACAAAGAACTTGAACTACTTGCTGTTTTAGTTATGGGAGGTTTTAAATAAAAGTCCATATTTTTAGCTTCCGTTAAACATGGAAAGATCGGGCTACACTGGCCTCCCCCCCTCCCTCCCATGCCAGTGAGATTAGTTGGCTGTGGATGGAGCATGAGCTGCTCAGCTGGCCCCTGTGGCATCTTCCTCCGTTTCCCCACATACACCATGGCTTTTGAGGTGAGGAAGCTGAATCTCTGGGACAGGAAGTGGTGGCCCACCTCCAGCAGAGCTAGGATTTGAACCTTTGCCTATCCATCCCTCACGTAGCCTTTCTCCCTTCTTAGGCTATGGCCCGGGATGAGAAGAATTATTATCAAGATACCCCGAAACAGATTCGGAATAAGATCAACGTCTACAAGCGCTTTTACCCAGCAGAGTGGGAAGCCTTCACTCATTCTTTGCAGAAGAATGCGATGGAGGTAGCGTGACTGGTTTACGCCTGCCCCAGGCTGAAGCCTCCTGGACCCCAGAAGCTGGAGCCAGGGTTTAAGGCAAGGAGGGGGTGTGGCTACAGAGGCTGGCCAAACCCCATTCCCAGCCAGGCTGGCCTGGTTCGGGCGGCATGATGAGTGTCTGCTCCACAGCAGGACCACAGGCAGGGTGTGGCTGGGCGGCTGTGAACCATAGAAAACTCTCCTGTTGCTGAGGTTTCTCCTACAGGCCCCTGAAATGTCTCTCCTCGCTGCTCTGGAAAGCAGGTTTTTACATTATTTAACGTGAAGCTGTGAGGTGTGTGGTTTATCTTCATCTTACATGTAAGGGAACGGGCTTGATGGGCATTGGGGGTGGGCGGTCAAAGTCTTTCCAGCTGCTGAGCCCTGGCTTTCACTTGCTTCTCCCCCTTGGCCTCTGAAGGCAGCCCCTGACCCACCTTCAGGCCACAGACTCCAGCAGTGACTGGCCACGAGGCGCGGCAGGCGCGGCCTTTAGGGTCTAGTCCAGTGGTTCTCCACCTTCTGGCCCTTTAAATACAGTTCCTCATGTTGTGACCCAACCATCAAATTATTTTCGTTGCTACTTCATAACTGTCATGTTGCTACTGTTATGAATCGTCATGTAAGTATCTGCTATGCAGATTGGTCTTAGGCGACCCCTGTGAAAGGGTCGTTTGACTGCCAAAGGGGTCGCGACCCACAGGTTGAGAACCGCTGATCTAGTCTGTGGCAGAGCTCGAGGGCCTTCGCTATTTGACCTCATAACGTTAGTCCTTCACAGCATCCCAAGTTCAGGCCTTAGACTAGCCTGGCCCTGACCTTGTGTCTCTACAGGTCAGGTGCCAATTTTAGGAGGCCTTCCCTATTGTCATCCCCTACCCCCCGGCTGGGTAAGTGTCCTGTAGTCCCCATGCCCCGACTTCCTGTTAGCAATCATCCTGGCATAGCTGCCTTTTAATCTGCCTGACGTCCCCCAGTTCCCTACTAGATGCAGGGATCTTGCCTGTAGATGCTGGAGGAGTGGCCTCCATTCTGACCTTGGGCACAGAGGCTGTCAGGTCTCCTTGCTCCCATTTCCATGCCTGGCTGACATCCCAGAGCCAGGAGTGGGGGAAAGGTTTGGATACTCCCTAGAAGGTACTGAGACCAACGCTGATGCTCCTCACCACCCACCGATGTGAGCTGTTGAGCCCAGGGACTGGGACTTGACAAACTATCACAGCAAGTGTTCTGGAACCACCCTCTACAGCTGTCCCTCCCTGAGCCTGTAAGCACCCAAAAGTCCTCACAACCAGAATTCCAATGAAACCACACCGTTTTTGGCATTTATTGTGTAGTACCTCAGACACCGCCAGCACTAGCTCTTCTGCTGTCCGCCCTTGGTGACTGTCGGCCTGGGTGCAAGGCACAGGCAGGACAGCAAGGCCCTTTACTTCCCGGTCTTTGAGGAAACACCTCCCCTTGTCCCTTAGCGCCCCATCTCCTGGAGGCAGCAGATGAGAAGTGGAAGGGTCCCTTTTCAGAGCTACTAGAAAGGACTGAGGACGTGTGAGCAGAGAGCAAGCATGAGGCCCATGCTCAGTGCCCCTGATCCGAGGTCGGGCAGCTGTGCGAGGACCACACCACAGGCAAGCTTCAGCAGCTGGTGCGAGATGTTGGCAGTTGCTACTAAACTACATAAGAACAAAGTTTTTCAAAGGCAAATGGAAAGGTTTCATGGAGAACCTGACGCTTCCTTCAGGCAGACAGGCCAGTTAGGTTTTCATCAGCACTTCCGCGGAGGGTTGGGGTAGGGGAGCAGTGAGGACTGACTCCGCGCCCTCCCCAGTCTTACGCTGGTTCCACTGCATCAGCGCAAGCTTCCAACGGCAGTTGTGGGCACCAAGAGGTGCTAGAGGCTTCTTGGGATGGGCAGTCCGTCCAAGGTGGTGGTCCCGGCAGCCTCAAGAGCCCTCTTGCCCAGACCATCCACATGTGCCAGCTCGGGGCCAGGTTGGCCCGGATACCTCCTACCTGTTCCCATGTGTAGACAGGTCAGGAGCTGTAGAGCCAGGGCAGTGGTGGGAGCGGTGTCACCCAGACTAGCTCAGGAACCTCACTGAGATGGCTAGCTCCGAGTAACGCCTGGTTTCCAAAAGCACTTACTTGGCTCCTGAATCAGTCACAAGGCCGGGCAGCTAGCTGTCCTGAAGAAAGGCTGTTCTGCTTTGCCCAGTCAGGTTCTGGAAATCGGAGCACAGGGCCCGGTGGCACTCTGCCCCGAGTCTGGCCCAGCAGCCCCAACAGGAGCACAGCTGTCAGCCACAGGTGTGCTCAGGCTCGCCCACAGGCCGACAGAACGTCTGTGTTCCATGCCAGCATCTGAGTGGTGGCAGGCTGGCCCTTCTGCACCCCTCTGCAGTGTCTTCTGATGCCACTGGGACCCATCGGTTCCGAGTGGTCTTTAAAAGTAGCTCAACTACATGTAGTTGAACTCTAATCAAGTTCACCTCTCCCTCTGGGGCCTTTAAAAATCGTACTACATAGGGACTGATACTCAACAGACCAAAGGCTGATCTCAGTGAGGAGAAAGGGTCCCTCACCAGCACTGGTGCCAAAGGTAACTCAAGCACTGGGACCCAGGTGGGGTTCATAGAACACAGAAGTGAAAAGTTGTCAGAAAAGTTTCAAAGGCTACTCTACAATCCAAGCGGTTCCTTAATTGTTGAAAATAAAAACAGACAAGTCCCTTCTTAATGCAGAAAGTTAATCCAAAGCCCTAGAGCAGAGCGAGCTACTCTTCAGTTCTGCCTCCCTCCTTCCCCTCCTCACACCAGCTGAAGAATTGAGCACAAAGTAAACAAATGAAAGGAAGGCACGGAACCTCTGTTCTCAATGAAAAAGCAAACAGAATTGATAAAAAAGAATAGTCCATTTGTGGCCACTGGTTATTCAGTGACCCCGACAGACAAAAGGCTCCTCCTCTTGCCTGCATGAAAGAGAAGTGTCGATGCAGAGACAAAATGGTCCTAACTGGCTGGTCACTGGAAAGAGAATCATGGAATGCGCACGGGCGAGAACACTAGAAATTCCGTCCAACTCTGCTGTGGCTGGGCACCCACGGGTCTGGGAGGCTGAGTGACATGCCCCAGGCTACCCCACTGGCTGGCTGCTACATCCCATCTCTTTACCTGGATTTACACGATTGAAATTTCCTTTCCCAGAGTCCTCTGCTATCTACACAGAAGGGATCTGACATACCGATGGAGGTACAGTTCATGTGGATCAGTGTGAACTCTCCTGGTATCATTATACCAAAGGGCAGGGGAGCTATAGCTTGGCTCCTTGACCTGCATAACTTATCACTGTCATTAATGATTCCAGCCATTTTCCTCAAAGATCCAGATTTTCCATGACAGTCATCTGGGGTTTTGATAGCAGCACCTAGAAACAGAGGCTAAATCTTTGGCCTGTTCCTTTTATAAATAAATAATCACAATGCAGTTCTAGATCAAGGCCCAGCTCTGGTGGACAGTCTTATCTTCTCAGGAAGGGGACTCTGGTCTCTCCCTTACGGAAACCTGGTGCCGGCATCGTTCACACAAGAGCAGCAGCTTCTGTCTCCAGACGTGGTGGGAAATTCAGTGTTTCCGATTGGGGGTGACCACTTACTCCGCAGTCATGAGAGGCTGGGGCCGGGCCTCAGCTTGGGGAAGTGGGGACGTTGCAGACCCTTGCTAGGATCTCCAGGTTTGTCCTCACACTTATCTCCGATGCCGGGAAATGCATCTCTCAGTTGAAAAAAAAAAACCCACACAAAGCACAGAAATCACCTTCCTGTTAAAATGATGGCCCTGGGGCCAGAAGGGAAGAGACTGGTCAAAGCCACAAGCCAGATGGGCAGAGCTGGGGCTGGAGGACCACGTGGAACTGAGAGCCAGGGTTCACTGTGTGCTGCCTAGAACCTGTCTGTGAGGGGCATGAAACTGCCAGGAGGAAACAGCCTGACTATTTTTTCAACCACCAGGACCTGCAGGGAGGGGAGCACTGAGCCCACCCTCTGCCCCACCCCACTTCAGCCCCACGGACACCTCACCAGGAAGGATTCTGCGTGGTTCTAGGCTCTGATGAGGGCAAGGAGAGAAGGGACGTGCTGCCACGCAGCTCCTGCCCCAGGCCCAGGCCCAGGCCAGTGATGAAGAGCAGGAGCAGCAGAACTGGGCTCCCAGGGCTGGTGGGTGAGCAGGTGGTGCCAGCCTAGGAGAGAAGCTGCAAGAGTAGTTTCCAGATGTGCACGGTGCCGGGGTCTTCAGATCCGGGTCGCACAGGGGCGATGCTGGCCCCCAGGAAGAAGACCTCCCGCTGGCTGTCGACCACCTGCAGCCCCAGCTCCCGCTGCAGCTCCACCGCGCTCATGGCCTCGCTCAGGTCCTGGTGAAACAGCCACAGTGTTCCCACACCCGGCCTCGTCCTCCAGGAAATAAACTTGAGCTACCTCAGGGAACCCTGGGGCCCAAGTTCCCAGAGTGGCCTCTGGACCCCTTGGTCTAAACTTTTCCTCACCTCTGCCTTTCCTCTGTACTAATCTCATTATCATCAACCACTGTGGTTAGAAGTAGCACTTCCTATACATCAGACATTGTGATAAGTACCAAGTCTTACTCAATTCTCAGTTTAAACCAACTGATGAGGAAATTGGCTCAGAGAAGGTGAAGTCATTGTCAAGTAAACAACTGGCAGAGCCAGATTTCAAACTCAGGTTGGTGTGATGCCCAAGCTTAGGACCTTACAGGAATCCCAGCTGTGTCCTAAACTCAGGGGTGGAGAGATCTTAAGTGGGCTCACTCCCAGACAAGTCAGAGGCCACTGCAGAACGTGGCCGCTGAGGGTACATTGTAATTTCAAGCCTGGCTTAAGATTGAAATGATTTTTCTTGGAGCAATTCATAGAATGCTGGGACCTTCAGTGTTGTCTCCTGTAGGTTCAAAATTGCTATAAATTCCAGTTTATATGTAGGATGATGATGTAATTCATCGTCCAAACTGGGGCGTTTCTGAGACTCAAAGTGGGTACTACCAATAATTATACTAGAATAACGGGCATAAATGGGTATTGTCCCAGGCAGACAAGGATGTATAGTCACCTGTTTATATATGTCACGTATTTCCCAATAGGCAGGGGGAATCCGAGGTCAAAGATGCAAGCCTCTCTCCCAACAGGTTGGAAACATGTCCCGTGACACGCAGGGACATGGGCACAGGCCATAGGAGATATTTCAGGACTCCATACTGTGGCCGTTTCACCTGGTGCTGAGAATGGCACTTTAGGTCAAGGGTGGCTGGGCCCAAGGCACCACTCTGGCACCTGGGAGAGGTATATGTAGTGGTTAACAGGGTCTCTGAGGACGATCTGAGTTCAGTCCTGGCTTTGCCGCTTACCAACTAGAACTTTGGGCACTTGGGGACAACAGCAAGGCCTGTCGTGGGGCTTTGTGGGACTGATGTGAGGTCATGGTTGTCAGGTGCTTAGCACTGTGCCTGGTGCACCGTAAGCACACGCACAAGTGCTCGTTATTATTAGACTTATTCGTTAATCTCCCATCCCTTCCCAGCTTTAGCTCTGATCGGAGCCAGAAGTCGCAAGGACATAGCAGAGTGAAAAGCCGCAGGTTTTGGAGTTGATATCCCACTTTCACTGTTTTCAATGTGAACGGCCTTGGGGAGATGACAGAATCTCTCTGAGCTTCAGATGCCCTGTTTGTAAAATGGGACTAGTATTTCATACCTTGGAG
The DNA here is from genome assembly GCF_000327345.1 of Myotis davidii. Lineage (NCBI taxonomy): Eukaryota > Metazoa > Chordata > Mammalia > Chiroptera > Vespertilionidae > Myotis > Myotis davidii. The sequence goes on along the minus strand of NW_006292094.1, from coordinate 3,782,244 downwards.
GGTCAGGAGAAGCATAATATGAAAATGTCATTCAAAGCCACACCTGGCGTCTAGTTTCTCATTTCTCTAGGATGACCAATGACAGGGAGGCAGCAGGGAAGGCAGACAGGACGGGGATTTGGGGTGAGGAAGGAGCAGAGGCAGACGAGTGGGGGACAGGCTGTCCGCCAGGGCTCTAGTCATGGGCCTGGGCCTGAATCCCTCTCCAGTGCGCCCACCCAGCCCGGCCACTTGTGGATCAAGTCTGACCTGAGCCAGACTCGTGTGGCCCTCACCTGCTTGTTGGCCACCACCACGACAGGCAGGTCGGGGTCCTTGTCCAGCAGCTTGTGCAGCTCCTGCCGGGCCCAGGGCAGCCGCAGCCGGTCAGCCGAGTCCACCATGAACACCAGCACGTCCACCTCGTTCACAAACTCCTTCCAGTAGAAGCGCAGGTTCTGGCTGCCGCCAACTGAGGAGAGGCCGGGGCCAGCTCAGAGCCTCCCTAGGCCCCGGCTCTACAGACAGCCCCATCCCCACCCTCATCCAGCTTCCCAAGGCTTCACCCACCAGGAACAAGGAAAAGACCACAGGTTCCAGAGCCAATCAGACCTGGGTTTAGTTCTGCCTGAGCGCTGGCTCTCCCTGGACAAGTTGCTACCTTCAAATATTAGCCTCCTCCTACTAAACTTACTTAACAGCAAAACCCAACGGTACGTATACAGTGCTCTGTTCTGAGGGCTGGTGTATAGTAGGTGCTCAATAAATAGTACTCTCCACTTCTTCCTCCTGGGCTGCCTTGCCTCCTGCCAATTCCTGGCTTCCTCCTGGGTCAGCAGCTGTGGTCAGAAGCCAGGACTCCCTACCCTGCTGGTGCACAGCCATTCTCCATTCAGTTTTTGTTCAGTCTGGTCACCCCACTTTCTTCCCCCAGAAATGCCATACTCAGTCCTACCACGTGGCTGCCCACATACACCCCTGATGTGGGTTGCCGTCCTTTTCCTTCTGTACCTCTGCACAGTCCCCAGTGGTCACCCTGCAGCCTGGTGTTTCTGGTTATAATTCTGACCCTTGTGGATTCTAAGTTCTTTGAGAGTTAGAGCTGTTTACCTCTGGATCCCCCCAAAGCCCTCAGCACAATGCCTGGCACACAGCAGGCACTCAACAAGTATTGACTGAGTGCTTACTAGGTGCCAAGCACTGACCTGGGTGCTGGGGAAACAGAGGTGAGTGAGGCAGGCAGGCGCCCTGCTCTCATGGGGCTCCCCCCGCAATCAGGACAGACAAGCAACAACACCAAGATTTCAGAAAGGAAGGAAATAAAACAGAAAAAGTGGAAGTGGCTGTGGGGTGCCTTTGGATTAGGGGTCTCCCCAAGGAGGTGGCATGTGGGCTGAGTGGACTGATGAGAAGGAACCAGCCATGGGAGAGGCAGAGAAAGTGTTCCAGGCAGAGGGAAGAGCACACTGGGAGGAGGTAGCCAGAGTGGCTGAGGGAAGCCACGACCAGCAGCCTGGCCAGGGCTGAACCACACGGGGCCTGGAAGGCCGGAGTGGGGCTGTGGAGCCCCCTAAGGGGTTTTGAGAGTGACCTGATCTGAAAGATACCACTGGCTGACCTGGGACAGACGTGAAAGCGGGAAGACCAGCAAGGAGGCTGTTGTACTGAGATGATTTGGGGTTGGACTAGGCAGGCAGTGGTGGAGGTGGGGAGAAGTGGACAGACCAGAATGTGGACAGACAAGGATAAAGCGGACAGGACTAAGCTGATTAAATGGACATGAGAGGTGGGGGAAGGGAAGAGTTATCAAAGACCCACAGAGGCTCATTCTCGGTGGGTTCCAGGCCTGGCATTGTAGGAGACCACCGCAAGGTGCATGTTCTGGGAGGCAAAAGCCCCAGGACTTGAGCGGGAGATCTGTGGTTGAATCCAGGCTGAAGGACCCTATGGAGGTGCACTGTTACTGGCCAGACCCTTGGGGAACATGAAGAAACAGAACCCTTCCTCCCAGGGCTGGAGGAGAGGGGCACCGTGTCTCCTGACAGGGTGGGTCTCGAGGGCAGAACCCTCCCTTAACCTTTCTGTGTCCCTGGCACCAACGAGGGAGATGGGGACAGCTTGCTGAAAAGACCGAAGTCCAGGTGAACATCAGTGTTTGCTACAATCAGGGAGGAAAGATGTAGGCAGATCAGACCAATAGGCAAGTGCCTGAGATCAGAGGAACTGGGCCCAGTCAGGCCAACAGCCAGGCCCTCAGAGTCTGAGCCCCTACCCAGCACTCAACCTAAGCCACCCAGTCTTTATGGTCTGAGTCCTGTGGCTGACAGGAAGTCTACTGTCCCTCCGTCCAGTCTGTGGCTGAACACAGGTGGCTAAGTACTGCTGCCCTCTCTGTCCTGCTCTCTCAAGATCCCAAAAAGCTTAACACCGCGGGCAGGGGGCAGCTCAGACCCTCTCTGATCAAGAAGGTCTCCCAGATACCTGCCTGGGGCTGGGCCTGGGGCCAGCGCTTGGTCAGACCTGTCTGTCTCAGAGGCTGGGATGTGGGAGATACAGCAGAAGGTGCGCCCAGAGGGAGAGCCCTAAGCCTAGCCAGGGCCTCAGAGGAGGCTTCCCAAGGACATCATGTTTGATGTAGATCTTGAAGGATGAGGATTAGTTTATCAAGGGAAGGTGGCTTTCCAGACTGAGGGAACGGTGCTTGCAAAGGACAGAAGCAAGAAGGAAAATGGAAGTCCCCTTCAGAACCAAGCAATGGAGCACGGTGCTGATCGAGAGTCACCGTTGCTGGGCCTCAGTTTCCCCATGTCTTAATGAAGGTAATAACTGTTTCCAGTTGCATGGAGTTGCTGGGAGGATTTTATTAAGTACAGTCATGCACTATAGATATTTCGATCAATATCGAACCACATGTATGGCAATGGTCCCGTTAGATTAGAATGGAGCTGGAAAATTCCCATCAACTAGTGCAGTGGTCAGCAAACTACAGCTTGCAAGCCACATGTGGCTCTTTGGCCCCTTGAGTGTGGCTCTTCCACAAAATACCGACTTCTGCACATGGACCACTAAGTTTCAATCGCACTGTATGTGCGTGCCCACACGTGGTATTTTGTATATAGCCACGGACCTAGTGACATCGTAGCACAACACATTACAGTTGCCTACAGCATTCAGTACAGTAACTGGCTGTATGGGGTTGTAGCCTAAGAGCACACAGCCTAGATGTGTAGCAGACTGTACCATGGTCCTAGGTGCATAGGGGAACTCCATGATGCTCGCACAAGATCACCTAAGGATGCATTTCCCAGGCAGCATCCCCGCCCACGTGGCTTACAGAAAACTAGCTGTCAGTATGTGTTAGGCATGTGGGCTTCAGCTGGAGTGAGGCACGGGCAGGAGGACCAAGCTGGAGCTGCCTATTCATGAAGACCCCCCACGTCAGAAGACACTTTTGTATCCTGTGCCCTGGAAGGGGAAGAATTTCATACAGGGGCGCGATCTGCTTAGGTGTGCATTTTGGAGCCACCCCCAGGCAGAGCGCCCAGGCTTGGGTCCCCTCAGGTGATGGGGAGCCAGTATGTGTGCCGGGGGTGAGGTGGGGGGGCGGGGCTGGGGGAGTCTGCTCACTCTCTAGCAGGTCCACCTCGAAGTCCCTGGTGGGCAGCCGCACGGAGTTGAAGCCCCAGGTGGGGATGTGGCCTTCCAGCGGCGACTTCCCGGACAGCACGCGCAGGAACGTGCTCTTGCCGGAGCCATCCAGCCCCAGCACCAGCACCTCGCGCTGCTCCAGCTCCTCCAGCGCCGGCTCGTCGTCCTCCTCGTCTTCGGGCTGCGGGGCAC
>NW_006292094.1:3772823-3777833 GCF_000327345.1 Myotis davidii | reverse complement strand
AATGGAGCGAGGCGGTGGCGGGGGGAAGGGGACGGTGACATCGGCCTCCACCCAGCTCTTCCTGGGCGCCGAGGGCTTAGCTCCCGGCTGCCCCGGTCACCCCTGCAAACGGTGCCTCCTGGAAGGGAAAACCGAGGCCCAGGTCGCACCCCGGTACAGCGACCTGCGTCCTGAGCTTCCCTCAAGGCCTCAGGGAGGCCCCGGCCGGTTTGGCCCAGTGGATAGAACGTCAGCCTGTGGATTAAAAGGTCCCAGGTTCGATTCTGGCCAAGGGCACGTGCCCACGTTGCAGGCTGACTCCCCCCAGTAGGGGGCGTGCAGGAGGCAGCCAATCAATGATTCTCTCTCCCCATTGATGTTTCTCTCTCCCTTCCCCTCTAAAATCAATAAAAAATAAAAGAAAAAAGACCTCAGGGGGCAATGGCTACAGTACCTCATCTAATTTGTGGTTGACTGACTTTTTCAGGAGCACTAAGGTGCTCACTGGGAATTTATTTCAAAGGGAGAAAACTAACCCAAATTGTTTTCAAATGCCATCTTTTTTTTTTGTTTTTAAATATTATTATTGATTTCAAAGAGAGAGGGAGAGAGAAATAGAAACATTAATGATTGTAGGGAATCATCGATCCGCTGCCTCCTGCATTCCCCACTCTGGGGACCGAGCCCGCAACCCGGGCCTGTGCCCTGACCAGGAATCAAGCTGTGACCCCCTGGTTCATAGGTCCACGCTCAACCACTGAGCCACCGCCGGCCGGGCTCAAATGCCATCTTTATGGAAATGATATATTGTCATAAATGAAGTCGACATAATCTGTGTGCAGACATTCAATTAAACATACTAATTTCGATTATGCAGATTTTAAAAAATATTAGAGCCAATTATTTTACCTTTAGTATTCAGAGATTTTTTTGTGGGTCCCCAAAAAGCCTGTAGACTTACATTCTGAGGTGCTGGGGGCTGGGACTTCAGCATATGAATATTGGTAGGACACAACTAAGCCCAACACAGGGACTGTGTCCTCCGCCCCAGTGTACCCCGAGCACCCAGCAGAGTGCCTGACAAAAAGTAAGACACGGGAACACAATTTCTATCTAACTAACTGCTCCAGACTAGCTGTGTGACGTTGGCCTGATTTCTTCTGTTCTCTGCACCTTAGTTGCACCATCTGTAATATTAGGTTGGATGAGTTGGGGTTTTTTTTTAACCTTTTCTAAAGATATGATTTTATTGATTTTAGAGAGGAAGGAAGGGAGAGAGAGAAACGTCAATGTGAGAGAGAAACATCTATCAGCTGCCTCCCGTATGCACCCCACTAGGGGGACAAACCCACAACCTGGGCATATGCCCTGACCAGGAACCAAACCGGCAATCTTTTGGTGCATGGGACGACACTCAGCCAACTGGGCCACACTGGCCAGGCAAATTTTTAATTTTATTGGTTTTAGAGAGAGAGAGGACATGAGAAAGATTTGTTGTTCCACTTATTTATGCATTCAGTGGTTGGTTCTTGTATGTGCCCTGCCAGGGGGTCAAACCCAAAACTGTGCGTATCGGGTGCCCGCTCTAACCAACTGACCTATCTGGCCAGGGCAAGTTGGTTTGCAAGGACAGTCTGACAATTGAGTCTCTAGCCCAGCATCCTTAACCTCTACAATGAAATCTTTCTTCCCCCTCACCACTAGAGGGAGATGTGGCTTCCAGTTTTTTCTTCCTTTGGAAATGTACCTGTTGTCCCAGGGATTTTAAAAAGTGGAGGAGCTGGTGTGGTCAGTTGGTTGGGCTTTGTCCAGTACACCAAGTAGTTGCCAGGAAGGCAGCCCATCAATGATGTTTCTCTCTCACTGATATTTCTAAAAAAAAAAAAAAAAGTGGAGGCGCTGAGGCCAAGGACAGCCCGCAGACAAACTTGGTTAGATTACTCAGTCTTGGGCTTGAATTTCAACTCTGGCTTCCTGGCTGAGACACCTTTGCCAAAGTCCCCCTGAAAGTATTAGTTTCTTCAGCTGCCAATTGGGCAATGGAGATGGACAATCCCTGAGCACTGCTAGGTGGATGTCTCATCTATGATGACAAAGGGGGCAGGCTTCCAGGTAGAGCTCCCAGTCTCGAGAAATGCAAATGCCCCCTCTTGCTACCCTCCTAGTAACCCAGTTCCTGTCTGCGGAGGGGTCTGGCAGCTCTGCCTAGGGAACGGGCCTTTCTGAAGGCTTGGCCTGGCCCGAGAGGGGAGAGGTCTCCAGGGAGGCAGGTGACCCCTCCCCCATGAAGTGGAAGGCAAGAGAGATCCTGGTCAATTCTAATTTTCGAGGCTCCGTGTTTACTAAAGTATGAAATGCCCAAGGAAGTACAAAAAGACAATTCAGGGTCAAAACTAACTTAGAAAATTAGTTTCTTCATAAGTGTATGTTGTAAATATACATAAAAAGGCAACCATATTCCCTGGTCAGCCACACGCAGGGCTCCCTGACCAGTGTCTGGCCCCAGAAAAGAACCATGCAGTCAGACCGTAGAACTTCCCAAAGATGCTGCTGCCCTTGGGGAAGGAAGGTGGCTGTGCACAGAACTGGAAGCAGCTTGGTTAAGAACCAAAACCAGAGTCAGGAAAAAAGCACAGAAGAGGGGAGGGAGGGACTTCTAGTGCCACAAGAGAGCCCTGCAGGAGAGCTGAGGACAACGTCCTGACTTTAGGCAGCTCAGAACGTACCCTTCTTGGGTTTGTGGATTCAGTCATGACAGACTGAATCCTCCTTAACTACGCAACCAAGACACTTATTAAACTCATTTAGCCCAGCTGGAGTGGCTCAGTGGTTGAGCGTCGACCTATGAACAAGGAGGTCGGGTTTGATTCCCAGTGGAGGCACCTCAGGTTGCGGGCTCGATCCCCAGTAGAGGGCGTGCAGGAGGCAGCCAATAAATGATTCTCATCATTAATATTTCTCTCTCCCCCTCCCTTCCTCTTTGGAATCAAAAAAAATATTTAAAAAAATTAAACTAGTTTACTTGCATGGAAAGCTTTGAAGGGAGTCCAGGCTTTAGATGAGTAAGGTCCCCAATTTTAAAAAAAATACAATACCCATTTAAAGGGGAGAACCCCATCAGATTGTGATGGTTAAAAGTTTATAGTTAGTCTATTTCTTTGTGGAAAACAGCAATTTTTGCACATGGCTACTACCTGCCTCGATCATGCCATAGTTTCAGACATCAGTACTGCAAAAGTCAGAGATAAAGTTGTTTTAAGTCAGAGTCAGTAACTTCCAGGAAAGGCTTCAGTTATCTCTTATTTGAGGATAAGAATGAAACAAGGTGATCCTGCCTTCTGGTTCATAGAAGGCTGCAAAGTGCTGTTTCCTCGCTTCTGACTGAGGCGTGATGTGCATTCTGTTCTGCTGATGGAGGAGGACAAGGTGTCAGCTTTGCTTCCACGGAGGGTTAAAATGATGGCATATACTATTTTAAAAGTTCCAAAATAACACTTTGAACACACACACACACACACACACACACCCCACATTGCAATGTAATTGTTGCTATTCACAAGCTACTTTTGAAACTTAGAAACAGCCGAAACCGGTTTGGCTCAATGGATAGAGCATCGGCCTGCGGACTGAAAGGTCCCGGGTTCGATTCCGGTCAAGGGCATGTACCTGGGTTGCGGGCACGTCCCCAGTAGGGGATGTGCAGGAGGCGGCTGGTCGATGTTTCTCTCTCATCGATGTTTCTAACTCTCTATTTCTCTCCCTTCCTCTCTGTGGAAAATCAATAAAATATATTTAAAAAAAAAAACTTAGAAACGCCTTTAATGTGCGATGCAGTCAGGTGAGGTGGCCTGGTGATGACACTCAAGTTTAAAGTTGTCTGGAGAACGCCTCTCAGTCCTGCCAGTAGACCTGGCAAGTGTCAAATAAATGCTGAAATCTTTTTATTTTTATTTTTTTAAATTTTACTTTATTGTTGACAGTATTACAGATGTCCCCCATTCCACCCCCCTTTTGCTCTTCTCCTCCCAGCCCCTGCCCCACCCCAGGCCTTCCCCGCACTATTGTCTGTGATCACTGGTTATGCATACCTGAATATGAATGCTGAAATCTAAATATGAGACCTACTCCCCAGCCAACCACAGTCCTCCGAGATGAGGCTTGATGGCAAGCTTGGAACGTGGGGTATAAACATGTTGTTTTATCATGTTTGTAAACCCTACAGGGAAAACAACTTTCTTCAAGTTGTGACATATGAGAGGGCAGCTCTTCAGGCGTCACTTTCGTTAGTGTTTTAACAGGGAAATGACATTCGGACCACCTTGTCGAGGGGAGGCGGATGGAGTTTGCCCCCCTTTTTGGTTTTGCTACCAATATGAACCCTGACTAACCCAGTTCTTGCTGGAAGAGGGTCCCTGCTCATGGCTTCTCTTACATTCGAATCTAAGACTTAGAAGAACAGCGGTATCTTGGGGGCCTTTCCGATCGTGGACTACAACTCCCAGCATGCCCTGAGCGTCTTCCGGACCAAGTCTCGCGTGACTTGAGCGGCTCGGGAGGCTTTATCACGAAGGCGGCGGCCCAGCCGGCATCTTAGGCTCCCTGGTCAGTTCCCGAGGCTTTTGAGTCGCGATTGACACCACAACGCTCACGCCATGGCTTGGATCCTGACTGCGGGACCACCTCTAGAGAGACGCGGGTCCTCGGAGCCTGTTTAGTACCGGAGTACGGGCTGTAGGCAGCTCCGCGGCGGCAAAGCAGGTATGGAGGTGGGCCGGGCCCTCCCGGGGGCTCCATCCTCCGCCGGGCCAGCGGGGAGCGCTTCCCCCCCTCTCCCCCAGGCTCTGGGGTCCCGAGCGGGCCTTCCCTCTGACGCTGTTCGCGCGGGGCCTCGCCTCTGCTTCCTCCGACCGGACGTGCTCGGGACCTCCTCCCGCCCCGCTCTCACCTCTGAAGCCCCCACTGCCCTGCCGCCGGCTGCCAGGCCCCGGCCCGCCCTCCGTGGTCTCTCCCCGCTCGCTGGGTGGGAGAGGG
>NW_006292094.1:3751188-3772694 GCF_000327345.1 Myotis davidii | reverse complement strand
GGCGCCCGGACTCGGGGCGGCGGCCGCACTTTGGTGCCTGCGGTGCCCTTGAATGAAGAACGAACGTCGTTTGCCTCTGAGCTGCGTCGGGATAGAGGGGCCGCGTAGCGAGTTGAAAAGCAAATAACTCTGCTTTCTCGGGCTTTGCTTGAACTCCGCGGCGAACGGGATGCAGCTGCCTGCCTTGCAGGTGGGCTGCTTGTCGGTGACCCAGGACAAATCACTTGCCTCCTGGTTTTCAGTTTTCTTCTCCTTTACGTTGGGGATAAACAGTGCCCGCCTGGCGGGATTCCTGCAAGGGTTCAAACACAAGATACGTGTTGTGTAAAAACCCATATAAATATTAGTCGGCGTTAGCAACAAAGAATGAATCTACCCTCTGTGCTGCCTAGCCCCTGGCCATGGGGTCAAGTTATCGGCGGAACCCTGAGCCGTAACTTAACTGAAAACCAAACCAAACCAGACTTCTAACCCTTCTGCCGGCCGGGGAGCCCTTGGATGTATAGGAGGCTGTTTGGCAGGTGCTGACGGCCGGCCCCATGCTCTTTGCTTGTTGTTCTTAGAACCTCTGGAATGGATGGACTCCTCCCGAGAACTTAGCTCACTGCAGCAGCTGGACCATGCTCCTCACTAATCTCTCTCTGGCCGCGTAAACATCATTTCGCTCGGGTAAGGTGACCTTTTCACCAGGTGTAGTGTTTCTGTCCTACCATAGGTGTTAAGATCAGCCACAGGTGTGGTGAGATCGTTGCCATTATCTTTCTTTTCTTGCCTTGGCATTATTGCTCACCCATTGGCTCATTTGTGTGTTGTTTCAGCGTTGTAAGCAAGCCATAGCACGCTTTGTGTGCCTGTCAAAAAGAACAGCGCTGGAGCTCTTCTTTGGTGTTCACTGTAAGAAAATGCTTTTTGTTATTCTCATTAGGTGGCAGGGACTCAGCTCTGAAATCTATATAGAAAGAAAAAGTACCCGGATCCAGTCTTTCAATGGCTTCGAGACCATCAGAAGTGCCTGGTAAACTTAATTCTTTTTGGTAAAGTCGGTTCTTCTTGGTGAAATCATGTTTGGTCCTCAGCGGTGCAAGCCAGAAACCACTTTTTCTGAGCCACATATTGATGATTACTCTTGGTCGCCAGTAAAGTATTTAGGTTTAATAGATTGGCATCACTTAAATATTATCTTATTAACTACCCAGCTGGTAGATAATAACATTATCTTATTAACTAATTAACTACCTGGCTGGGTAGTTAATAAGATAATGAACCCAAAATCTAACTGGAAAAACAGCAGTCATTTCATGAGTCGTGGGTCTCTGTACAGCAATCATTTCTGGGTTACTGAAGTCATTGGTCCCACCTTGGACCATTTTAGTGGGAGGGGCAGTGATTTTGTAATCAAAATTAGAATCACTCAATTTGAGGTAATCAGTGAAGTATAGATGATAGTGCCTATCTCTTAGGGCTGCGGTAAAGATTAAACGTAAAATCTGTGAAAATGTGTCAGAGTTAGTGATGGATATGCATTTAATGCCCAGAAAATCTGTAGGCTGTTTCTTAGTAAGTATTAGCTGACTTGATCATTACTTAGGAAAGCTATGGGGATGGCTGTTGGGAGAAGTCTTAAGATGTTTTTGAAATCGCTCCCAAATTCAGGGGAGTAATAGGAATCTTCCCATGTATCCCGGTATCGATCCTCTCTAGCGTTGACTTCATCACCTTGCGTTTCCGTTTGTCTTTCATTGCTCTCGTGATTAGCATAAATTCTGCTGTGACCATCCCAGACCATCGTGCTGCACATGTGAATGCTTTGGAGTGTGGGGCGCATGGAGTGTTGCATGTCGAGTGAGCACTGGCTTAGGTCTGTGTTCTAGCCCCACCCACACTTGCTAGCTGGGTGTCACTAAGATCTATGCCTCAGTTTCCTGAGCTGGAAAATGGGAAGGATATCTGTTTGATGAGAATAAGGTAAGATGAGGGATGTGAGTGCCTGTTAAGGAAGGGCATTTGGTAATTATTATTGGCTTATTTTTATTGAGGTAATTTACATACCATCAAATTCACCCATTTAAAATGAATAATTTAGTGTTTTGTGTAACTGTGGCCACTATCTAATTTCAGAACATTTTTATCACTCCAAAAAGAAAACCTCATATCCATTCCTACCCCCACCAGCCCTTGGCAACCACTAACCCTCTTTCTGTTTTTAGGGGTTTATTAGTAATTATTATTGATGTTAATAGCAACAATAATAATGGTAGATACTTGGTTCCCTTGCTGTTTAAATGACGTGTCTTTGCTCGTTTTGGACTTAGTGCCACACAGGCTGATGTTTTGGAGAGTGATTGTGTAATTTTAGCAACAGGAAAATGTCACGTGAAGGCAGGATGTGGACATTAGTTCTGCATGAAACAAACGCTCAGTGAACTTTGCTCCCTGCTGGCAGGGCTGCGGGGCGGGTGCCTGTGTCACAGCGGGGCCTTCCGCCCGTCAGGCCCACAGATGAAGGGCAGGCTCAGCTGGCAGCAGGGTTGTCAGCAGTTTCTGGGCTGGCATTCGCGCTGCTGCTTAAATCCTGCAGAGCACTGGGAGCGGAGCGTGGCGTGGGCAGCGTGTTTTAACCGTTTCTCGTCACCGCGCTCTTTTCTGTGGTGCGGTAGGGAAGGCAGAGGGTTTGCAGTCGAGCCCCCGCTGGCTGCTGGCTGTGTGAATTGGAGCAAATCACTCTACCTGTCGGCCTTTCCTCCTGTGAAATGGGAGTAGGAACGTCATAGCCTGTCTCGGTGAGGTGAGGGCGGTGGTAGTGCTGTGTGTGGGGCAGTCTGGCCTAAGAGCAAAGCTTTGGAGTGAGACGGGATTGGACTTGGATGACTTACTGAGTGTGTGACTTGCTCAAGTCGTTTAAACCAAGGCAGTGGATTCGGGCTGCTGAGCGGGTCCGGAGGAGCATCTAGGTGCCAGGCACAAAGGCAGGGCTAGTACTACAGGTTCCTTTCCTCGAACGGATTCACTTTTCCAGACAAGTTTTCCTTGCTGTGTCCCAGAGTGAGTGTCCCCGTTTCCTGCCTACAGATGAGTAGAAAGCTGTGAGCGTGCGCAGTTGCTGAACCCACCCTGACAGGTGTCTCTGTTCTTAGCTCTTGAGCCCAGTGGGCCTCTAGGCAAGATGTCCCTGCCCATCGGGATGAGCCGCCGGGCATTCAGCTATGATGATGCCCTGGAGGACCCTACGCCCATGACTCCTCCTCCTTCGGACATGGGCAGCCTCCCCTGGAAGCCAGTGATTCCAGAGCGCAAGTACCAGCACCTCGCCCAGGTACCTGACCCTGCCGATTGCTTCCGGCAAGCCCAGCCTTGCGTTCTCCTTCCTCGGCTCCGGAAGCCTCCGTGGCTCCGGCACCCACAGGATCTGGCCGCCACCGGTTCCCATGTGTGTGTTTTCTGGGCCTCAGCTGGAGTTGGTGGGCCTTTTTTTCTTTTTAATTCAAACTAGAATGGCCATGTGTTCTCCTACCTGAGACTCCTCTGTCCAAACCATCTCACTTGCTGTAGCATTAAAAATGCTAGCTCCGTAGTCTGGCTCTTCATGACTCGCTCCTGTCTGCTGCTCCCCGCCGCCCCCCGTCATCTGACCATGCACGTTCCCCACGGTTTCTCGCACTCACCAGGGCATTGGATGCCTAAGTCTTTGCTTCCACTGCTTCAGCTATGATGATGCTTACATCCCATCCTGTTCTCCTCCCCCTTCCCTCTGCTCCCCCCGCTCCCTCCGCCTGACAAGTGGTGTCCTTTCAGTCTTAACACAGACATCTCTTCTGCGAGGACTTTCCTCCTGATAAGACTGTCACCGTGCCACTGTACCCCAGGCCCCTGTCACAGGCCCTGCGTTACTTGCCACCTCCCATTAGCTCTGCGGGGCAGACGCCGTGCCAGTTTTGTGCTCCACCTGCAGTGCCAAGCAGAGGACCTGGCGTAAAGCAGATGCCGAGTGACGGGGGGGAACAGTTGGCTCTATCCTGAACACAAGCTGTACTTTTTGCCATGCTCTTCCTCCTGCCGCAGATGTCTTTCCCACATAGAGCTGCCTTCTTCCTCAGGCCTTGCTCCCACTCCCAAGCACTACACGCCTTGTCCCACTGCGACCTGCTCTACAGCCCCTCCTTGCAGGCTTCGGGGGTTCTCATGTGCTCGCTGCAGGCATGTTGCCGAAGCCTGTGCTTCCTGGCTGTGGGGGCTGCCGCTGTCACTTCTGCTTGGTTCTGTTGCCTGAATAAACGAGGCCTACCAAGTTCAGATGAGGCCATTTAATCTACAGCTAGTTTCACTGAACTTTGAGCTGTGTGACAGCTCAGGGCCTGACAGGACATACATAGTGAGCATCCCATATAATAGAAAATATGCAAATAGACCAAAAGGTGGAACAACCGAACAACTGGTTGCTATGATGTGCGCTGACCACCAGGGGGCATGCGCAAAACATGGCAGGCGTAGGCCACGGTGGGGTGGTGGGGCAGGTGAGGGGGGATGCCAGACCAAGGTGAGGCGCTGGTCGCTGTCATCGGGGCGAGCCTCTGGTGGTTACTGAAAATTCCTTGCTCCCGTGTGTCGCAGTCCCGCCTGGCACTTGCACCTGCTGCCAGTGACAGCCTGCTCGCACCCTCTGCCGGTGTCTGGTGCCAGTCCCAATCTCTCGGCACCATCAGCAGGTACAAGTGGCTGCTGCCAGCCTTGATCACCCCTGAGGGCTTCTCCACCTCCCTGCTCCTCTAAGGGGTGATCAGGGCAGCAGCTGCCACTTGCACCCACTGGTCAGCGGGTGCAAGTGGCGGCTGCTGGCCCCATCACCCCTGAGGGCTTCTCCACCTCCCCCTGCTCCTGAGGGGCGATCGGGGCAGCAGCTGCCACTTGCACCCACTGACAGTGCCAGCCCCACCTGCACCTGCTGCTGGCACCAGCCCCAGTTGCTCCACGCCTTCAGTGGGTGCAAGCGGGCTGGTGCCGTCAGAATGTGGGAGCGGCAGTGGCGGAGAATGGGGTTGCAGGCAGGTGGGAGGGGCTGGGCGGGGGCACAGAGGATGGGCCGAGACCCGCCCTTGTGCCCACCACAGCCTCGAAGCCCACAGTTCCTTTCAAGGTGTACGAATTTGTGCACTGGGCCCCTCGTTTACTGTAACAGACCTGGGTATGAATCCCATAATGGTCTATATATTAACAATGACCTTGGGCACAGAGCCTCATGCCTGAGTGTCTCCGCTTGAGAAATAGGAATGCTTTTGCCATGGAGGTATGGTGGGATTAAATAAAAGATGATTGAAAGATTTGACACATATTAGGTGTGCAGGGGACACTGACTCCTGGCTCCCAGCCCAACTTGGACTCGGTAGAGCTGTATTTGATGCCTTTCTAATGGGTCCTCCTCACCCCTTCCCTTAAGCTCTCAGAACAGGGAGCTCCTTTCACCACAAGCTTCCCCTGCAGCTCTGGGGGAAATTCCCTGGCCATTATGTACCGATGTCTGACCCAGTTAGTTGCTAGGAGTAAACGTCCGTGTAGAAAGGACTGGCAGTCCTGGTGAGCCGGACCCTGGCGGCCTGCCTGCAGTGACCAGTGGCCTCCAGGGACTGGAACCTCTGGTAAGCCGGGCTCTGCCAGTGCTCCCAAGGGCGCACACCCTCCCATTTGTAAAGGCTGCTGTTTGCCAAGGCAGAGAATGGGCGTCCCATTTGCTGTGGTGCCCCAGCTGGAACAGCTGCAGTTTGAACAGCTGCTCTTAAAGGGAAGCGCAGCTGGACTCATCACATGCGTTCTTTCATTCGGCCTGCCTGTCCCGCACCTTCCAAGTAAGGAGGCAGAGGGTTACGCTCTACTCCAGTGAGGTCACAGCTGAAACTTAGAATCCGTTTGGTAACAGCACACTTCATACTTCTCCCCTCCTTTCTGACTGTCTTAGTTCCTTTAGGGAAGTAGAGAACGAAGAATAAACCCAATGTTCTCCTCCCTGCTCGTCCTGAGAATCATTGACCGGCTGTCGCCTGCACACCCCCTATTAGGGATCGAGCATCCAACCTGGGCATATGCCCTGACCTGGAATCGAACCCATGACCTGGTTCATAGGTTGATCAACCACTAAGCCACATGGGCCTTTTTGTTGTTGTTTTGGTTTGTTTTAAAAGAACCGTTAGAGCCACGGTCTTGGGGACCAGCAGCATCAGTATTACTTGGGAATTTGTTAGAAACATGAGTTCTTGAGCCCCCCCCCAGGCCTACTGTGGGGTGGGGCCCCGGGGTGTTGAACAAGCCATGCAGGGCATCCTGATGCTCTGAAGTCTGACAACACTGAGTGAATGCAGCGATGAGTTAAGCCAAAGCCAGCGTAGTTACGCCTGGTACATGGTCAGTGAGCAGTAGTGGGTTCTAGCAGCCTATTGGACAGACATGGGAAGTAGGAGACGTTAGCTTCCCATTCTGGCTTTCCCACTTCTATAAATTCAAGTTATTTATGTCTTTATCTCTTGTCACTATGGATGATATTTATCTAATCGGGAGGAGACAAAAACCCTCCCTTCAAAGATTTCCTCACGTATCAGATTCAGGGTGTTTCAGTGACTTCTCCCCAAAGGGGAAAAGTTTAGGTGTGACCCGCCTGCTCTGCTCAAGTGCCTCCTTACGTCTCTTGCACAGGTGGAGGAAGGAGAAGCCAGTGTCTCCTCCCCTGCCATGACCCTGGCATCGGCCACTGACAATATGGACAAGGTCCCAGTGGTGAAGGCTAAAGCCACCCGTGTCATCATGAGTTCTCTGATCACAAGTAAGCGCTCTGCACCCTCAGAATAGACTGGAAGAGGGTTGGGAGAGGAAGAGTGCATGGGGTTCTGCAGACACACTGCCTTAGCCTGTCCTGACTGTGCCTGACAGGTGCCAGCTCACCAGTGAAGCTCCATTGAGGTGAAGATGTGCTGCTCTGCTCCTATCGTCTTGTTTGCCCAAGTCCATCAGAATGGCCTGGGGCCAGTGACTTAACTGGCAAGACTCCTAAATGAAGTGGGGAGTCTGGCTGGCAGGTGGAGGAGGGTCCCACCTGCCTTGTCTGTCTTTCTTTTTTTTCTTTTTTTAATTAAGTGGTTCAAAGATGTTCCCCTTTCTGGGCCTCGAGGCAAGTCTGTTGCCTCAGCTTCTTTATTTTTAAGAATGTGTGATTTGTGGTCCTAAGGAGACTGGCAGCAGGGAGCTGGCATTTTTTTTAACTTGGTTCTGCTGTGGGAAGGTAGCAGTTAATCATTAGATACTCAGTGCTGCTTGTCAGCAGCAGCCTCTGCCAGGGACAGGGCGCAGAGGTTCTCCTGGTTGGCTCAGTTTGGGAGTCTGAAGTCCTTGTTTCTCTGCTCTGGGAGGCATCGTTTATTCGCGCAGTTACTTGAGAACTCGCCCAAGAACCAAAAGTCCAAACCGCCCTTGGACGTCCTCTCATTCACATGGAAACGCGCCATTTGCATCAGCAACCACTGCTGGTACTGTGCAAGCTGGAGAATGTTCTGGCGGTGCTAGAAGGAAGGCTCGGTCCCCTCCTCCCGGCAGTGGCTTCCCCGGCGCAGAGCGTCCCGGCTCCCCAGGGTGCCGCTGTCACGCAGATGCTCGGCTGATTCACGTCCGCTGTGTGCATATTTTTACGTGATTGCAGATGTAGTCATACCTTTCCTTCAGTTAATACTGCCATGAACTTTGGATGTTGCTCTAGTCTTACATTGTTAAAAAATAGCTACATTCAAAGTACTGGTGTTGGTGTGCTGTGATGCATTAAATCCTTTCCCACCTTTTAAATTTTCAGGTAACTACCTGGTAAGACAGTAAAACATCTTCATACATTTAGGTTTTTTCCTGAGCTTTTATTTCTGATAGAAATAAAATAGTTCCTGCGAAGGGGAATGACTGAGTCATAAAGGACTTTTGGTCCACAGCTGCCACATTCCTGTGCGTGGGCTGAATTAGGTCGTATCCAGAGTAAGCAAAAAACTCAGCTGTCATTCATTCCACGGGATAAATGACTTATTTACATATTCTTTTAGAGAAATGTTATGACTTTCTTTGAGCCAAACTGCCAACATATGCCAGGAAGCAGGGTCTCAAATGCTCCCATAACTGACTTATTGTTTACAATATAAGTCGATCACATCTGTCTGTCTGCTGTGCCAGGCGCCGTGAGGGGCACTTTGACACACAAGAAGCGTTGGCTTGGTAGACCTGGACTAGTTCAAGGCACGTTCTCTGGTATGAATTGAATCGATACCTTGGTGCCATCTAGGCAAAATGTGGCCCGTTTCTCTTTGGTGAAGGTCCTTGTGTGGGTCATGAGGGTGGTGAGCCTCTTAGGAAATTGTATTTGGAGAACGCCAGCTGGCTCCTCCATGTGGCCTCTCTAAACACAAAGGGAATGTCACAGTGTACGAACCGCAGGAAGGTAAGGAGTTTCCCTGGAGGTTTCTGTTCTTGGTGTGAGGGAAGGCTCCCTCTGGTTCTCGAAGCTTCGTGTGAGCTTTGGAACTACTGCTGGTCTGGGGAAACCTCCTCGGGCGGCCCGTGTGGCCCTTGCTTCTGGGGAGGAGAGCGGATATCTGCTCTCTGCTCCCCATCTGTGATGGGAGAGCGGGTGGGCATGACTGTCATCTCCTCTGTTCCCAGAACAGACCCAGGAGAGCATTCAGCGTTTTGAGCAACAGGCAGGGCTGAGAGATGCTGGCTACACACCTCACAAGGGCCTGACCACCGAGGAGACCAAGTACCTTCGAGTGGCAGAAGCACTCCACGTAAGCTCGTTTGACAAAAACGACACCGTCATCACTCTGCGATGTGGCTGTGGTTTAGAAGTTACCAGCTCAGCGAGGTGGGGGTTGCGGGGAATGATGCCAAGAGAAGAGGTGAGGAATGTAGAGCTGTGTGAGCCCACCTGTGGTGGCACAGGGGCCCTAAGCTCCAGGGCTCTTACCCGGAAGGTTCTGCTTATCTGTCTATGAAGTGGGGGTGTCTGGTCAGGAGGAGGAGAGGAGCCTCTGTGCTCATGCATGTGCGGTGTGTGTGTGTGAGAAAGAGAGTGTGTATGAGCATGAGCACGTCAGGAACAGTAAAGCCAGTGTGGGTCGCTTCTTGTACCAGAGTGATGGGCGCTGAGGGGAGAGGAACATTGGCAATGTCAGAGGCACGACACTCGCTGGAAAGAATGGCATGCTTTGTGTTTAAAAAATTAAAAGCAAATGCAGAATTGGGAAGTTTTGCTCTTTATTCTAAAATTGGAATGAAGACTAATTTTTGGTAAGGTTAATGATGACCAAATAATTGTGTGAATGAAATAATTTCAAATGACTTTAGCTCAAGGAACACCCCTCTGTACTTAACAGTGCTTAGTGATTTCTGAGGCACTCGCATCCACTTAGTTTTGTGTTTGTTAATCCTTTGAGGTAGAAACTGTTCTTCATGTCCTATCAATACAGAGACTGGCGTCCAAGTTCATGTACTTAACCTCTCACAACACCTGAGCTCAAGTCTCCTGATGCCCTCTTTCTTGGTGTTTCCCCCATATTCCAAAGTTGTCAGAGACCCTGGCTCTTGAAGGCCTCAGAGGAGGATCATGCCCGCAGTATGTAGACGGGAGAGTGGGGTGCAGCGAGCGGCCTGTGGGAGGGATGTAGGACCTGTGGACTCGCATTTCCTAATGAGCATCCCAGATGATGTTTGCACGCTGGTATAAAAACCACTGCTGTGGGGGATCAGAGTTGGGCCGGCCAGTGTGAGCTGTCAGACAAGACAGGTGCTTCCGGAGAGGGGCACGTGGGTCTCTGATTCGGAGAACTTCCCAGGATCTGTGCCTGAGTTCCAGTTGAGCAATTCGCCCTGCATAATGGCAGAGTTGACTTTGGGCCATTTTCTGCATCTTGGCCACAGCACTAGAACACGAAGCCAGCTGAGGTGCCGCTTGCGTAAGCGGCCGTGGAGTGTTTGAGGGAGAGTGTTAGGGGGAGTGTTTGAGTGTTCAGGCAGGGGCATTGGTTTGGATGTGGTTGGGGCTCGGCATTGGCACTCCGGACATGGAGCACAGTGGCAGTCAGGGAGCCCCGACCCGGAAGAACTGGGAAGTAGACTCTCCCCCCCGGAAGCCGCTTGCCTGTATGTCAGCGGTATGTTTACAGTGCGGAAGGAACCAGGGTGGCTGGTTACGGGAGGAAAAGGTTCAGATGGGCAGGCGCCACAGAGGAAGCAGGCAGCTGGAGGAGTAGCATGCCCGCGTCATGGCTTAGAGAGCCTGGTGTGACGGATTGCCCGTGGCAGGAGACAATAAGGGAAGAGTTCAAGGCCATACTGAGAAGGCACAGAAGGCCTGCAGCTTGAGTTCTGGCTCTTGCACTTACTGGCTGGATGAGGTGGGAAAACTAAAAGCTCTAATGTATTTAGTGCAGAAATGTTGAAGCTGTGTTGTAGAATTAATCATTTTTTTAAAAGATGGATGTCTGTCTAGTATGACAGAATCAAAGGAATATCTGTTCGATAATCCAAAATTATTCTGCCTATTAATGTCTTCCTTCTGCCTAACGTTGGTGCGGACCAGGATGTTTATACCCAAACTTGGCTCACGTCTCTCCTTACCCATCTGAACAGACACTAAAGCTACAGAGCGGAGAGGTAGCGAGGGAAGAGAAGCAGCCGGCCTCCGCCCAGTCCACCCCCAGCAGCACCCCCCACTCTTCCCCCAGGCAGAAGCCGAGGTGAGCGTGCATGTGCGGACGCGGGGCTGAAGCCTGGTTTCTGAGTGAGAAGGGGGAGCTGACCGTTCCCAGGCTCTCGCGCGAGGCACTTCTCGGGGGCTGGGAAGAGGTCTATGGGCTGTTGTGTTCTTTCCCTGCCAGAGGCTGGTTCTCTTCGGGCTCTTCCACAGCCCTACCTGGCCCACATTTTAGCACCATGGATTCTGGGGATAAAGACAGAAACTCGGCAGATAAATGGAGCCTCTTTGGACCAAGATCCCTCCAGAAGTCTGATTCGGGTAAGCCAGCTCCCTCAAGAGAGAAAGCGTGTACGGCATTTACCGTGTGCGGCAGGAGCTGCTTGCTGCTTTTGAAATCGTTTGCTCTGGTTCCTTCTGCAGGAGGCTTTGCCACCCAGCCCTACAGAGGCGCCCAGAAGCCTTCTCCAATGGAACTGATGCGCATGCAGGCCACGCGGATGGCCGACGATCCAGCCACCTTCAAGCCGCCCAAGATGGACCTCCCAGTGATGGAAGGGAAGAAACAACCGCCTCGGACCCATAATCTCAAACCCCGGGACTTGAATGTGCTCACACCCACCGGCTTCTAGAGCTTTCTCTTCCATTGACTGAATCGAGGTGTCTTGCACCCACTTCCTTATTACCCTGGTTCTGACATAGGAATGGTTTGGTTTTTGTTTTTTTAAACCTTAACCTGGGGCTAGAACTGGAGACATTATTGGTTTTGAGAAACATTAGTGCAAAGCTGTCCTGTGTGGAAGAAGCCATTGTGCATTGCTTTAACTTGAAGTTAGACTGAATACTCTCAGCAGTGACGTATGGAGGCTGATCACCTGTTGCATTATTTAGCCTACACAAGAACCTGATCATTGCTTACGCGGCAGGTACTGCTTATGTTGTTCCCAAACCAAGACTTCTTGATTCCTTTCAAGACCAGGGTCAGCGAGGGCATGGGTAAGTCAGGGAGTAGAGGTGCTCACTGTCTAGTCTCTGGCCCTCTTGGCGGCTGGTGCTGTGTGCTCCATCGTTGTGGCTGCGGGAACCTATGATCCGTTTGAGATCTGGGCACGAAGAAAAGCCAGGCTTGGCAGGGACCCTTCTCCTGCGTGGAGACCGGAGCCCTCGCTGTAGCTTTCGGGCAGAGCCGGTTCCTACTGTGTGGGCAGCGCTTCTCTTCACCTGTCAGCAAACACAAGTCTTGCATATCCTCTGCTGCACTTTAAAGTGAGATTAAGTTAACTCCAATTTGGTAGGAAAGTTTCTAAGGGAGAAAATGCAGCCTACTGCTTTGGTGTCGATTAATGGATGTTAAGGTTTTTAAAATAAAGATGGTGGTAACTATACGTAGATTCTAGTCCAGACATTCATGTGAAACAAGTGTCACCAGGACCTGAAACTTTTTCTAAGAGCCACATGGAAGGATGGAAAAAGGTTCTACATGCAACCGTTGCCCCCAAACGAGCCTCAGACCTGTGTGAGCACAGAGCGTGCTGGGGACAGGAGCCAGGGAAGCACCTGCTCATCCTCCACCGCGGCCGTGGGCGGTCCTTGTCCTGAACTGTCTCAGACTCTGCTGTTCTTGCTTTGGGGGGGTCGTGTCTACGTAGGGAGCTGGGCTGAGCCTTCCCCAGAGAGGCCTGCATCTCAAAGGATGAGAACAATTAATTTATTTGTGTCTTCTGTTAAGCTCGTATCTCTTACTTGTTTTGACAATAAAATTCCTTACTACTTTCTCAAATGTGCATAGCTGTTGTTTTTGTCCTGTTAAGAGTCGTTATTGCATTCTGCTTATTCATAGCCATGATAAGCAGGTAAACTTGGTATTTTGAAAAACCATTGCCTTTTTATTGTATCCTTTTAACATTTTTTATAACACTCATCCTCTTATTTCTAACCTTCCTCCTTCCCCCGTTACATTAGATCTTAATAGACTTGCCACAAAATCAAATTCATAGGCAATATAACAGGTCTAATATTGATGTTTGTGTTCCATTGGGGAGAAATGAATGTGTCTCTCTCTTTCAAAACGGATCATCAGTACCTTGAGTAACATTTGATGTCTAGGATTTGTTCAGAGGGATTTTTTTCACATCCTGAATGGAAATGTTAAACATGTAAGTGCATATAGTATTACCTGTTTCAAAAAGTATAGATAAATAATTTATCAAAAAATATATACACCTTGTATATTTAAGCCATATTTGAGAATAGGCTATGATAGGATTATTTTAAAAAGGTATTACTAAAGAGAAAGTTATTATAGCCTACAGATAAATAAGATAGGTTTGGTCCTGTAAGACTTTGAACTACTTTCCATACTTTCAGAACTTGCAAGTAGTTGGCGATACAGTTCAAGAGGTATTCTTGGTGCTCAGTGCATAGCCGGACCTCAGGGGCTGCTCCAGGGCTTGGGGGAGGGCTCTGCGTCGGGGTTCAGGTCCGCAGCGTAGAAGAGCAGGAGCTTCAACAAGTGCACTTTGTCTCGGAGCTGGGGGACCAGGGGCTCTCCCAGCATCCGGACCAGGCGGCTGCGGAAGGCCTCGATCTGCTTCTCCACGTCCACCACTGTGATGTCATCGCCTTGCTGGGGCTTGGGCTTAATCCTTTTGATTATTAAGTCTTTTCGATCGATCACCGAACTCCGTAAATGCTCTGCAAGAGGGAACAAGTCAGTTGAAAAGAACTGCTTTTTATCCCTTCCTGATGGAAGACACTGAAGTCCAATTTTAGTAGCAGGGTCTGGGCAAAGACTTGTCACCTAGTTACTGGGACACAAGTCAACAGCCAAGTGGGTACCTGTGGTAACTATTTCCAAAAGGTCCATTGTTCTTGTTCTCTCTGGTACTCAAGTTTTTCATATTAAAAAAAATTTCTATTCCATTTTAATTTTCCCTTGGTTTAAACAATGAAACTATATTTAAGATTTAACATAACCACTTGAAAAAGAGTCAAGTGAATTTTGAGTATCTTCAGGTAGATTTTTCCTAAGTATGGAAGAATTGCAAAGAAATACTGAACGTATATTTAGTAGGTTTATTGTGGTGTTGGTTTATTACAGTAACTGTTTAAGTGAAACCATGTCGTCTGCACTGTAGGGTAGGCCAAATGAGTAAATACATTTGTGCTCAGAAACGGGGGTTGGGGGCGTTGTTTCTTTTAGCCGGAGAATGCGTTCAACGGACAACCCAGCACCCATGTCTTGTGGGGCTGCTCTGCCTCTGGAAATGTTTATAAAATATGAAAGTTCAGGTTATACTTTTCTCCAAGGTCAAGGGTCTATAGGAAAGTAATTTAATCATGGGTAAAGAGTTTAGAAAAGGGGGTTGGAAATTCCTTAGACTCTCACTTTCTAATTTCACTTAGCGATTTCATAGGAAAGTAATTCCTGCCAGTGTTTTCACTGCACAGACTTTGGCTACAGCCCTGAGTTTGAGTCCTGGCTCTGCCTTTCCTTTCTTCTCAGTCTTTGTGTCCCCATCTGTAAAAGGTCAATGACTTTTTCAAGGTCATTGGATGACATAAGCTAGTATATGTGAATTTGCTTATCTTCCTTCCTCTCTCCATGTTAAGAGGCTTTTCAACCTCTCCCTTTTCTCCCCCACCTTTGACAATTTAGGCTGAGCTCCAAACGTCCTCAGACCGTGTGAAGAGGCAGAGATGACTAGGGAGCCCTCTCTGACCAGGACACTGACCATTTCAGGGTGCCACTGAGGGTAGGACACTTTCAAACTACTGAAGCTGGAGAGGATGTCAAGGATAAAATAGCATTGCATCACAGCCCATTTATTCAATACAGAGAGGCTTACATTTGCAAGTACTTGAAAGTTTATATTTGTATTATTTACTAATTATTGTATTCTTTATTTGTATTACAACTGTAAGCTTACTTTTGCTGCCCCTGTATGCTGATCTGAGGCCTGCCTTTCCCTTTTGTTTTTTTAATTTTAGTATATTTTATTGATTTTTTACAGAGAGGAAGGGAGAAGGATAGAGAGTTACAAACATCAATGAGAGAGAAACATCGATCAGCTGCCTCCTGCACACTCCATACTGGGGATGTGCCCACAACCAAGGTACATGCCCTTGACTGGAATCCAACCTGGGACCCTTGAGTCCGTAGGCCGACGCTCTATCCACTGAGCCAAACCGGTTAGGGCCCTTTCCCTTATTTGAAGCATAAGAATATTCTGTAATTAAAACAGAATCCATGTCTATGTTTTGTTTTTTTAATCCATGTCTATGTTAAGTCACTATTGCTCATGACACAGGTGTATTTCCTGGGAAGCAAAACAGAAATGAACAAGACGTTTTAAAGGTGAACTTTAAACAAAAACAAGTTGCTTTAATATTAAACTTTCTGCTAGATCTCCAAAAGAAATAGTTACATAAAGCTCAGTGAGGCTCGGCACCCATGGAATTTGCCTTTGGGGCTTTGTTCTGGGAAGGCTATGTACTGTGCTTTGAGAGTGCTAAAAATGCCCCGCTACGCAAGCATGTGCTGTGGCCTTGACAATGCACTCTGTTTAGTTACAAGAACTTGAAACAGAGGAGACCCTTGGAGCGTACCCCTGTTCGGGCAAACAGGCAGACCAGGGTCCACTCACAATGCCTGGGCCATGCCTACTCTTTCCTCACACCCACTTGCAAGCGGCATTGGCAGGTTAAATATTACCAACCCCATTCTGTAGAGGAGAAACGGGTCTAGAGACCAAGTTAGCTGCACAACGCAGAGTAAGTGCTGGGGTTGGACTTAAACCCTGCTCTTCTGTCTTAAATACAGAGCTTTTTTTTTTTTCTGTCTCTACAACATCAGCCTCAGTTCTAGGCCCGGGAGTGTATTAAGACTTCCTTACCTTCCCAAGTGCCTCTACTGAGCTAAAAT
Organism: Myotis davidii; assembly: GCF_000327345.1. Classification (NCBI taxonomy): domain Eukaryota; kingdom Metazoa; phylum Chordata; class Mammalia; order Chiroptera; family Vespertilionidae; genus Myotis; species Myotis davidii. The sequence goes on along the minus strand of NW_006292094.1, from coordinate 3,757,065 downwards.
CAACGTCAACAGGATCATGCAGATAAATTTTATATACACACTTTTCCTATTTGAGAATAAGATACTGCCCTTCTACCCTCAATACTTCAGTATAGATCTCCTAAGATCAAGGACATTTACTTCCATAGGCCAGGATAATTATCAAAAATAGGAAATTTAATATTAATGCAGTTTTATAGTCTGTTTAAATATCATCAATTGTCCCAACAATGTACTTTCTAGGTTCTTATTTCCTGGTTCAGGACCCCCTCTAGGACCATGTTTTGCATTTAGTACTCACATGCTTTAATTCCTTTTTAAAATGGAGCAGTTTCCCGTTCCTCCGTTGTTTTGAAGAAAGTGACACTTTTGAGGGGTACAGGCCAGTTCTGTGAAATCCCTCAAAATGGGTTTGTCTGATCCTCCTTGTGATGAGCTCATGGACTTTGGGCAAGAATATTACATATATAAGGCTGAGGTGTCCTCGGGGCATCACCTCAAGAGGAATGCCAGTTTTCTTCTGAAGTTGCTATCTTTCCTTTTGTAATTAATTACATCACTTTCCCAAGGGCCCCATTAATCCTTGGCTAACCAATCATTCTCATTTGAAGCAGCTCTTTCTCAGCTTCCCCTGGGATTTGAGCAGAGCCGCTCTGACAGACGTTGGGATGTCTTCTATCTTTTGCAGGATGTACACTTTCACCTTCCACTGATGCGCGCTGTGTTTGCATCATACTGACGATGTTTATAATGTCCATAGTCAGTGAGCAATCGACCCAGCAAAGACATGGCTGTGACGGGCTGGGTCAGTTGCCAGGGCTAGTCAGGAAATGACTGAGCACCTCCCATGTTTTGGTGACTCTTGCTCACTCCTCATACTGGTGAGGACCAATGTGTTACATACTGTCATGAACAGGTGAGCTCCTCTGTTTCAGAGCAGTGATTCCAGCTATGTCATTCCTTGTTCCTTACAGGTACAACCAAGGAACAATGCTAACTGACTGGAATCCCCACGTAACTTTAATGCATAACACTGTCCCCCATGAGACTCCCACACCATCTTGTGCGCAAATGCTCCTTACCTCTGAGAACATGTTGATAGCTGGATAACAGAAACTGCAGGTGCTCGACCAGCTCATCCCACGTCTGCCACTGGGTTTTGTCCGACTGTGGAGACAGTAAGAGCACTTGCTAATAACCGCCTCCCTCAGTTAAAGGTTTCGTGCAGTTTCCTAGTCACTTGGACATGATGCTCAAAGGTTGGGGAAGGTGTCCTGGCCTGAACTGAAGCAGGGAGGCAGGTACCTGACACTTGAGCAGCGACGTGGAATGGTTCAGGAAGTAGAGGGCCTGGGCCAGAGACAGGGGCAGGCGGGTGGGCGTCTCGCAGCTGTGCAGGAATATGATCTCCAACACTTTGCAGCGCAGAAGGTGGCTCTCCATGGTGGTAAAGAACATCTCTCTGCATGGAGAAGGTGAAGAGGCAGCTAACTGGCACGGCTCTTATTTCCAGGAACACGTTCCACAATTCCCCCTCGGTGCTCTAACATTTGCCCTAAAACAGGCAGCTACAAAAGAACCTCATGGAGGTCTACACACTCACTAAGCCATGGACAGGGCAGACACAGAACCCGATGGAGGTCTACACTCTCACCAGCCCCGTGGACAGGGCAGACACAGAACCCGATGGAGGTCTACACTCTCACCAGCCCCGTGGACAGGGCAGACACAGAACCCGATGGAGGTCTACACTCTCACCAGCCCCGTGGACAGGGCAGACACAGAACCCGATGGAGGTCTACACTCTCACCAGCCCCGTGGACAGGGCAGACACAGAACCCGATGGAGGTCTACACTCTCACCAGCCCCGTGGACAGGGCAGACACAGAACCCGATGGAGGTCTACACTCTCACCAGCCCCGTGGACAGGGCAGACACAGAACCCGATGGAGGTCTACACTCTCACCAGCCCCGTGGACAGGGCAGACACAGAACCCGATGGAGGTCTACACTCTCACCAGCCCCGTGGACAGGGCAGACACAGAACCCGATGGAGGTCTACACTCTCACCAGCCCCGTGGACAGGGCAGACACAGAACCCGATGGAGGTCTACACTCTCACCAGCCCCGTGGACAGGGCAGACACAGAACCCGATGGAGGTCTACACTCTCACCAGCCCCGTGGACAGGGCAGACACAGAACCCGATGGAGGTCTACACTCTCACCAGCCCCGTGGACAGGGCAGACACAGAACCCGATGGAGGTCTACACTCTCACCAGCCCCGTGGACAGGGCAGACACAGAACCCGATGGAGGTCTACACTCTCACCAGCCCCGTGGACAGGGCAGACACAGAACCCAATGGAGGTCTACACACTCACCAGCCCCGTGGACAGGGCAGACACAGAACCCGATGGAGGTCTACACACTCACCAGCCCCGTGGACAGGGCAGACACAGAACCCGATGGAGGTCTACACACTCACCAGCCCCGTGGACAGGGCAGACACAGAACCCAATGCAGGTCTACACACTCACTAAGCCATGGACAGGGCAGGCACAGAACCCGATGGAAGTCTACACACTCACCAGCCCCGTGGACAGGGCTGACACAGATCTGTTCATGAACTAACAACTGCTAGAAATGGGAGAGCCTTGGTATTTGGAAAACACCAATTTAGGACACATTAAGAAGAGTTACTTCACTAAGAGAGTTAATATTGAGAATAATATTTCCGGATGTTCACAGTGTGCTAGATACTGTTTGTCTCAGTAAGGAACATTAAGATAAAGGATTTTCTAGTATAACTTGGTGAATGCCAATTTGCCCCTTCTGAGAGAGTTTTAAAGTAGGGCCACGTTTTACTTAAATTATTTTTGTCTATGTTAAATCTAAATTTGCTTATAGTTATGTAGTTCTTAGATTTCTCACCTCTCAGCAGAATCTGGGCTTAAATGTTGACTGGTATGAGTTGGACCCAAATGAAGTGGTAAAAGGAGCACAGCATCTATGCACACCTCCTCTCTGACCTCTCACAGACTGCCTCCTTTGAACAATGAACCTGGGATTTAGAAGTCCTGGGTTTAAGTTTGGATTCTGAATCTGATTAGCTGTGTAACCCTGGACTAGTTATTTCACTACATTTAGTATTTTTCTCGTCTTTTAGTATCATGAAAATATGAGAATGTGACCATGCCTGGCACATTGTAGGGACCCAATAAACACCTGTCTTACTCTTAGCAGGGTGTTTTCATTAAATCTTTATGACTAATATTGGTAGGACATTTTCTTCTAATGGAGGAACCAGAGCTGTGGAAGAATATTCTTGGCTGCCAACTGGGAGCATCGGGGTTGGGATGAAAAGCAGAGAGCCAAGGGAGATAATTTCTCCAATGCTCTCCCATAGTTACTTCCTGTACCAGCAAGTGTTTACGAATTCATATTCATTCCAGTTTGTCTTCCTCTGGATCTAAAATTGCTGGTTCAAAGAAAGAATCATTAGTTCTAGCCAAGAACTCTCTTTCTTTATCCCCTCCTTATTCTGGTCTCTGGCTTATTCCGGAATTCCTTATTCTTACTCTCTGGGCTCATGCTACAGGTCCAGCCCTGCTCATTCTTGATCATCTCTTATATTGGACATGCCTGTTTCATTCGCCTCTCAGGCCTCCCATGGACATTTATGCCAGGCTCCATGGCTGAGGGTCAGGAAGAAGGTTGTGCTTAGCAGGTGAACCTTGAAGGATGAGTAAGATTGTTAGCTAAATGGGTAAAGTAGGAAAATGTAGGTTCCATTTAAGGCATCCCAACTTTTCCCAAAAAATTACGACTTCATTGCAAATAATAAGAATTCATTGAAAACTGTCTTCTTGCCCTAACTGGTTTGGCTCAGTGGATAGAGCGTCAGCCTGCAGACTGAAGGGTCCCAGGTTCGACTCCAGTCAAGGGCATGTACCTTGGTTGCAGGCACATCCCCAGTAGGGGGTGTGTAGGAGGCAGCTGATCGATGTTTCTCTCCCATCGATGATTCTAACTCTCTATCCCTCTCCCTTCCTCTCTGTAAAAAATCAATAAAATATATTTAAAAAAAGAAAACTGTCTTCTTTTACAGGTTATAGAAACAGGAACTACCTCCCCACTCCCCCTCCCCAATTTAACTACTGTTTGGAATTTTCTTTCAAAAGTATGTTCCTGGAATAAAAAAGAAAAACAGAACTAAGACTCACCTCTGACTCCTCTCCGGAATGTCCAGCACAAACCCAAACATCATCTCGGCAATTTTATTCGAGCTGCAGGTGGGGGTCCTGTCCACCTCCACGGCTATGGACAGCATCCTCTGCAGCTGGCACACAATCCTGAGTCCAGAACAGATACGGGTGAGCAGGAGGTTGGAATGAGCCACCTGCTGGCAGGGAGGAGGTCCCACCAGCGTTCTACAGGGTCTTGTAAAGCACACAGTAGGTCCGGGAGAACTACTCAAGCCACTAGCATGCTTTTGTTCAGCAGTTTCACCTACCTGGATCCCTTTTGCCAGATCATACTATCTGAACCTCTCAGAACCTGGGGTTGAGCTGCAAAAGCAAGCTGCTTTTAAATTCAAAGATAGAAACATACAATCATAAGGATCTAGAGTACTTTGAGGATCATCTAACCTATAACTTTTGCTAGCAGATGAAGAAATGGGTCCAGAACTGCTCCCAAGTATTTGAATCTTTCATACAGGGGGAGACACAGAGGTGGGAAAAAGTAGGCTAACAGCTGTGAAACGCAGAGCTTATTGTATTATTTATTAATTATTGTATTATGTCTTTTTCCAACTGCGAACCTACTTTGCCCACCCCTGTAGATATTTACCATCTTGTTTTCTCCTATTACTGATTCCTTTACATTAATCTTTTGCTCAGTTCATTCTCAGAACTTCAACTGATGGAACGAGGCCCTCTCCCATGAGACCTCACCAGCTGATGTGGCAGAAGGCATCTGGACAACCTCTCAGAAAGTCCACCTTTTCTAACATGCATTCTTACTGTGGTGGAAGAGGGGGCTGTTGGCAGAAAATCTGTAGGCGGTGACACACTAGGTGGGCCAGAGGCATGGGCCTTAGATTCTGGGCCGGGAGTGACAAGCTGTTCACCTGTTGACCAATTACTGACAGGCCTAGTTCGGAAAGTTGTGAGTGCTCTGAGGGACATCTGGCAGACAGGCGGTCATTAATGATAAACAGTAGTGCCTATTATTGTTGGTAAGATCTATTAGTATTCACTTATAATCAACTTCTCATTACTGTTATTTATGTGAGACTAGCTTCCCTTAAAGGAACTATGTGGGCCTCTCTTGGGTCTGTAAACTGGGGTTCTGGGAGCCCTACTTCAAGGCTGCCCACGTCAATGCTTTTTTGCTCCAAGACATTCTCCATTTTGATACAAGATTGTCTCCTAAGTTAGTCAAAACCCATAGGCCTTATATGAAAATCCGTGCAACTACATTGTAATATAGCGTTGTGAATTTAAGCACAAATGCTGTGTTTGAAAAGCCGAGTGTGACTGATTTCTCACAATATGACTGACACAGGATAGAGGGTTACTTGTATAAGGGCAGCTCCAGCCGCTAAAACCTTGGCATCTCTCAAAAAATACCTAGACCACTCTCAACCCCATACAAGAACTCCAGGAATCTCTTCCCGGTGCTGTCTGAGGTCCTGGGACCGGCCTGGTCTGAACCCCTGCTGTTATAACCTGGTAGAACCCCTGCTGTTATAACCTGGTCTGAACCCCTGCTGTTATAACCTGGTCTGAACCACTGCTGTTATAACTTGCTAGAACCACTGCTGTTATAACCTGGTCTGAACCCCTGCTGTTATAACCTGGTAGAACCCCTGCTGTTATAACCTGGTCTGAACC